>NC_141547.1:57187500-57520937 GCF_021556685.1 Rattus norvegicus | reverse complement strand
TTATGTATTATGTATGTTATTTACGTGAACCCACACATACTTCTCGAAAAAATTTTATGTCAAAATTTTTATAAATGTGTTCTTTAATTATTGAAGTGCTACTGGATAAGATTTCCTTCAATCAGTTTTGTTGTCTGACAATAAACTCAACATTTTATTACTGGAAAGAATTTTACATTAGGCTTCCTTTTATGTTACATCACATATTTCAATTTGCATGTATTTTCTGTAGAATTTTTTGAATATTATCACTAAAGCTAGTATCCTACCATATTTTAATTTTCTCTTGCATGTTGTGAAGGTTATATTATTACATTTTCCTTGTACAAACAATTCATAATTTCTGGCTTCTTCAATTAGAAAAGAATTCTGAGAACTACAAAGATATTTCGAAAGGTTTAAAAAGATTGACACATGAGGTTTAGAGCTGGATGCCATTGAGTTCTAGGGTTCAAGAGGAGGTTCAGTCACTAATATTCCAGTATCTACGAAGTCCGTTGTAGTAATTTATATTTATATTAAATGTTTGATATGTTCCAATTTTTCACTTTCACTAACAATACATTGCATTATTTATTTTCTCATTTGTCACAGGAAAAGGTATTTCATGTTTTCTTGACAAGTTTAACCTTTCTTCAAAGGGACATATTTTCCCTTTCTTCAAATTTGTTTAGTTTGTTATGTTCATCTTTTATTTAATCATTGTAGATAATTCAATTAGATTATTTTCTGTTCAGTAATACCACTATTTTGTAACTCTTATGATAACTTTGATGACTCTTATGAGTAATCTTTTGAATTATGCTCCAAACATTGTACTGTAAAGAATCTGGGGGTTTTGATAGCTGTATAAAAATATTGAAGATTAATATTTTTCTTTCATACAAATAAAATTTAATGGAAATATTGTCTCTTATATAGTTCATGTTTTTAGGATTCTTCCTTCCTAAATTTATACTATTTTTGTTTATTGGAAAATTTTATTCTACTCAAGTTTTTAAATGTCTGTTAGCTCCAAAAAAGTTCCCTGTTTTTGTTGGAGTATTACTTTAATATATGTGAAATTTTGTAAATTAACCATAAATTTTGTGTATGAGGGTCTGTTTTTGTCCATTACTCCTTTAAAAGTTGAAACTACTGGTATATTGGGCAATGTGTAAGTTGTTGTCTCATTTAAAAACTCACAGAGAACTGCATCTTCTCTATTAGGAATTTAGCTGAAATCTCAACTGTCAATTCTCCATCTTCAGAAAGCACTGGCTACCTTTGATTCCCTCAGTTCCTCATCAGTGAAAGTTTCTGTGTCCATCATTTGAACGTTTTCATCAATGTACAGTCATATTCATGGATGTCATTTGGAAAAATGGAGTGGAAAATCAAGGATAAATCTGATTGCTACCTGACTAACATGGATTATTGTTTACCACAGCAGTGTGTCTCTGTCTCATTAGTCTAATTCTAAGTAAGATTGTTTATGAGCAGCCAGAGCCCCCAGACAGCTCACACTGAGCACTAATTCAGCATGAATTCATCAGCACTCATTATACTATATTTGTGATTCTGTTTATATTCATGTATAAAATCCCTCACCTATTAGATAGTCAAAGAAGTTTAATGAATGGAAGAACATGTAAATGAGGACATGATGTACACATTATGCAATTTATAAAATTAAGGTTGTCTACAAAGGGCAGTCTTTATTAATTTTGTGTTTACAGGAAAAAAAGGCTCATTCCAAATTTACTTCAATTAAGTCAGTAAATGTCATTCTTGGAAGTTATGGGTTCATAATTGCAGTCACTTAGTGTAATTATGTAACACTTGCCTTGAGAAAGGACACGCAGTGCTGAACTGTGGCAAATGACACCTGATGTAATATGAGCAATGAACAACTGGGCAACCCTCTAACCACTCAAGAGTGGCAAGAAATACTTCATGTTTCACCAGCACTGAAATAATTGTATAATTAGTAATTACCACTACTGAATAACAAAAGCTTTGTAGGAAAATATATTAATTCTATACAAAGTAGAGAATAACTTCTGGAGACAAAAAGAAAGGAAGTATCATCATTAATTGAAAGTTTAACTGAATTGTTATTATTATTCTTGATCTACAATGACAGAACTTCAAATAACAAGTAACTCTGCTTAATTATTTTACATAATGTCTTTATTACTATGCTTTACTAGGGTGTATTTTGCTAAGTTTACATATAAGATTATCTTCCTTCATTTCATTACTATACTGTGAACTTTATAACACGACAAAATTTTGTTCATATTAACTGGTTCAGATAATATTTTAAAAAGTTATTGAGTCCTTGAATATATAAGAAATTCATCTGTGATGCAATCTGAATCTGAAGTTCCAGAATGTTGTGAATATTTGCTATGTCAAATTTCTAATGCTTTTAATTTTTTGATAGTCAATTTTGTACATTCTTCTAAGACATTAACTGGTCAAAACGATGAGAATAAATAATTCTGCAATGTGCTAGTGTAAATGGACATCCGTATTAATAACCCTTCCACCAAAGACTCAGAGAATGTTGAAAATTCTCGGAATACTCAAGATACAATTTACAGACAGAATACCCAAGATTCAATTTACAGAATCACAGGAAGAAGAAAAACAAAAACATTGATGCTTCAGTACTTCTTAGAAGGGGGAGCAAAATTCTCACAGTAGGAAATACAGAGATGAAGTGTGGAGCAGAGACTTAAGAAAAGGACATCCAGAGACTCCCACACATGGGGATCCATCCCACATGCAGTCACCAAACCCAGTCATTTTGGGGGATGCCAAGAGGTCCATGCTGACAGAAGCCTGATATAGCTGTCTTCTGAGAGGTTCTGCCAGAGCCTGGCAAATACAAATGAATGCTTGCAGTCAACCATTGAACTGAGAACTGAATCCCCAATGGAGGAGTTAGAGAAAGGATTGAGGTAACTGAGGGGGTTAGCAACCCCATAGGCAGAACAATAATATCAATCAACCAGATCTCCCAGAGCTCCCAGAGACTAAACCACTAACAAAAGAGTACACATGAAGGGACCCAGCCGCATACGTACCAGAGGATGGCATTGCCTGGCATCAATAGGAGGAGAAGCCCTTGCTCCTGTGAAGGCTCAGTTTCCCCAGGTAAAGAAATGCCAGGGTGATGAGGTGGGAGTTGTTGAGAAAGGAGGTAGAGCACCCTCAAGGAAGCATGGAAAAGGGGTAGGGGAGAGGTGGCTTCTAGAGGGGAAACAGAGAAAGGGGATAATATTTGAAATGTAAATACATAAAGTATCCAATAAAAGTTTTTAAAAATGAAAAGAAAGTACACAAGATCTGAAACAAGCAGGGCAGGGGTATGGAGCACAGACCTTTGCAAATGCTATTGTAGTTCCACTGTTGCGCTCACAAAAGCTGCGCCTACATGTCTAAAATCTGCATAATAGTGTGCCCATCAGTACCATATCATCGAAGATGGAGGAAGTCACTCTTCCTGAGAATTATTAGAATTATTTTATGGGAGAAAAAATTTCACCCATGGCAACTGGTGAGCTACCTAGGCTACTTTACATAACCTTGATGCCTTATGTATTTTACTGGATACTAATCAAATAAAAGAGCATTTGAGCACTAGGACTATAGGTATCAATTTGAGAAGAAGGATGGCAGCAGGAAAAGGAAGGAATGTGAGAAGGTATAAGGCAATAGGGATGAATATTGTCAAATTACATTATGTACTTATATGAAAATACTGTAATGGAACCCACTATAAAATCTTGAAAGACAAAACATATACTTCAGGAGTATTGACTTAGTTTTCTCATTATAAATTAGATAATATTTCTAATTATTCTAAAATTAGATATTTTTTTTACCATTTCCCCACTGGTGACATTTGAAGCCTGTGTTTCAGACATATTGTAACAGTATTATTTTGTAAAGAACTAACTCTTGGGTTATTCAGTATCTTGTTTGCATATTATATTCTGACTTTTGTGACTCTTAAGGTGTATGGTGACGTTATTCTTTATCCTTAGTGCTTTGGATCACTTGTGTTTTCAGATCTGCAATTCCTTCTAGTGGTATATAGTTACATCCCCGCAGCCTTTGATTTGCTGTAGCTTGTGCTAATTTAAAATGATAAGCAATGTGTTTCATGGATTCAAATAATTTGGGGAATTTCCAGCTTTCCTCTTGCTCCTTACTGTCTTTTCTATTCCACTCTGTCTGAACATCCTCTATAATTTCACTCATTTTCATTGTTGATACTAACTATATCCCTCGGCATATGTTCAATTTCTGTAAATTATCTTTGAGCACTTTAAAGAGATCTTTATTCTTCATTTGCTCAGTGTAGTGTTGTTTATATGATAATCAGATTATATTTGTTGGCTTACTTTTTTAGTAAACTTTTGTATGTTTCTAAATTTCTGTCTTCCTGATATGTTATATCTATTCATCTTTGCAGAACCTCATCTGTGTTATATTTCATTAAATTTTATCACTACATTCTTACAATTTCATTGTTAAATCTTCCTAATATACCACAAGGTAAACTGCTACAGATATGAACTTTACTTATTTGGATTCTAAAGAGTTTATATTAAGTCTTGATAATTATTAGTATTTGCTTATCAGACACTTTTCTTATTATTCTGATTTTTTAAATTTCTTTCCCTTCTACTCCCCCTTATCTACTCTCAGGCTATTAACCATTCATTCTCCATGACCATGAGCACAGTATCTTCTAGACTCCTCGGTTCTGTCATAAGTTTTTTGTATGTGTGTGGGTGTTTGTTTGTCTTTAATTTGGCAAACAATTTAGTATGGTTCAAATGTTTTATTCTGTCTGCTGTGTGTAATTGTTTCTAATTCTTTACATCTACCATTTGCATGTCCAGGTATCAGTAAGAAGATTAGAGATACCAGCTCCTTGGCTCTTCCTGGGGAAGGGAAGTAGAATAGATAATGAGGATGGACTGGGAGCATGCGGAATGTCCACAAGACAAGATGGGTGGGCGGTTGAGGGACCCAGGAAGAGAATACAAGCAGAGATTACTAGAACTGGGAGTCATGGGGGTGAGGAAGATGTGAAAACCTACTTCAGTGAAAACTACATAAGCATGAGGGTGACTTTAGCAAGGACTAACTAATAATTCAGGGTTTAAAGTCTTAAACAGCCCCCTGCAACCACTTAAAGCTTCTAGTGGTTGGAATGGAACACCAATCCAGCCACAAAATGTGTCCAGGCTCTGAGATGTGCTGAGGCTGTAGGGGCTCAGAGCTTGAGGGAATGGCCAAGCAGTGACTGGTCTAACTTGAGGCCTACGAGTGTAAACAGCACATGCTCGATACTGCCTAGATAGGCCTTAAGAACCTGAATCTGGATTTAAAAAAAGTCAATGAAATGATTCCTAATGATATTCTGCTATACTCATAGATCGATGCCCAAAAATTATCAGAGAAGCTTCACCAGGCAACTGATGGGAACAGATATAGAAACCTACAGTCAAACATTTGGCAGCGTTCAGGGAACCCTGGTGAAAAGAGGGAGGAAGGATTATAAGAGCCAGAGGGGTGGAAGTCACAGAGAGAGCATGGCCCACAGAATCAACTAAGCAGGGCTAATAGGAGCTCACAGAGACCAAAGCAGCAACCACAGAGCCTGCATGGGTCTGCGCAAGGTCCTCTGCTTGTAAGAATATGGTTGTGTAACTTCGCCTTTTATGGGACTCCTAAGAGTGCCAGTGGAACCTTTTCTTCTACTGAGTTGCCTCATTCATGATAGATAAGAGAGTTTGTGCCTAGTCTTCTTGTATCATGTTAAGTCTTGTTCAATTAATAATCCCTGTAGGGACTAGAAGGGAAATGGAGAAACAGTGGATCTGAAGTATGTCACACCCAACCTCGACCAGCAAGGAAGACACGACCAGAGGAGATCTTCTTCAAGCAGTTTATTCAGGAGCCTTGATACAATCTTCTACTACGCCTGGGAATGCCCTACATCAGCTTAAGTACCCAACCCCAACCAACCCCAACGTGCCACGTGGGTCATGCAGACAGGCTGTCTCTATGGGGAAGCTAGCAGGCCAGGCAGATATAGCCAAATAAGGACTTGTTTACTACAAGGAGTGCTCACCATAGGGAGGGTGGAAGGCGGAAACCAGCACCATCTTTGAGGCACAGCACATCTCAGCTCTCTACAGAAGTAGAGGGGTGTGGAGACTGGAACAGTGAAGAGAAGAGAGGCTATGATCAGAATGTACTTAACAAAAGAAGAATAAATTTTAAAAATCAATAAAATTACAGAGACTGCACAATAAAAGTGTCTGATTATTTCATTAACTTTCTTCTGAGACAGCTGCTGCACAGCTCAAAGCCCTGTGTTCTAGTCACTGGGAAGATAATTGATCCTTAGTTTGAGTAACTAATGAACACTAAAGTCATACTAAGATTATCACCAAGAGAGTTTTCTGGGATTATGGAGAAAAAAACTATTTGTTTGGATATTTTGTTAGTCTTCAAAACCAAAAGAATTTCAGCAGATTCTGAGGAGCTTTACTTTCCTTATTGAAATTTTTATTTACTGTCTCCCATCTACTTTTGAATATTGTTACCTACTGCTTCCTAAACTACTTTTCCTATTTTTCCAATGACTTCCATAGCACACTTTGAAATTTCAAGTGTAGAGTGACTATGTCTTTGCTTGATGAACTAATTCAAGTCTGTATGCAAACAGATCAACTCACACCAAATAATTAAGGTGGTGAGCAACATTTAGCTTAGGAACACGTTGTATTTCTATTGAACGAACATGTACATTTATATATTTTGGTTGTTTTTCTCAAACTTCATTCTCGTTTTCCTATAGCATTATTCTGCTACATTTTCTTCTTTTTGTGCATTGTTAAGTACTTTAAATTTGTAGTGTTTTTAATCCATATTCATCAAAACTTCCTGTTCATTTCTTGTCATTTTCAAGTACCCTAGTTCGCTTGCTATACATTTCTATGGACATTTAATTTTCTGAATTATTTCTCTGTTTTGTTATGTTCTGTTTTTCTTAATTATTTATTTTTTGTCTCTAAGAAAGTCTTCTTAATTTTAATTGACTGCAATACAATAAACATCAATAAAATACTAGAAAATATCAGCATCAGCATGTTTTCTTTCGTAAATAAGAACTAAACTTTGGGGGCTGGGGATTTAGCTCAGTGGTAGAGCACTTACCTAGGAAGCACAAGGCCCTGGGTTCGGTCCCCAGCTCCGGGGAAAAAAAAAAAAAAAGAACTAAACTTTGTCTCTCTCTCTCTCTCTCTCTCTCCCACACACACATACACACACACATTATAGAAACTGTGGTTAAGGCAATAATAACCTCAAAATATGTAATCCAATCAGTTTGAGATACATTTTTCAAATTTAAATTTGACTTTCAAAAGTCTACTTACATATCCTCTGCCCATTGTTATGGAAAAGGTCGTTCATAGGCTCCTGTGTTATAATATTTGGTTCCTATTTGGTGACATGCTTGGGCGGTTGTGGAACTTTCATTTTTCTAGCCTACTTAGCAGAAGATTGTCCCTGGAGTCAGGCTTTGAATAGGATGTCCATATCTTTTTCTGACTCCAGCTCTCCTTTTTTTCCTTCCCCAAAATGTGAGTAAGGCATATGCACATTCTAGTTGCCCCCAGTGCATTTTATGGTTCAATCCCTATAACCAACAATAATAATGTGTTTTCTGAAAACATGATTCAAAATAAATATTTCCTCCTTGAGTTATTTTCCATCATACTAATGAGTAAAATTCAAAGATATTCATTGAATTTTTAAAAAACTAATTTAATAACTGAATATAAAATAAGGATAATAATAATAGTAGTAGTAGTAGTAGTTTAAAGTTAACCTTAAAATGTTTAACTTGATAATTTATATGAATGTTATAAATTGTCTGTTACAGGAAATGCATATTTTCATATTTCTAAGTAAGTTTATTTTTGTCATTGGATTTTTTTATTTACATTTCCCAGTTTCCTGGCCATAAACCCCCTATACGATCCCCTCCCCTTCTTCCTTAAGGGGGTTCCCCTCCCCAACCACCCTCTTTGCCACCCCCTGACATTCCCCTGCACTGGGGGGTGGTCCAACCATGGCAGGACCAAGGGCTTCTCCTCTCACTGGTGCCCAACAAAGCCATCCTCTGCTACATATACAGCTAGAGCCATGGGTCTGTCCATGTGTAATCTTTGGATAGTGGTTTAGTCCCTGGGAGCTCTTCTCATGTTGGTTGGTATTGTTGTTCTTAAGAGGTTGTAAGCCCCTTTAGCTCCTTCAATCCTTTCTCTAATTCCTCCAACGGGGATGCCGTTCTCAGCTCAATGATTTACCTCTAGCATTCACCTCTGTACTTGTCATTCTTTGGCTGAGCCTCTCAGGAGACAGTTATATCAGGTCCTGTCAGCAGGCACTTCTTGGCTTCATCAATATTATCTAGTTTTTGTAGCTATATATCTCTATCTATCTCTATCTCTATCTATCTATCTATCTATCTATCTATAGATATAGATATAGTTGATATAGATGATATAGATGGTATAGATGATATAGATATAGATATAGATGATATAGATATAGATATAGATGATATAGTTATAGATATAGATGATATAGATATAGATATAGATGATATAGATGATATAGATATAGATATAGATGATATAGATAGATATAGATATAGATATAGATATAGATATAGATATAGATATAGATATAGATATAGATATAGATATAGATATAGATATAGATATAGATAGATATATGGGCTGTATACCCTGGTGGGGCAGGCTCAGAATGGTCATTCCTTCAGTCTCTGCTCCAAACTTTGTCTCCATTTGCCCTCCTATGAATATTTTTGTTCCCCTTTTTAAGAAGGACTGAAGAAGCATCGACACATTGGTCATCCTTCTTGAGCTTCATGTGGTCTTTGGATTGTATCTTGGGTAATTCAAGCTTTTGGACTAATATCCACTTATCAGTGAGTGCATACCATGTGTGTTTTTGTGTATGATTGGGTTACCTCATTCAGGATAATATTTTCTACTTCATTCCGTTTGCCTATGAATTTCATGAAGTCATTGTGTTTGAGAGCTAAGTAGTACTCCATTGTAAAGATGAACCACATTTTCTGTATCCATTCCTCTGTTGAAGGACATCTGGGTTCTTTCCAGCTTCTAGCTATTATAAATAAGGCTGCTATTAACATAGTGGAGCATGTGTCTTTTTTGTATGTTGGAACATCTTTTGGATTTCCAGAGGGGTTGTACCAGTTTGTAATCCCACCAACAGTGGAAGTGTATTCCTCTTTCTCCACATCCTCTCTAGCACCTGTTGTCTCCTGAGTTTTTTATTTTAGCCATTCTGACTGGTGTAAGGTGGAATCTCAGGGTCATTTTGATTTGCATCCAATTATTTTTTCATATTTTACTTTATATGAAAATTTACTTAATCATCAGGGAAGTGCAAATCAAAGCAACCCTGAGATACCACCTTACACCAATCAGAATGGTTAAGATCAAAACCTCAGGTGACAGTACCTTTTGGCGAGGCTGTGAAAAAAATGGAAAACTCTTCCATTGGTAGTGGGACTCTAATCTGGTGAAACCACTTTGGAAATCAATCCGGACGCTCCTCAAAAAATTGAAAATAGATCTACCCGAAAAACCAACTATACTACTCTGTGGCATATACCAAAATGATGTCCCACCATGCCACTGGGACACATGTTGCACTATGTTCATAGCAGCCTTATTTGTGATAGCCAGAAGCTAGAATCAACACAGATGTCCCACAACAGAAGAATGGATACAGACTATGTGGTTCATTTACACAATGGAATACTACTCAGCTATTAAGAACAAGGATATCATGAGTTTTTCAGGCAAATGGATGGAACTAGAAAATATCATCCTGAATGAAGTAGCATACACACAAAAGATATACGTAGTATGTATCCACTAGTAAGAGGATATTAGTCCCCAAAAATGCAGAATTCCAAGGATACAATCCACAGAATTCAAGAAGACTAACAAGCGCAAGGGCCCAAGTGAAGACGCCTCAGGACCACTTGAGAGGGAGAAGAAAGCGATCACAGGAAGTAGGGAGAGAGGAAGAGACCAGGTTAGGAAAGGAGACAGAGAGTACACAGGTATTGTGGGGTAAACAGGACTGAAGCCTGTTCTGTGAGGGCCAACAGAAAGAACGTAAACAAGGAACAGGAAGGTAGGAAGTAGGGTAATCCTCTAGAATGTGCTAGAGACTTAGAAGGTGAGCGAGACTCTAAGGACTCAAATGACTTAGATGAAAGGCCCTACAGTGGGGAGAGAGAACATGTAAACCATGTAAAAGCAAAAAAATCTCTTATTTATCCTGGTGTTTTCTTTTTTTTTCCTACCAGGAACCATAAGAATAAAATGCTGTTCTAAGAAAGAGATATACAAAGTATTTAATAATTCTAAAGACTCTTTCAGATTTGAAGCTTTTAACATGAGCTACGACAGGTGATTTATATCACTGCTTCCTATTGCAAAAGAAAATTATCGTATGCCCATATATTTCATAAGCAGCTCTACCAAGCAAATCTTAAAGGAGACACATTATCTCCCAGGCACATTTCCAAACACTTTCTGGGTGACATTGTATCCACCACAATCACAAGGAGCTAATTCTATTTTTGTTTCAGACATTTCCAATAGGTAGAGGAAGAACCAAAACAGGAGGCAAGTGATGATTCTTCAACTCCTCCAGTGAACTTAATTACTTGAACTTTTAGTTGGGCAATTATCAAACTTGATCAGCCATGTGTGATTCCTTCCATTAGAGAAGACTTGATAGTTCCACTGATCTCCTGGGAAATTGCTTCTGCTGCCAACTGTAAGGTCAAGAACAAGAACCAAGGTAGCAGTGTGGGGATATATTCAAGTTACGAAAGTACCAGAACCTATACAGTATTTACTACTATTGTAATATTAGAACAAACTAAACTAAAGCCTAGGTTTTTTCTCTTTTTTTTTTTCTTTTTTGGTGTTTTTTGCTTTTTTGTTGTTATTTTTTACAGTAATTTGGAAGATAGCATAACTTCAGCCACTTAAAATATTTTCTGGAAGTTCAGAGAGTTCTATAAATCAACATCCAATATTAAAAATATGTCTCTCAGTGAGTTCCACAAATACAATTTAAAGCTATTACTGCCAGAGAATGTAAAGTTGATAAGAAGAGCCTCAATCAGAGACTTTAATGAAAATATTGTTTTAGAAAAGATGTCTCATAGCAGATGCACAAATAATTCCCTCTTTCTCCTGTGTAAGGTGTAAAAATAATCACCTCACTTATTATTTGCATGTGAAAGCTCAATGATTCCTAGTAACTGCCCCTAACTTTTAAATAATTTTCTGATTATAATTACTTTGTAAAACAAAAATAAAGCATGTGACACATTAAAAATAGATTGAAAAGTAATGTTTTCTAATAAATGTACAAATATGTATATAATTTTATAGCCATCTGGTAGGTAGATCTGATGGCATTCATTTTATATACAAATACACTGTAGTTTATACTTTTTATATGACTTGACAGAAGTTATAAAATCCTGAAGCTATTAGATGAACCTTAAATGACTCAGAGCTGTTAGAACTTCCTATCCTAGCAAATATACTTTGTGGAAGGATTTCTTTTTAGCTCTGATGTAATTAATCCATGTAGCACACATTTTCAAATTATTTGCATTCAGTTGTGTATGAATATACTGATTACTTCAAATGCATTATTGATAATTCAATAGGCAATTTACAATTTTATGGAGCCTCAAATTCATCTTGTTAAGCAGAGATAATTAAAGTGCATACATACATGTAGGGAACTCACCACAAAGCTTTCTAATTGTATACTCTATTAAACAGGATTTTACTTTACCCAGAAATGAGTATCACTGTAAGCCTTATTCTGAGCATTACAAATTCCCCATGGTTATTGGTACAGAGCTTTGAGGAAATGGTCCTTAATCAAAAAAGAAATATCTTCGAAACAATGCAATTGATTAACTATAATATATTTAAATTCTCCATTATTTTTGCTCAGTTTTAATTATTCTGAAGAATAAGAAATTAATGCAGGTTTCTTTTTGGGGTGAAAGACTTGAAGAGAGAAGTTACATCACTTATGGACATGTCTTTTTACCAATTAAACTTTTTCATGAATAATACAGATATACTGTGTTGACCCAAGTGCATATTAATTTTAATGCTGTTAATTCTTACAGTTTTGAAATTTTGTTAAGTATGAGGGAAAAATGAATATTAAACTTTTCTCTTCAATTTAGAATAACCTGATGACAAAATTGTGACTATATCTATCACCTCATTGCTCTTTTAGAGAGATCAAAGATGACAGCCCTACGTTCTGTCAAGGAAGTAGTCATTGTCTATATGGAGTCTTCAAAAGGTGCCTTGAGTGCTGTCCACATCAGCTCCTATCTGACAGGTGTTATTAGATCGTTAGCTGTGCTCTTGGTCTGTTTTGAGTTAATGGCTGATTGTCCTGTGTGGTGTGTGTGTGTGTGTGTGTGTGTGTGTGTGTGTGTGTGTGTGTGTGTAACATCTATAGATAAAATAAGTATAATATATTATTAACATGTTTATCCAACTAATATTCAAAGCTTTTTGTGTATAAGTTTCTGTGGTAAAGAAACCAAGTTAAAATAAGGGAATTCAAAGTGAAATACAGAAAGAAAACACACTTGATTTTTTTTCCATTCGATAGGTTTTTAGAAACATTGATTTACCTGCTTCAAACAGTCTTAATCAGAGGCACCCTGGTCACTGAACATCTCTGGAATAATATGTATTCCATATGCATAGGATCTGTTTGGAAAAATTTACATGCTATACTATACGTGCTTTTGGCAAGTGTCACCCACACCTAAATATTCTTTATGTAAATTATACCTGAAATTTTTGGTCTATAATAACACCTCAGCTAGGTTCTATTCAATCCAGAATTGAGTGATTAAAAATGATCATAAAAAGAAATTGGATTATAATACAATATTCAAAAGCTTCAATGGTGATATACTGCACCAAAGCCTTCAAACACTAACAAGCTTTATATAGTATATTAGTAATAAGTGCTTGAATGTGACAATGAATATAACATTTTACTTTTTAAAGAAAATTTGCTTATGATGATATCGGAGAAAGCAGATTGTCTGAAACCAGACGACAATCTGTAAGTGGTCCTAGATCATCACAAACATGTGAACTGGGGAAATATGTTGTGTATATGGTCTGTGTTTTATAAGAGTTAACTCATCTAGGCACAGTGTATTGTCTTTGTTTTATGTTTTTCTAGAGTTAAAATTGTCCATATATAAATGTGAAAATAATGTTACTCTGAAAATATGTCTGGAACAGTCAATATCACTTTGGAATATATTTGTGTCTTCTAAATAAGTGTAACAGAAGAACTGGCTAGAATTTTCTGATTCATACACTGCATGGGACCAAAGTGAATGTATGAAATCTTAGTTAGTATTTTGCATATATAACTGTTATATTTCTAAAAATTGACCTTTAAATCCTTCATAAATGGTGATGTGTCAAATGTATGCAAAATATTTTTATTTGTCCTTGTGAATGATAGAAATAAAGAATAGGGATAATTGTTTTTCAAGTCAAGTTTCCAACAGATAATTTAGCAGTTTCAGTGGGGTAGCATAGAATATGTTCACTAGCAGACTAAGTGAAGTCAAGACATAGAAAGTGGGAAGAAATATACATCATATTCTTGCTTTTATGAAGAAAGAAGACTTGTGAAGTAGTCTAGATGATGAGAGAATGTCTTATGATTCAATACACTCCTTGTCTAGGAATGTTACAGACAGGTTCTATAACTGACCTACACATGAAACTCTTCGAGAATCCTGTTGCATTGCCTCTGATGAAGCTTGCATAAACTCCTGTCAAGATGACTAAAATGACATAAAATTGTATGTTTTGGGAACTAATTTTTGCATAGGACAAAAGGAACTTGAAATTTGTGTTCCTGATAGTTTGGAGTGAATTTCTGGGAAAACAAATTAAATTCCACTTTTACAATATTAATCTACAAATGTAGATATATTTAAGAATCACTTAATAATTATAATTGACCAAACTGACTTGGTTATGGTTATAGAAATTCTCATAACTAACCTGTATTCTATACACATTTCTTTCATTCTCCATCCATATATTGCATTCAAACTTTCAATTGTCCATGAAGTATTTGATAAGATATGATTATATATATATATATATACATATATATTATACACATATTTTCATGGGCAGGTACCTTAATTTTATTTGAAAGACAAGGCAATGGCATTTGTAAAACCTATTGTAGGCACAATAACTTTAATTGTGTAAAGTATTTTAAAATGTGTAGAGACAGAAAGAGACTTCTCCAATCTATACATGGATAAACACTGGAATCACTGGAAGTTAATATGATTTTATTAATGTCATGTAATTAGTGACAGGCAGAATCATGATTAATAATTCCTTAAATCATATACTATACACAACAAGAGTATTTCTGATGCAAACATGAACTTTGAGTTCAACCTGTCTACAACATTTCTCTAGACTTACTGTTTCTGATATTTCAATTCTTACTTATTTTCATCCTCTTTTCTTTTTAATAGATATATTTCTTTATTATGTATAAAGGATTCTGCCTGCATATATGCCTGCATATCAGAAGAAGGCAGCAAATATCATTATAGAAGATTGTGAGCCACCATATGGGTGCTGGGAATTGAACTCAGGACTTCTGGAAGAACAGCCAGTTGCTCTTTACCACTGAGCCATCTCTCCAGCCCTTTCCTTTTGAAAATAGATTCTTTTCTCATATATTATAACTAGATTATAGTTTTTCCTCCTCTGTTCCTCAGAGTTCCTTCCCATGTTTCATACTATTTGGATCCACATCTGTTCTGTCACTCACAAAAAGAAAAAAGAAAAAAAAGAACAGTCTTCTAAGAGATAACAACTAAACATGACAAAATAAAATATAGTAAGATGAAACATCATATTGAAGTTGGACATGGCAACCCAACAGGAGGAAAGAGTTACAAAAGCAAGCTCAAGAGTCAGAGGCCTACTTGTTCTCATAATCATGTGTCCCATAAAGATACTAAGCTTTTAATTAGAGAACGTGAAGAGGACCTGCTGCAGACCCATGTAGACCCTGTGCTTTCTGCTTCAGTCCCTGTTATCCTAGTAACCTCCATCCCCTTCAGATCTTTCAGTCATTTCTCCTCCTCCCTTACAAATTCTCTAAGATTTGAATAGAGGTATTTGATGGAGAACTCTCATTTAGATTCTCTGTTCAAGTAACATCCTGCTGCCTTTGCATTTCTTTCTGTCTGGTGCAGGAGGAAGCCTCTCTGAAAGTGACTGACTAAGGTCCTGATCTGAGTGTAGCAAAATATAATTAGGAGTCATTTTATTGATCAGTTTTTCTTACTATTTGTCTTAACTTTGTGAACGTATTTGTTTGGTCAATGGACCAGAGTCCATTACTATTAGGCTAATGTCAAAGATAAAGTGAAAGCTGTCCTCAGAACTATAAAACAATGATGTACCTAACCTTCCAAACACAAGATTCTTCTCCTGACTCCCTGGAGGTTTACTTAATGGAATCTTCCTTCTATACTCTGCCCACACTGCTTAGTCACTTAGCAAGCTATAGAGAATGAATGAGAGAATTCTCTTCTCTAACCCAGCCACACATTCATTCTTAGGAAATAATCTACCCCCTGGGAATTTCTGACTGATTCTAAAATGATTTCCTCATGCTGTTTTTCTGTAAACCTAATACAAAACACTGAGTTTATGATTTAGCGTAAGAATACAAATAATACCTTTGGAACTACATCCCCTTCTGTGTGGTGTATAGAAATTAATCATAGTTAGTGTATCAAAAATTATAGATGTCCAGGGCAAACAAAAAATAAAAGTGAGGCAAATGACATGTTCACAGCAGTGCCTGAAGGGCCCATTGAGAATACACTTGGGAATAAAATTCTCAGCCATCTTTGAACATACACATAAATTACCCTGAAAGTAAATGATAGCAAAGTGTTGTACAATAGTAAAATTATTGATTTAGTTTGGCTTTTATCCTGAACCAGATGGGGAAGATCAATTGTTAATATTGCCTTGATCATTTCTAACCATGCTCAGAGGCATATGAGCAACAACACCGTGCAAGAGCGGAAACATAAATAAAGACAAGCAAGTGCAAGAAGATTGCTTGCTACCTAAATTTGATTTGGGTTTAGAATTTATCATTTGCCCTAATGGAATTATGGTGCATTTTTATTTGCACAACAAAGACATTGCATTAAAAATGCTCTTACAGGAAATATAAAATGATATTTTAAAAACATTTTTCTAAGTAAACAAAATCCAAATCTCTGAAGAGTTCATCTGTCTGTGGCCACAGTGGTTCCAACAAAAAGAACAAGAGAGTTTTCATTATGTGTTCCCCAAATGCTACGTGCTATATATGAAAATAAAAACTAATGGTTTCTTCTTTTTGAAGTGGTCTCCTTCCTCTCTCTCTCTCTCTCTCTCTCTCTCTCTCTCTCTCTCTCTCTCTCTCTCTCTCTCTCACTCTGTGGTCATTTGTGAAAACCTTTGCTGTTTTACAGCAAAGATGATGCTTTTCTCATCCCTTCCAGAATTCATTCTTTCTGCAACAGATTGGTAGGATGTGAAGATACGTACATAAAGCCATAAATTGTTAGCACTCATAAATAAAATATACAGACTGACTTTGGAGAATAAAGGAAGAACTTTGCTTTACCTCATGCATTTGACTTTTCCCTTTCCTGCACTGATGTCTTTTAATAGGCACTGGCAACTAAACATAGATCTATATATAATATCACACATGAACCTGTATGCTGCAGCTCAGTGCAATGCCGCAGTTGGCAGTGTAGTCAGTATATTCTTTCAAATTTGCCGAAAATGCATTTTTGAACACCTTGTATTTTCCAGATGCCATATATTAAGAGAGTAATAATCAAATGTGCAAGGAAACATAGCAAGTTCAAAACATGAAGTACCAAATTCAAAAAGCACAGCCAGCAAACAAAAGGATGAAAATTAATTTTTATTACCTCATGTAGGCAAACTTTCCTAGATGATGCATTGACCTCAAAGAAAGGATGGGGAGTGTTAGGAAAGCCTATACTTATTCATATGAAGAAGGAAGTTTGTCACAGGTGCAGTCCTACACATGTGCCATTTAAGGTGCATGTTTTTAATCATAGTCAATTTTGACACTCACAAAGAAAACATTGCAGGAAGGAATGCCCTTGCATACATTGGAACAATTTTGTAAACACAGTGAAGAGACAGCCAACAGAAATGGAAACTTGTGTGTCACTTCTGTCTTTTATAATCTGTCATTTATAATAATGATGACCTAGAAGAAAGGAAACAAAACTCCAGAGAAACAGACTTTTGGAAGAGATAAATCTGAGCTGCCAAGCTAAATACCCAGTTCCCTCAGCCCTTTCCCTAGCAATCACTTTTAGCCTATTTATACTCATTTTTAATAAAAATATGAGTCTCTAGTTTCATATTTATAACCAAGGGAAATCATGACTTTCGGGAGAATTAAAATGGATCCTGCGTAAGTCCCTGATACATTTGAGTTAATTACAAAAGTGGCCAGTATGTTTATCTCCCTATTGAACACATTCCAGTGAATAGAAAAAATTGTCCCACCAACTTGATATTTGAAAACCAAGCAATAAAGAAAATATACAAAAGAAGAGAAAAAAAACAGAAAATCAAGCTGTGCCCAATAACCAATTGATCCCAAAGTTCTGTTACATATGTACAGCTAGGAGCTAGATAGTTGTGATGCATACTTTTTTTTTATTATTTTTTTTATTAACTTGAGTATTTCTTATATACATTTCAAGTGTTATTCCCTTTCCCGGTTTCCGGGCAAACATCCCCCTCCCCCCTCCCCTTCCTTATGGGTGTCCCGCTCCCAACCCTCCCCCCATTGCCGCCCTCCCCCCATAGTCTAGTTCACTGGGGGTTCAGTCTTAGCAGGACCCAGGGCTTCCCCTTCCACTGGTGCTCTTACTAGGATATTCATTGCTACCTATGGGGTCAGAGTCCAGGGTCAGTCCATGTATAGTATTTAGGTAGTGGCTTAGTCCCTGGAAGCTCTGGTTGCTTGACATTGTTGTACTTTTGGGGTCTCGAGCCCCTTCAAGCTCTTCCAGTTCTTTCTCTGATTCCTTCAACGGGGGACCTATTCTCAGTTCAGTGGTTTGCTGCTGGCATTCGCCTCTGTATTTGCCGTATTCTGGCTGTGTCTCTCAGGAGCGATCTACATCCGGCTCCTGTCAGTCTGCACTTCTTTGCTTCATCCATCTTGTCCAATTGGGTGGCTGTATATGTATGGGCCACCTGTGGGGCAGGCTCTGAATGGGTGTTCCTTCAGTCTCTGTTTTAATCTTTGCCTCTCCCTTCCCTGCCAGGGTATTCTTTTCCTCATTTAAAGAAGGAGTGAAGCATTCACATTTTGATCATCCGTCTTGAGTTTCGTTTGTTCTAGGGATCTAGGGTAATTCAAGCATTTGGGCTAATAGCCACTTATCAATGAGTGCATACCATGTATGTCTTTCTGTGATTGGGTTAGCTCACTCAGGATGATATTTTCCAGCTCCAACCATTTGCCTACAAATTTCATAAACTCGTTGTTTTTGATAGCTGAGTAATATTCCATTGTGTAGATGTACCACATTTTCTGTATCCATTCCTCTGTTGAAGGGCATCTGGGTTCTTTCCAGTTTCTGGCTATTATAAATAAGGCTGCGATGAACATAGTGGAGCACGTGTCTCTTTTATATGTTGAGGCATCTTTTGGGTATATGCCCAAGAGAGGTATAGCTGGATCCTCAGGCAGTTCAATGTCCAATTTTCTGAGGAACCTACAGACTGATTTCCAGAATGGTTTTACCAGTCTGCAATCCCACCAACAATGGAGGAGTGTTCCTCTTTCTCCACATCCTCGCCAGCATCTGCTGTCACCTGAGTTTTTGATCTTAGCCATTCTCACTGGTGTGAGGTGAAATCTCAGGGTTGTTTTGATTTGCATTTCCCTTATGACTAAAGATGTTGAACATTTCTTTAGGTGTTTCTCAGCCATTCGGCATTCCTCAGCTGTGAATTCTTTGTTTAGCTCTGAACCCCATTTTTTAATAGGGTTATTTGTCTCCCTGCGGTCTAACTTCGTGAGTTCTTTGTATATTTTGGATATAAGGCCTCTATCTGTTGTAGGATTGGCAAAGATCTTTTCCCAATCTGTTGGTTGCCATTTTTCCTAATGACAGTGTCCTTTGCCTTACAGAAGCTTTGCAGTTTTATGAGATCCCATTTGTCGATTCTTGATCTTAGAGCATAAGCCATTGGTGTTTTGTTCAGGAAATTTTTTCCAGTGCCCATGTGTTCCAGATGCTTCCCTAGTTTTTCTTCTATTAGTTTGAGTGTGTCTGATTTGATGTGGAGGTCCTTGATCCACTTGGACTTAAGCTTTGTACAGGGTGATAAGGATGGATCGATCTGCATTCTTCTACATGTTGCCCTCCAGTTGAACCAGCACCATTTGCTGAAAATGCTATCTTTTTTCCATTGGATGGTTTTGGCTCCTTTGTCAAAAATCACGTGACCATAGGTGTGTGCGTTCATTTCTGGGTCTTCAATTCTATTCCATTGGTCTATCTGTCTGTCTCTGTACCAATACCATGCAGTTTTTATCACTATTGCTCTGTAATACTGCTTGAGTTCAGGGATAGTGATTCCCCCTGAAGTCCTTTTATTGTTGAGGATAGCTTTAGCTATCCTGGGTTTTTTGTTATTCCAGATGAATTTGCAAATTGTTCTGTCTAACTCTTTGAAGAATTGGATTGGTATTTTGATGGGGATTGCATTGAATCTGTAGATTGCTTTTGGTAAAATGGCCATTTTTACTATATTAATCCTGCCAATCCATGAGCATGGGAGATCTTTCCATCTTCTGAGGTCTTCTTCAATTTCTTTCCTCAGTGTCTTGAAGTTCTTATTGTACAGATCTTTTACTTGCTTGGTTAAAGTCACACCGAGGTACTTTATATTATTTGGGTCTATTATGAAGGGTGTCGTTTCCCTAATTTCTTTCTCGGCTTGTTTCTCTTTTGTATAGAGGAAGGCAAATGATTTATTTGAGTTAATTTTATACCCAGCCACTTTGCTGAAGTTGTTCATCAGCTTTAGTAGTTCTCTGGTGGAACTTTTGGGATCACTTAAATATACTATCATGTCATCTGCAAATAGTGATATTTTGACCTCTTCTTTTCCGATCTGTATCCCCTTGATCTCCTTTTGTTGTCTGATTGCTCTGGCTAGAACTTCAAGAACTATATTGAATAAGTAGGGAGAGAGTGGGCAGCCTTGTCTAGTCCCTGATTTTAGTGGGATTGCTTCAAGTTTCTCTCCATTTAGTTTAATGTTAGCAACTGGTTTGCTGTATATGGCTTTTACTATGTTTAGGTATGGGCCTTGAATTCCTATTCTTTCCAGGACTTTTATCATGAAAGGGTGTTAAATTTTGTCAAATGCTTTCTCAGCATTTAATGAAATGATCATGTGGTTCTGTTCTTTCAGTTTGTTTATATAATGGATCACGTTGATGGTTTTCCGTATATTAAACCATCCCTGCATGCCTGGGATGAAGCCTACTTGATCATGGTGGATGATTGTTTTGATATGCTCTTGAATTCGGTTTGCCAGAATTTTATTGAGTATTTTTGCGTCGATATTCATAAGGGAAATTGGTCTGAAGTTCTCTTTCTTTGTTGTGTCTTTGTGTGGTTTAGGTATAAGAGTAATTGTGGCTTCAAAGAAGGAATTCGGTAGTGCTCCATCTGTTTCAATTTTGTGGAATAGTTTGGATAATATTGGTATGAGGTCTTCTATGAAGGTTTGATAGAATTCTGCACTAAAGCCGTCTGGACCTGGGCTCTTTTTGGTTGGGAGACCTTTAATGACTGCTTCTCTTTCCTTAGGAGTTATGGGGTTGTTTAACTCGTTTATCTGTTCCTGATATAACTTCGGTACCTGGTATCTGTCTAGGAAATTGTCCATTTCCTGAAGATTTTCAAGTTTTGTTGAATATAGGTTTTTATAGTAAGATCTGATGATTTTTTGAATTTCCTCTGAATCTGTAGTTATGTCTCCCTTTTCATTTCTGATTTTGTTAATTTGGGCGCACTCTCTGTGTCCTCTCGTTAGTCTGGCTAAGGGTTTATCTATCTTGTTGATTTTCTCAAAGAACCAACTTTTGGTTCTGTTGATTCTGTCTATGGTCCTTTTTTTTCTACTAGGTTGATTTCAGCTCTGAGTTTGATTATTTCCTGCCTTCTACTCCTCCTGGGTGTATTTCCTTCTTTTTGTTCTAGAGCTTTTAGGTGTGCTGTCAAGCTGCTGACATATGCTCTTTCCTGTTTCTTTCTGCAGGCACTCAGCGCTATGAGTTTTCCTCTTAGCACAGCTTTCATTGTGTCCCATCAGTTTGGGTATGTTGTATCTTCATTTTCATTAAATTCTAAAAAGTTTTTAATTTCTTTCTTTATTTCTTCCTTGACCAGGTTATGATTGAGTAGAGCATTGTTCAATTTCCACGTATATGTGGGCATTCTTCCCTTATTGTTATTGAAGACCAGTTTTAGGCCGTGGTGGTCCGATAACACACATGGGATTATTTCTATCTTTCTGTACCTGTTGAGGCCCGTTTTTTGACCAATTATATGGTCAATTTTGGAGAAAGTACCATGAGGAGCTGAGAAGAAGGTATATCCTTTTGCTTTAGGATAGAATGTTCTATAAATATCCGTTAAGTCCATTTGGCTCATGACTTCTCTTAGTCTGTCGACATCACTGTTTAATTTCTGTTTCCATGATCTGTCCATTGATGAGAGTGGGGTATTGAAATCTCCCACTATTATTGTGTGAGGTGCAATGTGTGTTTTGAGCTTTAGTAAGGTTTCTTTTACGTATGTAGGTGCCCTTGCATTTGGGGCATAGATATTTAGGATTGAGAGTTCATCTTGGTGGATTTTTCCTTTGATGAATATGAAGTGCCCTTCCTTATCTTTTTTTATGACTTTTAGTTGGAAATTGATTTTATTTGATATTAGAATGGCTACTCCAGCTTGCTTCTTCTGACCATTTGCTTGGAAAGTTGTTTTCCAGCCTTATACTCTGAGGTAGTGTCTGTCTTTGTCTCTGAGGTGTGTTTCCTGTAGGCAGCAGAATGCAGGGTCCTCGTTGTGTATCCAGTTTGTTAATCTATGTCTTTTTATTGGGGAGTTGAGGCCCTTGATATTGAGAGATATTAAGGAATAGTGATTATTGCTTCCCGTTATATTCATATTTGGATGTGAGGTTATGTTTGTGTGCTTTCATTCTCTTTGTTTTGTTGCCAAGACGATTAGTTTCTTGCTTCTTCTAGGGTATAGCTTGCCTCCTTATGTTGGGCTTTACCATTTATTATCCTTTGTAGTGCTGGATTTGTGGAAAGATATTGTGTAAATTTGGTTTTGTCATGGAATGTCTTGGTTTCTCCATCAATGTTAATTGAGAGTTTGCTGGATACAGTAACCTGGGCTGGCATTTGTGTTCTCTTAGGGTCTGTATGACTTCAGTCCAGGATCTTCTGGCCTTCATAGTTTCTGGCGAGAAGTCTGGTGTGATTCTGATAGGTCTCCCTTTATATGTTACTTGACCTTTTTCCCTTACTGCTTTTAATATTCTTTCTTTATTTTGTGCGTTTGGTGTTTTGACAATTATGTGACGGGAGGTGTTTCTTTTCTGGTCCAATCTATTTGGAGTTCTGTAGGCTTCTTGTATGTCTATGGGTATCTCTTTTTTTAGGCTAGGGAAGTTTTCTTCTATGATTTTGTTGAAGATATTTACTGGTCCTTTGAGCTGGGAGTCTTCACTCTCTTCTATACCTATCATCCTTAGGTTTGATCTTCTCATTGAGTCCTGGATTTCCTGTATGTTTTGGACCAGTAGCTTTTTCCGCTTTACATTATCTTTGACAGTTGAGTCAATGATTTCTATGGAATCTTCTGCTCCTGAGATTCTCTCTTCCATCTCTTGTATTCTGTTGGTGAAGCTTGTATCTACAGCTCCTTGTCTCTTCTTTTGGTTTTCTATATCCAGGGTTGTTTTCATGTGTTCTTTCTTGATTGCTTCTATTTCCATTTTTTATTCCTTCAACTGTTTGATTGTGTTTTCCTGGAATTCTTTCAGGGATTTTTGTGTCTCCTCTCTATGGGCTTCTACTTGTTTATTTATGTTTTCCTGGAATTCTTTCAGGGATTTTTGTGTCTCCTCTCTATGCGCTTCTACTTGTTTATTTATGTTTTCCTGGAATTCTTTCAGGGATTTTTGTGATTCTTTCAGGCCTTTTTGCGATTCCTCTCTGTAGGCTTCTACTTGTTCTCTAAGGGAGTTCTTCACGTCTTTCTTGAAGTCCTCCAGCATCATGATCAAAAATGATTTTGGAAGTAGATCTTGCTTTTCTGGTGTGTTTGGATATTCCATGTTTGTTTTGATGGGAGAATTGGGCTCCGATGGTGCCATGTAGTCTTGGTTTCTGTTGCTTGGGTTCCTGTGCTTGCCTCTCGCCATCAGATTATCTCTAGTGTTACTTTGTTCTGCTATTTCTGACAGTGGCTAGACTGTCCTATAAGCCTGTGTGTCAGGAGTGCTGTAGACCTGTTTTCCTCTCTTTCAGTCAGTTATGGGGACAGAGTGTTCTGCTTTCGGGCGTGTAGTTTTTCCTCTCTACAGGTCTTCAGCTGTTCCTGTGGGCCTGTGTCTTGAGTTCACCAGGCAGCTTTCTTGCAGCAGAAAATTTGGTCTTACCTGTGGTCCCGAGGCTCAAGTTCGCTCGTGGAGTGCTGCCCACGGGCTCTCTCCAGCGGCAGCAACCAGGAAGACCTGTGCCGCCCCTTCCGGGAGCTTCAGTGCACCAGGGTTCCAGATGGTCTTTGGCTTTTTCCTCTGGCGTCCGAGATGTGTGTGCAGGGAGCAGTCTCTTCTGGTTCCCCAGGCTTGTCTGCCTCTCTGAAGGTTTAGTTAGCTCTCCCTCCCACGGGATTTGGGTGCAGAGAACTGTTTATCCGGTCTGTTTCTTTCAGGTTCCTGCGGTGTTTCAGGCAGGGGTCCTGCCGCTCCTGGGCCCTCCCCAACGGGAGCCCAGAGGCCTTATACAGTTTCCTCTTGGGCCAGGGATGTGGGCAGGGGTGAGCAGAGTTGGTGGTCTCTTCCGCTCTGCAGCCTCAGGAGTGCCCACCTGACCAGGCGGTTGGGTCTCTCTCTCACCAGGTTTGGGAGCAGAGAGCTTCTTCGGGCCGGGATCCGCGGGTGTGGGACTTCCGGTAAACACAGAACGTGCCTGGTCCTAGAGAAATTCTGCTTCCATGTGTCCCAAGCTCACCAGGCAGCTTTCTTGCAGCAGAATATTTGGTCTTACCTGTGGTCCCGAGGCTCAGGTTCGCTCGTGGGGTGCTGCCCACGGGCTCTCTGCAGCGGCAGCAACCAGGAAGACCTGTGCCGCCCCTTCCGGGAACTTCAGTGCACCAGGGTTCCAGATGGTCTTTGGCTTTTTCCTCTGGCGTCCAAGATGTGTGTTCAGGGACAAGTCTCTTCTGGTTTCCCAGGTTTTCTGCCTCTCTGAAGGTTTAGTTAGCTCTCCCTCCCACGGGATTTGGGCGCAGAGAACTGTTTATCCGGTCTGTTTCTTTCAGGTTCCAGCGGTGTCTCAGGCAGGGGTCCTGCCGCTCCTGGGCCCTCCCCCACGGGAGTCCAGAGGCCTTATACAGTTTCCTCTTGGGCCAGGGATGTGGGGCGGGGTGAGCAGAGTTGGTGGTCTCTTCCGCTCTGCAGCCTCAGGAGTGCCCACCTGACCAGGCAGTTGGGTCTCTCTCTCACAGGGTCTGGGAGCAGAGAGCTGCTGCGGGCCGGGATCTGAGGGTGTGTCAGGAGTGTTCTTATATGAACTTATGTTCCATTGTTCATGGGGAATAGATGTTAAGATCCTCTCAATGGATTTTTCCTTTGATGAGTCCTTCCTTTACTGATTAGTTTTGGTTTCAAGTATATTTTTCAGGTATTAGAATGGCCACCCCAGCTTGCTTCTTAGGTTCACTTGCTTGAAACCTCTCTAGACTCTCAACCTGAGGTCACATCTATCTTTGACACTAGGGTGTATTTTTCCATCAATTTTTTAATTTTTAGATTTTTTTCAAATGAAATTAGGCTCAGCCCAATTTTATTGTAACCAGAGCTGAAACCGGATGTGTAGATTAATTTAATTTAGCTATATTTAAGTACAGTTAGATGCAGCAGAGGACAGGATACTATTTTTGAGTTAATTATGTTAGTCTGTGTTTTTTTAATTGAGGAATTGAGATCACTGGATGGTGAGATTTATCAATGATGAGTGCTTTTAAATTCCTGTTATTTTGTTGCTGTGGTGAGATTCCCCAGCTTTAAATTTTCTGGTCTAAACTTATACATTCCTTGTGTTTTCCTGGTTGTGATTAACATTCTTTATTTTTTTTTAATTTTTTTTTTATTAACTTGAGTAATTCTTATATACATTTCAAGTGTTATTCCCTTTCCCGGTTTCCGGGCAAACATCCCCCTCCCCCCTCCCCTTCCTTATGGGTGTTCTCCTCACAACCGTCCCCCCATTGCCGCCCTTCCCCCATAGTCTAGTTCACTGGGGGTTCAGTCTTAGCAGGACCCAGGGCTTCCCCTTCCACTGGTGCTCTTACTAGGATATTCCTTGCTACCTATGAGGTCAGAGTCCAGGGTCAGTCCATGTATAGTCTTTAGGTAGTGGCTTAGTCCCTGGAAGCTCTGGTTGCTTGACATTGTTGTACTTTTGGGGTCTCGAGCCCCTTCAAGCTCTTCCAGTTCTTTCTCTGATTCCTTCAACGGGGGACCAATTCTCAGTTCAGTGGTTTGCTGCTGGCATTCGCCTCTGTATTTGATGTATTCTGGCTGTGTCTCTCAGGAGCGATCTACATCCGGCTCCTGTTGGTCTGCACTTCTTTGCTTCATCCATCTTGTCTAATTGGGTTGCTGTATATGTATGGGCCACCTGTGGGGCAGGCTCTGAATGGGTGTTCCTTCAGTCTCTGTTTTAATCTTTGCCTCTCCCTTCCCTGCCAAGGGTATTCTTTTTCCTCATTTAATGAAGGAGTGAAGCATTCACATTTTGATCATCCGTCTTGAGTTTCGTTTGTTCTAGGGATCTAGGGTAATTCAAGCATTTGGGCTAATACCACTTATCAATGAGTGCATACCATGTATGTCTTTCTGTGATTGGGTTAGCTCACTCAGGATGATATTTTCCAGTTCCAACCATTTGCCTACGAATTTCATAAACTCGTTGTTTTTGATAGCTGAGTAATATTCCATTGTGTAGATGTACCACATTTTCTGTATCCATTCCTCTGTTGAAGGGCATCTGGGTTCTTTCCAGTTTCTGGCTATTATAAATAAGGCTGCGATGAACATAGTGGAGCACGTGTCTCTTTTATATGTTGAGGCATCTTTTGGGTATATGCCCAAGAGAGGTATAGCTGGATCCTCAGGCAGTTCAATGTTCAATTTTCTGAGGAAACTCCAGACTGATTTCCAGAATGGTTTTACCAGTCTGCAATCCCACCAACAATGGAGGAGTGTTCCTCTTTCTCCACATCCTCGCCAGCATCTGCTGTCACCTGAGTTATTGATCTTAGCCATTCTCACTGGTGTGAGGTGAAATCTCAGGGTTGTTTTGATTTGCATTTCCCTTATGACTAAAGATGTTGAACATTTCTTTAGGTGTTTCTCAGCCATTCGGCATTCCTCAGCTGTGAATTCTTCGTTTAGCTCTGAACCCCATTTTTTAATAGGGTTATTTGTTTCGCTGCGGTCTAACTTCTTGAGTTCTTTGTATATTTTGGATATAAGGCCTCTATCTGTTGTAGGATTGGTAAAGATCTTTTCCCAATCTGTTGGTTGCCGTTTTGTCCTAACCACAGTGTCCTTGGCCTTACAGAAGCTTTGCAGTTTTATGAGATCCCATTTGTCGATTCTTGATCTTAGAGCATAAGCCATTGGTGTTTTGTTCAGGAAATTTTTTCCAGTGCCCATGTGTTCCAGATGCTTCCCTAGTTTTTCTTCTATTAGTTTGAGTGTGTCTGATTTGATGTGGAGGTCCTTGATCCACTTGGACTTAAGCTTTGTACAGGGTGATAAGGATGGATCGATCTGCATTCTTCTACATGTTGCCCTCCAGTTGAACCAGCACCATTTGCTGAAAATGCTATCTTTTTTCCATTGGATGGTTTTGGCTCCTTTGTCAAAAATCACGTGACCATAGGTGTGTGCGTTCATTTCTGGGTCTTCAATTCTATTCCATTGGTCTATCTGTCTGTCTCTGTACCAATACCATGCAGTTTTTATCACTATTGCTCTGTAATACTGCTTGAGTTCAGGGATAGTGATTCCCCCTGAAGTCCTTTTATTGTTGAGGATAGCTTTAGCTATCCTGGGTTTTTTGTTATTCCAGATGAATTTGCAAATTGTTCTGTCTAACTCTTTGAAGAATTGGATTGGTATTTTGATGGGGATTGCATTGAATCTGTAGATTGCTTTTGGTAAAATGGCCATTTTTCCTA
The DNA here is from genome assembly GCF_021556685.1 of Rattus norvegicus. Lineage (NCBI taxonomy): Eukaryota > Metazoa > Chordata > Mammalia > Rodentia > Muridae > Rattus > Rattus norvegicus. Next base: position 57,493,084 of record NC_141547.1, on the reverse strand, counting down.
AATTAATCCTGCCAATCCATGAGCATGGGAGATCTTTCCATCTTCTGAGGTCTTCTTCAATTTCTTTCCTCAGTGTCTTGAAGTTCTTATTGTACAGATCTTTTACTTGCTTGGTTAAAGTCACACCGAGGTACTTTATATTATTTGGGTCTATTATGAAGGGTGTCGTTTCCCTAATTTCTTTCTCGGCTTGTTTCTCTTTTGTATAGAGGAAGGCAAATGATTTATTTGAGTTAATTTTATACCCAGCCACTTTGCTGAAGTTGTTCATCAGCTTTAGTAGTTCTCTGGTGGAACTTTTGGGATCACTTAAATATACTATCATGTCATCTGCAAATAGTGATATTTTGACCTCTTTTTTTCCGATCTATATCCCCTTGATCTCCTTTTGTTGTCTGATTGCTCTGGCTAGAACTTCAAGAACTATATTGAATAAGTAGGGAGAGAGTGGGCAGCCTTGTCTAGTCCCTGATTTTAGTGGGATTGCTTCAAGTTTCTCTCCATTTAGTTTAATGTTAGCAACTGGTTTGCTGTATATGGCTTTTACTATGTTTAGGTATGGGCTTTGAATTCCTATTCTTTCCAGGACTTTTATCATGAAGGGGTGTTGAATTTTGTCAAATGCTTTCTCAGCATCTAATGAAATGATCATGTGGTTCTGTTCTTTCAGTTTGTTTATATAATGGATCACGTTGATGGTTTTCCGTATATTAAACCATCCCTGCATGCCTGGGATGAAGCCTACTTGATCATGGTGGATGATTGTTTTGATGTGCTCTTGAATTCGGTTTGCCAGAATTTTATTGAGTATTTTTGCATCGATATTCATAAGGGAAATTGGTCTGAAGTTCTCTTTCTTTGCTGTGTCTTTGTGTGGTTTAGGTATAAGAGTAATTGTGGCTTCGTAGAAGGAATTCGGTAGTGCTCCATCTGTTTCAATTTTGTGGAATAGTTTGGATAATATTGGTATGAGGTCTTCTATGAAGGTTTGATAGAATTCTGCACTAAAGCCGTCTGGACCTGGGCTCTTTTTGGTTGGGAGACCTTTAATGACTGCTTCTATTTCCTTAGGAGTTATGGGGTTGTTTAACTGGTTTATCTGTTCCTGATATAACTTCGGTACCTTGTATCTGTCTAGGAAATTGTCCATTTCCTGAAGATTTTCAAGTTTTGTTGAATATAGGTTTTTACAGTAAGATCTGATGATTTTTTGAATTTCCTCTGAATCTGTAGTTATGTCTCCCTTTTCATTTCTGATTTTGTTAATTTGGACGCACTCTCTGTGTCCTCTCGTTAGTCTGGCTAAGGGTTTATCTATCTTGTTGATTTTCTCAAAGAACCAACTTTTGGTTATGTTGATTCTTTCTATGGTCCTTTTTGTTTCTACTAGGTTGATTTCAGCTCTGAGTTTGATTATTTCCTGCCTTCTACTCCTCCTGGGTGTATTTGCTTCTTTTTGTTCTAGAGCTTTTAGGTGTGCTGTCAAGCTGCTGACATATGCTCTTTCCTGTTTCTTTCTGCAGGCACTCAGCGCTATGAGTTTTCCTCTTAGCACAGCTTTCATTGTGTCCCATAAGTTTGGGTATGTTGTATCTTCATTTTCATTAAATTCTAAAAAGTTTTTAATTTCTTTCTTCATTTCTTCCTTGACCAGGTTATAATTGAGTAGAGCATTGTTCAATTTCCACGTATATGTGGGAATTCTTCCTTTATTGTTATTGAAGACCAGTTTTAGGCTGTGGTGGTCCGATAGCACGCATGGGATTATTTCTATCTTTCTGTACCTGTTGAGGCCCGTTTTTTGACCAATTATATGGTCAATTTTGGAGAAAGTACCATGAGGAGCTGAGAAGAAGGTATATCCTTTTGCTTTAGGATAGAATGTTCTATAAATATCCGTTAAGTCCATTTGGCTCATGATTTCTCTTAGTCTGTCGACATCACTGTTTAATTTCTGTTTCCATGATCTGTCCATTGATGAGAGTGGTGTGTTGAAATCTCCCACTATTATTGTGTGAGGTGCAATGTGTGCTTTGAGCTTTAGTAAGGTTTCTTTTATGTATGTAGGTGCCCTTTTATTTGGGGCATAGATATTTAGGATTGAGAGTTCATCTTGGTGGATTTTTCCTTTGATGTATATGAAGTGTCCTTCCTTATCTTTTTTGATGACTTTTAGTTGGAAATTGATATTTTTTGATATTAGAATGGCTACTCCAGCTTGCTTCTTCTGACCATTTGCTTGGAAAGTTGTTTTCCAGCCTTTCACTCTGAGGTAGTGTCTGTCTTTATCTTTGAGGTGTGTTTCCTGTAGGCAGCAGAATGCAGGGTCCTCGTTGTGTATCCAGTTTGTTAATCTATGTCTTTTTATTGGGGAGTTGAGGCCCTTGATATTGAGAGATATTAAGGAATAGTGATTATTGCTTCCCGTTATATTCATATTTGGATGTGAGGTTATGTTTGTGTGCTTTCATTCTCTTTGTTTTGTTGCCAAGACGATTAGTTTCTTGCTTCTTCTAGGGTATAGCTTGCCTCCTTATGTTGGGCTTTACCATTTATTATCCTTTGTAGTGCTGTATTTGTGGAAAGATATTGTGTAAATTTGGTTTTGTCATGGAATGTCTTGGTTTCTCCATCAATGTTAATTGAGAGTTTTGCTGGATACAGTAACCTGGGCTGGCATTTATGTTCTCTTATGGTCTGTATGACTTCAGTCCAGGATCTTCTGGCCTTCATAGTTTCTGGCGAGAAGTCTGGTGTGATTCTGATAGGTCTCCCTTTATATGTTACTTGACCTTTTTCCCTTACTGCTTTTAATATTCTTTCTTTATTTTGTGCGTTTGGTGTTTTGACAATTATGTGATGGGAGGTGTTTCTTTTCTGGTCCAATCTATTTGGAGTTCTGTAGGCTTCTTGTATGTCTATGGGTATCTCTTTTTTTAGGTTAGGGAAGTTTTCTTCTATGATTTTGTTGAAGATATTTACTGGTCCTTTGAGCTGGGAGTCTTCACTCTCTTCTATACCTATCATCCTTAGGTTTGATCTTCTCATTGAGTCCTGGATTTCCTGTATGTTTTGGACCAGTAGCTTTTTCCGCTTTACATTATCTTTGACAGTTGAGTCAATGATTTCTATGGAATCTTCTGCTCCTGAGATTCTCTCTTCCATCTCTTGTATTCTGTTGGTGAAGCTTGTATCTACAGCTCCCTGTCTCTTCTTTTGGTTTTCTATATCCAGGGTTGTTTCCATGTGTTCTTTCTTGATGGCTTCTATTTCCATCTTTTTATTCCTTCAACTTTTTGATTGTGTTTTCCTGGAATTCTTTCAGGGATTTTTGTGTCTCCTCTCTATGGGCTTCTACTTGTTTATTTATGTTTTCCTGGAATTCTTTCAGGGATTTTTGCGATTCTTTCAGGCATTTTTGCGATTCCTCTCTGTAGGCTTCTACTTGTTCTCTAAGGGAGTTCTTCACGTCTTTCTTGAAGTCCTCCAGCATCATGATCAAAAATGATTTTGGAACTAGATCTTGCTTTTCTGGTGTGTTTGGATATTCCATGTTTGTTTTGGTGGGAGAATTGGGCTCCGATGGTGCCATGTAGTCTTGGTTTCTGTTGCTTGGGTTCCTGCGCTTGCCTCTCGCCATCAGATTATCTCTAGTGTTACTTTGTTCTGCTATTTCTGACAGTGGCTAGACTGTCCTATAAGCCTGTGTGTCAGGAGTGCTGTAGACCTGTTTTCCTCTCTTTCAGTCAGTTATGGGGACAGAGTGTTCTGCTTTCCGGCGTGTGGTTTTTCCTCTCTACAGGTCTTCAGCTGTTCCTGTGGGCCTGTGTCTTGAGTTCACCAGGCAGCTTTCTTGCAGCAGAAAATTTGGTCTTATCTGTGGTCCCGAGGCTCAAGTTCGCTCGTGGGGTGCTGCCCAGGGGCTCTCTGCAGCGGCAGCAACCAGGAAGACCTGTGCCGCCCCTTCCGGGAGCTTCAGTGTACCAGGGTTCCAGATAGTCTTTGGCTTTTTCCTCTGGCGTCTGAGATGTGTGTGCAGAGAGCAGTCTCTTCTGGTTTCCCAGGCTTGTCTGCCTCTCTGAAGGTTTAGCTCTCCCTCCCAGGGGATTTGGGTGCAGAGAACTGTTTATCCGGTCTGTTTCCTTCAGGTTCCGGTGGTGTCTCAGGCACAGGGGTCCTGCCGCTCCTGGGCCCTCCCCCACGGGAGCCCAGAGGCCTTATACAGTTTCCTCTTGGGCCAGGGATGTGGGCAGGGGTGAGCAGTGTTGGTGGTGTCTTCCGCTCTGCAGCCTCAGGAGTGCCCACCTGACCAGGCGGTTGGGTCTCTCTCTCACAGGGTCTGGGGGCAGAGAGCTGCTGCCGTGATGCATACTTTTAATGATGCACTTGGGAGGGAGAGGCAAACTTGTCTGTGAGTTCAAGACCATCATGGTCTACAGAGCAGACAGGGCTGTTACACAGAAACATCCTGACTTTAAAAACTACATGTACAACTATAAAAACTATATGTACAGCTAAGAATTATTTCCATAACTCTACATTTTGTATGGTTATAGTTTTCTGAAATGGGCTTCAACTGTGGTAATGAGCAATTGTCTTCAAAAAGTTTTCATCCCTGCAAACATTTATACAAGTAGCATCAAATAATCTACAGATTGAGCAGGTTGTTTTTTGTATTTAAAAACATGTGTATTTGTATTTAAAAAAGTTAATTTTTTATCTCCATGGATTTAAAAGCACAAAGACAGGTAGATGGGAAGGTTTGGAGAAAGATGAAAAAACAAATAACTTAATTCTATTATAATTCTAAAAAGTTTTAAAAATTAAAATCAAAAAAAATATTTCAATGATTTCCTAAGTAGTGTTAGTAGGACTGAAAAATAAATGGAGTTGAAGGTGGATGACTGGGCTGAGTGAAAGGATTAATTTTCTGTAGAGTTGTTCAAAGATTTCATCATTACTCCAAAAATAACATGAGCAAAAAGAAGTATATCCTCTAAGACCAAACATCTCCCTGAAGTTTCTGTGGTTCAAATACTCATACCATCCTTAAGCTAAAACACATGATGTCAATAAAGTCCTGAACTACAGTAGAGGAACTATCAATAAGCATTCTGAACATTGTAAGCTGGTTTCTGTCTTCCAATTAATTAAAATATGGAGAATTATGTAGTCATTTGCAGTAGTCAGGTTCTTGATAGAAGCTAAATTATTTCATGCTAAATGAATTAGAGGTGTCTGAAAAGACAGTGGTTTGATAACATCAAAAATATGGGTTTTATAGGATGATAAGTGACTTTATATCTGCTAGGCCTAATCGAATCCATTAATAATGATAGTAAAACAAATTTTCTTTCACTGAAGAAGTCATTTCTTACTTAATTGCTAATAAAATGTTAACTTCATATATTTAAAGGTTATTATATTATATTATTCCCTCTAATGATTATATCCTTAATAGAATAAAGAATCCTGGAAATGTTCACATTGAGGCATAAATCTGTTACCCTTTAAGTGCTTAAAATTTTATCACTTATATTAATACTAAATCTTTAAAATTTTAAACAGTGATAATTCATTATAATCTTAATATTACATCAAAACTAGAATGGTAGCAGATGTTTTCCATGGTAATGTTGAATCTTGTCATAAACAGTTCAAAAGACAGCAGCATTATGAGGTAGCTGGACCCAAATAGAAACTCCTAGTTAAATGGATAAAACAAGTTTGGTTTGAGAGAGGGATTGGAAGAAGCAGAAAACTGATAAAATATCACATCCTAGGAAACCATCCATTGGAAGCAAAATCCTATCAGTGGATGCCTTTGCAAGACTAAGACTCTTTATTAGGCTAGAGTACCTTAGCTTTCAAGCAAAGAAGTTAGAAAAAAGCAGTGCATGTCAGACCCAAGATAGATCTCTTGCAAAGTTAATGCCTGTCTTCATGAGGCAAATAATAAACTATTCCATAGAACAACCTTACAAACACCTTGGTTAAATTAATCAGAACAGTGTTTGTTTTTCTTTAAAGCAAATGTTGCATACAGCTAGAGATTAAGGAGCTGAGCACTCTGTGGATTGCAGAAATATGACCTAGATTTCACAGGACAATATGGTCATTGCAATCAACCCTAATGGTTAAGGGCTTTCAAATTTTTTCAAGGCACTTTTACATACTCTCTCTAGAAAGAATCTTACTAGTGGGAGTAGGCCAGGTATTATCATATCTAATGTAAACTGAGGAAACACACCTATTTACACATAAAACACACGTGATCTGTGCACATGTCAGGATGAAGACAAAAGAACTTCAATCAAATCTGAGTCTGGGAGGAAGAAGAGAGCTGGCAAAATAGTAAAAGCCACTGTTTTGTTTAAACAATGGACTGTGATCCGTGTCTAATTCCTTATTTCCTCACTTATTATAAAAAAATTGAAAGCACATAGACTCATTGATTGATTGTTCAAGAATTAAGAGGAAAATAATACCATGTAATAACTAAATAATGAAGGACCCAGTCACTTTTAATATATAACTCATATTCCCAAATTCAAAGTATTTAGTCTCATTAGAGCTCAAGATTTCTAATAATATTAGAATGTATTCCTCTGTTCCCCATAAGGTGAGGGAGAATGAAGAGAAGACACAATAGAAAGGGATATAGTCTTTAACTGATAAATCTTTTTCTATTGAGAAAATGTGGTGTCATAATTTTGCATTTTCTTTTTTATTCTTTTATTAAAATAGATTTTTCCATACAATGTACTCTGATATTGTTTCTCCTCATGCTACTCCTTCCCAAATGACTACAAATCACACCTTTTCTGTCTTTTCTTAGAAAACAAATAAACCCTTAAGAAAATGAAGCAAAAAATAAAAATAAAAAACAAATTAAGACAAATGAACATAATAAGACAAAACAAACAAGCAGAATAAAAGGAACCAGAGAAAAACCATGAGGAAAACAATAAATGCAGAGTCACAGATTCTCACACAACATCCCATAAAATCAGAAAATGGGAAGGGATGATAAACATGCAAAAGAAGTGTGGCAGAAAAATCTGCAGCACAGCAACATAGCAACCCATGTGTTTGTGTATGTGTATGTGTGTGTGAGTGAGTGTGTGTGTGTGTGTGTGTGTGTGTGTGTGTGTGTGTGTGTGTGTGTGTTAGCCATCTCCTGTTGGGAATTGAGGTAGCTTTAGGAGTAGTTTTATTCCCCAGTACAATTCCTATGGAGAAAACTAGTCATTTATTCATTTGCAAGTGGTTATCAGTAATCTGCCCAGATATCTTTGCTCTCTTAGAGTTTGTATATCTATCCAGACTCTTCTGGCTTTAAAGTCTTTCCTGAAAAGTCAGACTTGATACGAATAGGTCTGCCTTTGTCCAGAAAATATTCACCACAATAAATGGAAAAAAATAAGACATTCCATGATAAAATCAAACTAACGCAATATTTATCTACAAATTCACCAAAGAGAATTCTCAAAAGAGGAAATTCAAATGGCACTAGAAGGAAAGCTTCAACATAAGAATGTTAATCACCTCTGCTCCCAGACTTCCAGAGAGAGACCCAACCGCCTGATCAGGTGGACACTCCTGAGGCTGCAGAGCGGAAGAGACCACCAACACTGCTCACCCCTGCCCACATCCCTGGCCCAAGAGGAAACTGTATAAGGCCTCTGGGCTCCCGTGGGGGAGGGCCCAGGAGCGGCAGGACCCCTGCCTGAGACACCACCGGAACCTGAAGGAAACAGACCGGATAAACAGTTCTCTGCACCCAAATCCCCTGGGAGGGAGAGCTAAACCTTCAGAGAGGCAGACAAGCCTGGGAAACCAGAAGAGACTGCTCTCTGCACACACATCTCAGACGCCAGAGGAAAAAGCCAAAGACCATCTGGAACCCTGGTACACTGAAGCTCCCGGAAGGGGCGGCACAGGTCTTCCTGGTTGCTGCCGCTGCAAAGAACCCGTGGGCAGCACCCCACGAGCGAACTTGAGCCTCGGGACCACAGATAAGACCAAATTTTCTGCTGCAAGAAAGCTGCCTGGTGAACTCAAGACACAGGCCCACAGGAACAGCTGAAGACTTGTAGAGGGGAAAAACTACACGCCCGAAAGCAGAACACTCTGTCCCCATAACTGACTGAAAGAGAGGAAAACAGGTCTCCAGCACTCCTGACACACAGGCTTATAGGACAGTCTAGCCACTGTCAGAAATAGCAGAACAAAGTAACACTAGAGATAATCTGATGGCGAGAGGCAACCGCAAGAACCCAAGCAACAGAAACCAAGACTACATGGCACCATCGGAGCCCAATTCTCCCATCAAAACAAACATGGAATATCCAAACACACCAGAAAAGCAAGATCTACTTCCAAAATCATTTTTGATCATGATGCTGGAGGACTTCAAGAAAGACGTGAAGAACTCCCTTAGAGAACAAGTAGAAGCCTACAGAGAGGAATCGCAAAAAGGCCTGAAAGAATTCCAGGAAAACATAAATAAACAAGTAGAAGCCCATAGAGAGGAGACACAAAAATCCCTGAAAGAATTCTAGGAAAACAAAATCAAACAGTTGAAGGAATTAAAAATGGAAATAGAAGCAATCAAGAAAGAACACATGGAAACAACCCTGGATAGAGAAAACCAAAGAAGAGACAAGGAGCTGTAGATACAAGCTTCACCAACAAAATACAAGAGATGGAAGAGAGAATCTCAGGAGCAGAAGATTCCATAGAAATCATTGACTCAACTGTCAAAGATAATGTAAAGCGGGAAAGGCTACTGGTCCAAATCATACTGGAAATCCAGGACGCAATGAGAAGATCAAACCTAATGATAATAGGTATAGAAGAGAGTGAAGACTCCCAGCTCAAAGGACCAGTAAATATCTTCAACAAAATCATAGAAGAAAACTTCCCTAACCTAAAAAAAGAGATATCCATAGACATACAAGAAGCCTACAGAACTCCAAATAGATTGGACCAGAAAAGAAACACCTCCCATCACATAATTGTCAAAACACAAAACGCACAAAATAAAGAAAGAATATTAAAAGCAGTAAGGGAAAAAGGTCAAGTAACATATAAAGGGAGACCTATCAGAATCACACCAGACTTCTCGCCAGAAACTATGAAGGCCAGAAGATCATGGACTGATGTCATACAGACCCTAAGAGAACACAAATGCCAGCCCAGGTTACTGTATCCTGCAAAACTCTCAATTAACATTGATGGAGAAACCAAGATATTCCATGACAAAACCAAATTTACAAAATATGTTTCTACAAATCCAGCACTACAAAAAATAATAAATGGTAAAGCCCAACATAAGGAGGCAAGCTATACCCTAGAAGAAGCAAGAAACTAATCGTCTAGGCAACAAAACAAAGAGAATGAAAGCACACAAACATAACCTCCCATCCAAATATGAATATAACAGGAAGCAATAACCACTATTCCTTAAAATCTCTCAATATCAAGGGCCTCAACTCCCCAATAAAAAGACATAGATTAACAAACTGGATACGCAAAGAGGACCCTCCATTCTGCTGCCTACAGGAAACACACCTCAGAGACAAAGACAGACACTACCTCAGAGTGAAAGGCTGGAAAACAACTTTCCAAGCAAATGGTCAGAAGAAGCAAGCTGGAGTAGCCATTCTAATATCAAATAAAATCAATTTCCAACTAAAAGTCATCAAAAAAGATAAGGAAGGACACTTCATATTCATCAAAGGAATAATCCACCAAGATGAACTCTCAGTCCTAAATATCTATGCCCCAAATACAAGAGCACCTACATACGTAAAAGAAACCTTACTAAAGCTCAAAACACACATTTCACCTCACACAATAATAGTGGGAGATTTCAAAGCCACACTTTCATCAATGGACAGATCATGGAAACAGAAATTAAACAGTGATGTCGACAGACTAAGAGAAGTCATGAGCCAAATGGACTTAACAGATATTTATAGAACATTCTATCCTAAAGCAAAAGGATATACCTTCTTCTCAGCTCCTCATGGTACTTTCTCCAAAATTGACCATATAATTGGTCAAAAAACGGGCCTCAACAGGTACAGAAAGATAGAAATAATCCCACGCGTGCTATCGGACCACCACGGCCTAAAACTGGTCTTCAATAACAATAAAGGAAGAATGCCCACATATACGTGGAAATTGAACAATGCTCTATTCAATGATAACCTGGTCAAGGAAGAAATAAAGAAAGAAATTGAAAACTTTTTAGAATTTAATGAAAATGAAGGTACAACATACCCAAACATATGGGACACAATGAAAGCTGTGCTAAGAGGAAAACTCATAGCGCTGAGTGCCTGCAGAAAGAAACAGGAAAGAGCATATGTCAGCAGCTTGATAGCACACCTAAAAGCTCTAGAACAAAAAGAAGCAAATACACCCAGGAGGAGTAGAAGGGAGGAAATAATCAAACTCAGAGCTGAAATCAACCAAGTAGAAACAAAAAGGACCATAGAAAGAATCAACATAACCAAAAGTTGGTTCTTTGAGAAAATCAACAAGATAGATAAACCCTTAGCCAGACTAACGAGAGGACACAGAGAGTGCGTCCAAATTAACAAAATCAGAAATGAAAAGGGAGACATAACTATAGATTCAGAGGAAATTCAAAAAGTCATCAGATCTTACTATAAAAACCTATATTCAACAAAACTTGAAAATCTTCAGGAAATGGACAATTTCCTAGACAGATACAGGTACCGAAGTTAAATCAGGAACAGATAAACCAGTTAAACAACCCCATAACTCCTAAGGAAATAGAAGCAGTCATTAAAGGTCTCCCAACCAAAAAGAGCCCAGGTCCAGACGGCTTTAGTGCAGAATTCTATCAAACCTTCATAGAAGACCTCATACCAATATTATCCAAACTATTCCACAAAATTGAAACAGATGGAGCACTACCGAATTCCTTCTACGAAGCCACAATTACTCTTATACCTAAACCACACAAAGACACAACAAAGAAAGAGAACTTCAGACCAATTTCCCTTATGAATATCGATGCAAAAATACTCAATAAAATTCTGGCAAACCGAATTCAAGAGCACATCAAAACAATCATCCACCATGATCAAGTAGGCTTCATCCCAGGCATGCAGGGATGGTTTAATATACGGAAAACCATCAACGTGATCCATTATATAAACAAACTGAAAGAACAGAACCACATGATCATTTCATTAAATGCTGAGAAAGCATTTGACAAAATTTAACACCCTTTCATGATAAAAGTCCTGGAAAGAATAGGAATTCAAGGCCCATACCTAAACATAGTAAAAGCCATATACAGCAAACCAGTTGCTAACATTAAACTAAATGGAGAGAAACTTGAAGCAATCCCACTAAAATCAGGGACCAGACAAGGCTGCCCACTCTCTCCCTACTTATTCAATATAGTTCTTGAAGTTCTAGCCAGAGCAATCAGACAACAAAGGAGATCAAGGGGATACAGATCGGAAAAGAAGAGGTCAAAATATCACTATTTGCAGATGACATGATTGTATATTTAAGTGATCTCAAAAGTTCCACCAGAGAACTACTAAAGCTGATGAACAACTTCAGCAAAGTGGCTGGGTATAAAATTAACTCAAATAAATCAGTTGCCTTCCTCTATACAAAAGAGAAACAAGCCGAGAAAGAAATTAGGGAAACGACACCCTTCATAATAGACCCAAATAATATAAAGTACCTCGGTGTGACTTTAACCAAGCAAGTAAAAGATCTGTACAATAAGAACTTCAAGACACTGAGGAAAGAAATTGAAGAAGACCTCAGAAGATGGAAAGGTCTCCCATGCTCATGGATTGGCAGGATTAATATAGTAAAAATGGCCATTTTACCAAAAGCAATCTACAGATTCAATGCAATCCCCATCAAAATACCAATCCAATTCTTCAAAGAGTTAGACAGAACAATTTGCAAATTCATCTGGAATAACAAAAAACCCAGGATAGCTAAAGCTATCCTCAACCATAAAAGGACTTCAGGGGGAATCACTATCCCTGAACTCAAGCAGTATTACAGAGCAATAGTGATAAAAACTGCATGGTATTGGTACAGAGACAGACAGATAGACCAATGGAATAGAATTGAAGACCCAGAAATGAACCCACACACCTATGGTCACGTGATTTTTGACAAAGGAGCCAAAACCATCCAATGGAAAAAAGATAGCATTTTCAGCAAATGGTGCTGGTTCAACTGGAGGGCAACATGTAGAAGAATGCAGATCGATCCATGCTTATCACCCTGTACAATGCTTAAGTCCAAGTGGATCAAGGACCTCCACATCAAATCAGACACACTCAAACTAATAGAAGAAAAACTAGGGAAGCATCTGGAACACATGGGCACTGGAAAAAATTTCCTGAACAAAACACCAATGGCTTATGATCTAAGATCAAGAATCGACAAATGGGATCTCATAAAACTGCAAAGCTTCTGTAAGGCCAAGGACACTGTGGTTAGGACAAAACGGCAACCAACAGATTGGGAAAAGATCTTTACCAATCCTACAACAGATAGAGGCCTTATATCCAAAATATACAAAGAACTCAAGAAGTTAGACCGCAGCGAAACAAATAACCCTATTAAAAATGGGGTTCAGAGCTAAACAAAGAATTCACAGCTGAGGAATGCCGAATGGCTGAGAAACACCTAAAGAAATGTTCAACATCTTTAGTCATAAGGGAAATGCAAATCAAAACAACCCTGAGATTTCACCTCACACCAGTGAGAATGGCTAAGATCAAAAACTCAGGTGACAGCAGATGCTGGCGAGGATGTGGAGAAAGAGGAACACTCCTCCATTGTTCGTGGGATTGCAGGCTGGTAAAACCATTCTGGAAATCAGTCTGGAGGTTCCTCAGAAAATTGGACATTGAACTGCCTGAGGATCCAGCTATACCTCTCTTGGGCATATACCCAAAAGATGCCTCAACATATAAAAGAGACACGTGCTCCACTATGTTCATCGCAGCCTTATTTATAATAGCCAGAAACTGGAAAGAACCCAGATGCCCTTCAACAGAGGAATGGATACAGAAAATGTGGTACATCTACACAATGGAATATTACTCAGCTATCAAAAACAACGAGTTTATGAAATTCGTAGGCAAATGGTTGGAACTGGAAAATATCATCCTGAGTGAGCTAACCCAATCACAGAAAGACATACATGGTATGCACTCATTGATAAGTGGTATTAGCCCAAATGCTTGAATTACCCTAGATCCCTAGAACAAACGAAACTCAAGACGGATGATCAAAATGTGAATGCTTCACTCCTTCTTTAAATGAGGAAAAAGAATACCCTTGGCAGGGAAGGGAGAGGCAAAGATTAAAACAGAGACTGAAGGAACACCCATTCAGAGCCTGCCCCACATGTGGCCCATACATATACAGCCACCCAATTAGACAAGATGGATAAAGCAAAGAAGTGCAGACCGACAGGAGCCGGATGTAGATCTCTCCTGAGAGACACAGCCAGAATACAGCAAATACAGAGGCGAATGCCAGCAGCAAACCACTGAACTGAGAATAGGTCCCCCGTTGAAGGAATCAGAGAAAGAACTGGAAGAGCTTGAAGGGGCTCGAGACCCCAAAAGTACAACAATGTCAAGCAACCAGAGCTTCCAGGGACTAAGCCACTACCTAAAGACTATACATGGACTGACCCTGGACTCTGACCCCATAGGTAGCAATGAATATCCTAGTAAGAGCACCAGTGGAAGGGGAAGCCCTGGGTCCTGCTAAGACTGAACCCCCAGTGAACTAGACTATGGGGGGAGCGCGGCAATGGGGGGATGGTTGGGAGGAGAACACCCATAAGGAAGGGGAGGGGGGAGTGGGATGTTTGCCCGGAAACCGGGAAAGGGAATAACACTTGAAATGTATATAAGAAATACTCAAGTTAATAAAAAAAATTAAAAAAAAATAAAGAATGTTAATCACAACCAGGAAAACACAAGGAATGTATAAGTTTAGACCAGAAAATTTAAAGCTGGGGAATCTCACCTCAGCAACAAAATAACAGGAATTTAAAAGCACTCATCATTGATAAATCTCACCATCCAGTGATCTCAATTCCTCAATTAAAAAAACACAGACTAACATAATTAACTCAAAAATAGTATCCTGTCCTCTGCTGCATCTAACTGTACTTAAATATAGCTAAATTAAATTAATCTACACATCCGGTTTCAGCTCTGGTTACAATAAAATTGGGCTGAGCCTAATTTCATTTGAAAAAAATCTAAAAATTAAAAAATTGATGGAAAAATACACCCTAGTGTCAAAGATAGATGTGACCTCAGGTTGAGAGTCTAGAGAGGTTTCAAGCAAGTGAACCTAAGAAGCAAGCTGGGGTGGCCATTCTAATACCTGAAAAATATACTTGAAACCAAAACTAATCAGTAAAGGAAGGACTCATCAAAGGAAAAATCCATTGAGAGGATCTTAACATCTATTCCCCATAAACAATGGAACATAAGTTCATATAAGAACACTCCTATATTTTGTATCACATATTCTATCTCGCACATTGATTGAGATTGACTTTAATACCACATTCTCACCAACAAACAGCTTCATCCAGACAAAAACTTAATAAACACTGGAACTACTTTAGATTTTCAACAGCTGTGGACAAAGTTTCTTTTCTTCCCCATGGATTTGCTAGCATTTGGCGTTGGTTTTCCTGAGCATGGCCATCTGACTGCTGTGAAATGGAATCTTAGTGTGGTTTCCTTTAATTTATGTCTTTTACTCTATGTGTGCGGTACATTGTGCCACAACATGTCTATGGAGATGAAAAGACAACTTGTGGGATGTATTTTTTTCTTTCCTCTATGTAGTTTACAAGGATGGAATTCAGAACCTCAGAGTTGGAGGAAAATGCCTTTACCCACTTGAGTCATATGTCTAGCACTCAAAATGGATGGAATCACATTCACCTGATAGCTAAGGTAATTAAACATTGTTTAAAATACTTACTGCCCTCACATGTTCCTTGGTCTGAGACATGTTTGGTCATTTCATTAGCACATTTTCTGATTTGTACTCTTTATGGTTTTGGTGTTTAACTTCTACTGTCCTTTGTATATTCTAGGTTTCAACATTTGTCTGAGGTGTAACTGGCCAGGATTTTCTGCCATTCTATAGGCCATCTGTTTGTTCTGCTGATGGTTTCCTCTGTAATCCAGAAAATTTCTTCATGTAGATCTTTTTTGGTTCTTCAGTTTGGTTCCTGTGTTACTAGAGTGCCATTTAGAAGGTTCTTAACACCTGTAAAGTTCAAGAACTTACATTTTCCTCTATCAATTTTAGCATTTCAGATTCGAATAGAATGTCTAACCCATTTCAGAGTGAATTTGTACTGGCTGTTAGACACGGAAATAAGTACACACTTCTGCAGGTATGTGTCTAGTTTGCTGCCCTTTGTTGTATAGTCTCTCAGGTTTTTTCTAAACTATGTTCTCGATGTCTTTGATATTAACTATGGCCATAGCAATACCTAGTGGTCAACCTTTAAAACATATACACAGCTAACATGATACACACCGAATATGTTATACTAAGGGATACACACTCATATATTTACATGCAAGTAAACAACTGATGATAAAAATATGAATTTGAAAGCAAGAGGCAGTATGTTGGAGATTTGAGGGCAAGAAAGGGAAGGAGTGATAATATAATTAATCTCAAAATAAAATAAATAGCTAAATAATTTGAGTCAATATCATATGAGTTTGTAGCTGGGTTCTCTGTTATTGAACTGCCCTGCATGCCTGTTATTATGCCAACACAGTGTTCATCAGTCTATAGTATAATTAGAGATCCAGTCTTAGGTGATACCTGTGGCCTTTTGTTATATATGCCTTTATTTGTTGGTTTTTGTGTAAGTGGATTTTTATAACCATCAAATAGCATTGTCTCATTTCATCTTCTTTACTTTTATCCCAGTGGATTAAATAATACAAAACAATATTTCAGAGACTGTGAGATATCTTACTCCTTACCAGTTTGAAAGAGAGGGTAGTTGGTTTGCAAAACTCAGTTGAGTTTATTTGCCTCCATGGATAGCAATCATAGGGATAGACAAGTTCTCTACTACTTGACTACACTTCTATCACAGGAAGAGAATCTTTAAAAACTCCATAAGGTTTACACTTAGTGGTGTACCCAAAGCTAATGATATATGAATAAAGCACCAGTGTTTTCCAAAGGAATGAGTCAAAATTTAGAAAACATTTCATCTTATAGTTTTACATGCTTTAATTAACTATTTTAATTCAAATCTGTGCTATATCAAAACAAATATCAATATTAACTATATTAGAATTAATTTTGAATTGACAATTACAAACTTATCTAATACTTGCTATACACCAGACACATTTTACAGTGTTAAGGCACGTAGATGTATGCTGTCTGACTCCATATATCCACAGGTTATCCACCGCAGGATTCAGCCTACAGCGGATTGTAATATCCTCAGAGGAAAAAAATGCATTATTACTGATTATTAGATTTTTAGTCTTGAGAGGGTGACATTTTGACTGCACATATATAAAGTTTTTAATTTTTGTGTGTTTATTAGTGTGAATTCATGTATGAGTACAGGTTCATGCATGCCATGTGACATACCAGGATGCCAGAGGACAGTTTTCTTTCAGTCCTTGCCACCGTGTTTGACTGGGTTTCTTTTTTTTTTTAATTGTTACTATTAGGGTAGCTGGCATGTAAGAATCTGAGACGTCTCCCATCTCTTTCACACATCTCATCCAGAAACGATGAGAGTAAAGTCGCATGCCATTTAACCACACTTTAATTGGGTTGTGGGATTCTAACGTACATCTCCATACTTGTATGCCAAATGTTTTGCCAACTGAGCCTTGTTCCAACCTTTGTGTTCTATTCTTAACCATGACCAATATATTTTAATTGCCCTTAAAAACATACTGTTGGCTATTTTGATAGCATTTCTATAATCTCAGATTCTAGTATAGAGATGTTGCAAAATATATGGAGGAATTCTTACATTATGTGCAAGTAATTTGCATTTTATATACAAATTTAATCATATAAAGACTTTATTTTATGGGGGGACTTGAACATCATAACTTGAGAATTCAAAAGTCATTAGCTATCATCATTTAACTTTTATAGTTATGGGGTTAATGACGTAGCATAATTACCTATGATTTAGGTTTTAAAAAATAAACACCCAAAGCAAAAAAAAGCAGTGTGGTTTACCGAAAGAAACATAGCTAAGATGTGATGTATTTTAATTTAAATGGTATAAAATCAGCAAAGTATGAATTACACTGTGCAGATTTTTGTTTCATCTCACCAAAACAACCTGACATATGATTTCAGTTCTAATGCTGGACACCCCAGTGTAAGGGAATGTCAGGGCAGGGAGGCAGGAAGGCGGTAGTTGGGGAGGGGGAACACCCTTATAGAAGAAGGGGTGGGGGATGGGATAGGGGTTTCTGAACAGGAAACCGGGAAAGGAAATAACATTTGAAATGTAAATTTAAAATATCCAATTGAAAAATATTATCACGGGCAATAAAGGAATACTGCTATTAATAAAAAGAAAAATGATAAGGAAAATAAATGTTCAAAGGCAAGTAGGTGGAGATTTATTAGAGATGGCAGAAGAAGACCTATAAAAAAGCCAGGTGAGGTTTGTGAAAGCAAGCAGTAGAAGAGCTAAGACAGTAAAAGCTGACTTCCTGTTATGTGAGCCTTGGAGGGCAGCAGTGCAATTGGATCTATTCAAGGTTAGCTCAGCCCAAAACATGGTATTTACATTGAGCTGAAACTTTCTTTTCTCTGGAACAAATTATTCCTGGTCACCTTTCCCTAAAAAAGTTATTTTCAACATGAAAAACTCTTGCAGAGAGTATGAATCGCATCTTTAACGCGGTTTCCATGTAGAAATATTCAATCGCTTCCTTATTATGCAAGCTAAGAGCCCAAGGCTCTAATCAAGGTATCTAAATACTCAGTCTCAAATAATGCTTTTCTAAGACGAAATGAAAGCTTTATCAGAATTCTTCTGTTGTCTACAGTCCCATTTTCCTGGAAGACATTATAAACTAGGAAACTTTCATTTGTGTGCCTCAATTATGGTAATACTGTTCTTATAAATGGCAGAATCAGGTCTCAGAAAAAATAATGCCTGTCTAAATCACTAAGTAAGAGAAATAAAGTCATAAAAAAATTAAGATATGGTTCTAAGCCTCTTCATTGAATGAGACTATGCTGTTTCTACTAATGAACCTTCTTTCTCTGTTATTAAAGTATACCAGTCTTTATGCTTCCTCATTTTTTAGACCACCCAAACATCAGTTTAGAAATGTATTAAATGTATAATAGTTACTTTTGTCCCTAAATCTAGTTATACCATGTATGAATCTTCAAGAAATTGAAGAATCATTCCTTTATAATATAAAAATAATAACTATTATTAAATAGAAATAATCTAATACCTATTTTATTACTTCTCATTATTATGGATAATAAACTAAATTTTCCATGGTGCTTTCCATCCATATGAAATATGAAGAATCAGATTTACCCTCCAATTTTTAATAGCTAACAGAAAAAAATGCTGACTTTTAAAGTGTTAAGACTTCAGCTACCAAAAGAACAGCTATTCCTTAAATGAGCTTCTGCATTAACAAAATACTTCAAGCTCAGTGACTTATAACAGTCATTTATTCTCTGTATTTCAAGAAATCACAAGTCTAAAATGATCTTCAAGGGACTAAACTGACTTCAATTATCAAGTAATGAAACTAAGCCAAGATTTGTTTCTTTGTTTTTTTCTCTTGTTTAAGAAGCAGGCAGGTGGAGAGAAGGAATAAAAGCAAAACTAATCCTGGAAAATTTTTACCATTTGAGTAGTGATAACATATCACTTGACACTGAGAAGAACAGATGAGCTGTGTGAACAATTAAAATATGTGCCTTATTTTTTAATATTCAGTTTATATTATGAACAAATCAAATAAACTTGACATAAAGCATAAGCCTGACATAGGGCATAAACATGTAAAAGATATGCAAATCTCTGTAAACAGATATGGAAAACAGTGCAGATACAAAAAAAATCAAACAAACATATAATTAGCAATATAAAGTTTAGGTATATATACCCATATTTGTGCATATGTATGTATGTTTGTGCATATGTATGTATATAATATTTCTTCATGTGATCACAGATCAAAGGCTCTAAATATTTTTTGTAGAATTTAAAAATTAAATCAAATATCTTCCTGAAATTCATCCAATTTCTATAATGCAACTTCCAATTTATATAATGCAAAAATGTTGACAAATCAGAAAATTGTGGATGGCAAACATCATTGACATCGATAGGCATAGAACTAGTTATCGAATGTTATAATGTGCCATCTGGTCTCCATCTGTACCCAGAGCTGGGGCTGTCCAACAGCTCTCAAACCCAAAAATTGTCCTGAGAGAGCTGGAGTCCCAGAAACACTCTCACTCCTAAGATCACAGACTCACAGGTTGACAGACCTACAGGAGAAACAAACTACAGTCAGAGAGAGCAAGACCAACTAACATCAAAGATAACCAGATGGCAAGAGGCAAGCACAGAAACCTAAGCAACAGAAACCAAGATTATTTGGCATAATCAGAAACCAGTTCTCCAACCACAGCAAATACTAGATATCCAAACACACCGGAAAGCAAGATTTGAATTTAAAAACACATCTCATGATGATGATAGAGGACTTAAAGGAGGACATAAATAACACCATTAAAGAAATACAAGAGAATGCAGGTAAACAAGTAGAAGTCCTTAAAGAAGAAACATAAAATTCCCTTAAAGAATTACAGGAAAACACAAACAGGTGAAATAATGAAACAAAACCATCCAAGATCTAAAAAAAGAAATAGAAACAATAAAGAAGTCATAAAGGGGGACAAACTTGGAGATAGAAAACCTAGGAAAGAGATCAGTAGTCATAAAAACAAGCATCACCAACAAAATATAAGAGAGAATCTCAAGGGAAGAAAATACTATAGAAAACATTGACCCAATAGTCAAAGAAAATGCAAAAAGCAAAAAGTTCCTAACTGAAAACTTGCAAGAAATCCAGGACACAATGAGAAGACCAAACCTAAAAATAATAGGTATGGAAGAGAAAAAAGATTACCAACTTAAAAGGCCAGTAAATATCTTTAACAAAATTATAGAAGAAAACTTCCCTAACCTAAAGAAAGAGATGCCCATAATCCTAAAAGACACCTACATAATGCCAAACAGATTAGATCAGAAAAGAAATCCCTCCTGCCACATAATAATCAAAACACGAAACAAAAGAATGCCGCATAAACCTAATTCCACCTCAAACAACAAAAATAACAGGAAACAACAATAACTATTCCTTAATATCTCTTAACATCAATAGAGAAAATTCTCCAATAAAAAGAAATAGACTATCAGACCGGATACATATTCAGAATCAAGCATTTTGCTAAACACAGGAACTTCACCTTAGTGACAAAGACAGACTACCAAGGGGCAAAGGGCTAGAAAAAATTTTCAAGCAAATGGTCCCAAGAAACAAGTAGCCATCGAAATATCAAATAAAATTGATTTTCAACCAAAAGTTTTCAAAAAAGATAAGAAAGGATACTTCATACTCATCAAAGGAAAAATCTACCAAACTCTCAATTGTGAGCCGATATTCATAAAAGAAAACTTACTAAAGCTCGAATCACAAATTGTACCACAGACCATAATAATAAGAGACTTCAAAACCCTACTTTCAGCAATAGACAGATCATGGAAACAGAAACTAAACAGAGACACGGGGAAATGAACAGAAGATATGAACCAAATGGATTTAACAGATATTTATAGAACATTTCATCTTAAAACAAAAGAATATACCTGCTTCTGAGCACTTCATGGTACATTCTCCAAAATTGACCATATAATTGGTCACAAAACAGGCCTCAATAGATACAAAGGGATTGATATAATCCCATGCATCCTATCCAATCACTGAGACTAAAGCTGGTCTTCAATAACAACAAAAATGATAGAAAGCCCACATAGACATGGAAGCTGACCAATAATCTACTCAATGACAACTTGGTCAAGGAAGAAATAAAGAAAGTAATTAAAGACTCTTTAGAATTTAATGAAACTGAAGGCAAAACATACCCAAATTTATGGTACACAATGAAAGCAACCCTAAGAGTAAAACTCATAGCTCTGCGTGCCTCCAAAAAGAAATTGGAGAGAGCATACATTAGCAGCTTGACAGCATACATAAAAGGTCTAAAACAAAAAGAAGTAAATACACTGAAGAGGAGTAGAAGGCAGGAAACAATCAAACTTACAGCTGAAATCAACCAAGTAGAAATGAAAAGAACAACACAAAGAATCAACAAACCTAAGGGCTAGTTCTTTGAGAAAAATCAACGAGACAGATAAAACACTTAGTCAGACTAGCCAGAGGGCACGAGAGTATATCCAAATTAACAAAATCAGAAATGAAAGGGAGACATAAAAAAAGAGGTTGAGGAAATTAAAAAAAAAATCAGATCCTACTAAAAAAAAGCCTATACTAAATGAAACTGGAAAATCTGGGTGAAATGGACACTTTTCTAGGCAATACCAGGTACCAAAGTTAAATCAGGATCAGATAAACCATATGAACAGTCACATAACACCTAAAGAATTAGAGGCAGTCATTATAAGACTCCCACTCAAAAGAAGCCCAGGAACAGATGAGTTTAGTACAGAATTCTATCAGACCTTCAAAGAAGACCTAATACCAATACTCTTCAAACTATTCCACAAAATAGAAACAGAAGGAACGCTATCCAATTTTTTCTTTGAAGCCACAACTGTGCTTATACCTAAACCATAAAAGACCCGTACAAAGAAAGAGAACTTCAGGCCAATTTCCCTCATGAATACCAATGAAAAATATGCAATAAAATTCTTGCAAACCGAATCCAAAAACACATCAAGATTATTCACCATGAACAAGTAGGCTTCATCCCATGGATGCAAGGATGGTTCAATATACAGAAATCCATTAACGTAACCCACTATATAAAAAACTGAAGGAAAAAACCCACAGGATAATTTCATTATATGTTGAAAAAGCATTTGGCCAAATTCAACCCTCTGTCATGATAAATGTCTTGGAAAGATCAGGAACTGAAGGCCCATACTTAAACATAATAAAAGCAATATAGAGTAAACCAGTAGCAAACATCAAACTTAATAGAGAGAAACTTGAAGCAATCTCCGTAAAATCAGAGACTAGACAAGGCTGCTCGCTTTCTCCCTACATATTTAATATAGTACTTGAACTCCTAGCCAGAGCAATTAGACAAAAGAAAAAAAAAAAGAAAGATCAAAGGGATCAATTGGGAAAGAAAAAGTCAAAATTATCTTTATTTGCAGATGATATGATAGTTTACTTAAGGGACCCCAAAAATTCCATCACAGAACTCCTACAGCTGATAAACAACTTCAGCAACCTGGCTGGATATAAAATTAACTCAAACAAATCAGTAGCCGTACTCTACTCAGAGGATAAACAAGATGAGAAAGAAATTAAGGAAAGGACACCCTTCACAATAGGCACAAATAATACAAAATACCTCAGTGTGACTCTAACCAAGCAAGTGAAAGATCTGTATGACAAGAACTTCAAGTCTCTTGAAAAAGAAATCGAAGATCTCAGAAGATGGAAAGAACTTCCTTGCTCATGGATTGGCAGGATTAATATAGTAAAAATGGCCATTTCGCCAAAGACAATCTACAGATTCAGTGCAATCGCCATCAAAACTCCTACTCAATTCTTTATAGAGACAAAAAGAGCAATTTGCAAATTTATTTGGAATAAGAAAAAAACAGGATAACCAAAACTATACTCAACAATAAAAGAACTTCTGGGAGAATCACCATCCCTGACCTCAAGCAGTATTACAGAGCAACAGTCATAAAAACTGTACGGTATTGGTACAGAGACAGGCAGATAGATCAGTGGAACAGAATTGAAGACCCAGAAATGAACCCACATACCTATGGTCACCTGATCTTTGACAAAGGTACTAAAACCATCCAATGGAAAAAAAATAGCACTTTCAACAAATGGTACTGGTTCAACTGGAGGACAGCATGTAAAAGAATGCAAATTGGCCCATTCCAATCTTCTTGTACAAAGCTGAAGTACAAGTGGATCAAAGGCCTCCACATAGAGCCAGATACACTCAAACTAATAGAAAAGAAAGTGGTGGAGAGCATGGAACACATGGGCACTGGGGAAATTTTCCTGAATAGAACATCATTGCTTAGGCTCTAAGAACAAGAATTGACAAATAGGACCTCATAGAATTGCAAAACTTCTATAAGTCCAAAGACACTGTCAGTAGGACAAAACGGCAACAAACAGAATGGGAAAATGTCTTTACCAATCCAACATTCAATAGAGGGCTAATATCTACTATAAACAAAGAACACAAGAAGTTAGACTCCAGAGATTCAAATAATCCTATTAAGAATGGGGTACAGAGCTAAAAAAAAAATTCTCAACTGAGGAATACTGAATGGCTGAGATGCACCCAAAGAAATGTTCAACAACATCCATAGTCATCAGGGAAGTACAAATCAAAACAACCCTGAGATACCATATCACACCAGTCAGAATGACTAAGATCAAAAACTCAGGTAACAGTAGATGCTGGGGAGGATGTGGAGAAATAGAAAAACGTCTCCACTGATGGTGGGATTTCAAGCTGGTACAACCACTCTGAAAATAAGTCTGGTGGTTCCTCAAAAAATTAGACATAGTACTACCTGAGGACCCATGTAAACTACTCCTGGGCATGTACCCAAAGATGATCCAAAATATAATAAGGACACATGCTCCACTATGTTCATAGCCACTCTATTTATAATAGCCAGAAGCTGGAAAGGACTCAGATGTCCTTCAACAGAGGAATGGATACAGAAAATGTGGTACATTTGCACAATGGTATACTACTCAGCTATTAAAAACAATGACTACATGAAATTCTTTGGCAAATGGATGGAACTAGAAAATACGATCCTTAGTGTGGTAAACTCAATCACAAAAGAATACACATGGTATGCACTCCCTGATAAATGGATATTAGCCCAAAAGCTTTGAATACCTAAGAAAGATTCACAGAGGGAAGATGAAAATTGGGATGCTTTGTTCCTTCTTAGAAGGGAGAACAAAATACTCATGGGCAGAAATACAGGGACAACAAGTGGAGCAGGGACTAAAGAAAAGTTCATCCAGAGACTGCCCCACCTGAGGATCCATGTCATATGTAGCTACCAAACCCAGTCACTATTCCTGATGCCAAGAACTACTTGCTGACAGCAGCCAGATATGGGTGTCTCCTGACAGGTTCTGCCAGAGCCCTGCTGATATAGATGAGGATGCTTGCAACTAACCATTAGACTGAACAAGGGTACCCAAATGAAGGAGTTAGAGAAAAGACTGAAGAAGCTGAAGGGGTTTGCAACACTATAGGAAGAACAACAATATCAATCAACCAGACCCCATTGGAGTTCCCAGGAAATACACCACCGACCAATGAGTACACATGGAGAAACCCATGACTCCAACCAAATATGTAGCAGATGATGGCATTCTCCAACATCAATAGGAGGAAAAGTCCTTGGTCCTGTGAATGCTCATTTCCCCAGTGTAGGTGAATGCCAGGGCATTGAAGTAGGAGTGGGTTGGTGGTTTGTGAACATCCTCATAGAAGCAGGGGAAGAGGGTATGGGAGAGGGGGTGAAAGGGGATAAAATTTGAAATATAAATGCATAAAGTATCCAAGAAAAATAAGATTTAAAAAATTAAGAAAAAATGTGGTAACACTAAAAAATAGTTATAATTTGGACCTAAACTTATTTTTTTAAGAATGTGAACCATTCAGGAGCGGCAGGGCCCCTGCGCCTGAGACACCGCCACCACCTGGAGGAACAGACCGGATAAACAGTTCTCTGCCCCCAAATCCCGTGGGAGGGAGAGCAAAACATTCAGAGAGGCAGACACGCCTGGGAAACCAGAAGAGACTGCACTCTGCACACATTACTAATTCCAGAGGAAAACACCAAACGCCATCTGGAACCCTGGTGCACTGAAGCTCCCAGAAACGGCGGCACAGGTCTTCCTGGTTGCTGCCGCTGCAGAGAGCCCGTGGGCAGCACCCCGAGAGCGAACTTGAGCCTCGGGACCACAGTAAGACCAACTTTTCTGCTGCAAGTGACCTGCCTGGTGAACTCAAGACCAGGCCCACAGGAACAGCTGAAGACCTATAGAGAGGAAAAACTACACGCCCGAAAGCAGAACACTCTGTCAACATAACTGACTGAAAGAAAACAGTAAAACAGGTCTACAGCACTCCTGACATACAGGCTTATAGGACAGTCTAGCCACTGTCAGAAATAGCAGAACAAAGTAAAACTAGAAATAATCTGATGGCGAGAGGCAAGCGCAGGAAACCAAACAACAGAAACCACGACTACATGGTACCATTGGAGCACAATACTCCTATCAAAACAAATATGGAATATACAAACACACCAGAAAAGCAAGATCTAGTTTCAAAAACATATTTGATCATGATGCTGGAGGACTTCAAGAAAGGCGTGAAGAACTCCCTTAGAGAAACACAGGAAAACATTAATAAACAAGTAGAAGCCTACAGAGAGGAATCGCAAAAATGCCTGAAAGAATTCCAGGAAAACATAAATAAACAAGTAGAAGCCCATAGAGAGGAGACACAAAAACCCCTGAAAGAATTTCAGGAAAACACAATCAAACAGTTCAAGGAATAAAAAATGGAAATAGAAGCAATCAAGAAAGAACACATGGAAACAATCCAGGATATAGAAAACCAAAAGAAGAGACAAGGAGCTGTAGATACAAGTTTCACCAACAGAATACAAGAGATGGAAGAGAGAATCTCAGGAGCAGAAGATTCCATAGAAATCATTGACTCAACTGTAAAAGATAATGTAAAGCAGAAAAAGCTACTAAATACAGGAAATCCAGGACTCAATGAGAAGATCAAACCTAAGGATAATAGGTATAGAAGAGAGTGAAGACTCCCAGCTCAAAGGACCAGTAAATATCTTCAACAAAATCATAGAAGAAAACTTCCCTAACCTAAAAAAAGAGATACCCATAGACATACAAGAAGCCTACAGAACTCCAAATAGATTGGACCAGAAAAGAAACACCTCCCATCACATAATAGTCAAAACACCAAACGCACAAAATAAAGAAAGAATACTAAAAGCAGTAAGGGAAAAAGGTCAAGTAACATATAAAGGGGGACCTATCAGAATCACACCAGACTTTTCGCCAGAAACTATGAAGGCCAGAAGATCCTGGACTGATGTCATACAGACCCTAAGAGAACATAAATGCCAGCCCAGGTTACTGTATCCTGCAAAACTCTCAATTAACATAGATGGAGAAACCAAGATATTCCATGACAAAACCAAATTTACACAATATCTTTCTACAAATCCAGCACTACAAAGGATAATAAATGGTAAAGCCCAACATAAGGAGGCAAGCTATACCCTACAAGAAGCAAGAAACTAATCGTCTTGGCAACAAAACAAAGAGAAGAAAAGCACACAAACATAACCTCACATCCAAATATGAATATAACAGGAAGCAATAATCACTATTCCTTAATATCTCTCAACATCAATGGCCTCAACTCCCCAATAAGAAGACATAGATTAACAAACTGGATACGCAACGAGGACCCTGCATTCTGCTGCCTACAGGAAACACACCTCAGAGACAAAGATAGACACTACCTCAGAGTGAAAGGCTGGAAAACAACTTTCCAAGCAAATGGTCAGAAGAAGCAAGCTGGAGTAGCCATTCTCATATCAAATAAAATCAATTTTCAACTAAAATTCATCAAAAAAAATAAGGAAGGACACTTCATATTCATCAAAGGAAAAATCCACCAAGATGAACTCTCAATCCTAAATATCTATGCCCCAATACAAGGGCACCTACATACGTAAAAGAAACCTTACTAAAGCTCAAAACACACATTGTACCTCACACAATAATAGTAGGAGATTTCAACACTCCACTCTCATCAATGGACAGATCATGGAAACAGAAATTAAACAGAGACATAGACAAACTAAGAGAAGTCATGAGCCAAATGGACTTAACAGATATTTATAGAACATTCTATCCTAAAGCAAAAGGATACACCTTCTTCTCAGCTGCTCATGGTACTTTCTCCAAAATTGACCATATACTTGATCAAAAACCGGGCCTCAACAGGTACAGAAAGATAGAAATAATCCCATGCGTGCTATCGGATCCACCACGGCCTAAAACTGGTCTTCAATAACAATAAGGGAAGAATGCCCACATATACGTGGAAATTGAACAATGCTCTACTCAATGATAACCTGGTCAAGGAAGAAATAAAGAAAGAAATTAAAAACTTTTTAGAATTTAATGAAAATGAAGGTACAACATACCCAAACTTATGGGACACAATGAAAGCTGTGCTAAGAGGAAAACTCATAGCACTGAGTGCCTGCAGAAAGAAACAGGAAAGAACATATGTCAGCAGCTTGACAGCACACCTAAAAGCTCTAGAAAAAAAGAAGCAAATACACCCAGGAGGAGTAGAAGGCAGGAAATAATCAAACTCAGCGCTGAAATCAACCAAGTAGAAACAAAAAGGACCATAGAAAGAATCAACAGAACCAAAAGTTGGTTCTTTGAGAAAATCAACAAGATAGATAAACCCTTAGCCAGACTAACGAGAGGACACAGAGAGTGTGTCCAAATTAACAAAATCAGAAATGAAAAGGGAGACATAACTACAGATTCAGAGGAAATTCAAAAAATCATCAGATCTTACTATAAAAACCTATATTCAACAAAACTTGAAAATCTTCAGGAAATGGACAATTTCCTACACAGATACCAGGTACCAAAGTTAAATCAGGAACAGATAAACCAGTTAAACAACCCCATAACTCCTAAGGAAATAGAAGCAGTCGTTAAAGGTCTCCCAACCAAAAAGAGCCCAGGTCCAGACGGCTTTAGTGCAGAATTCTATCAGACCTTCATAGAAGACCTCATACCAATATTATCCAAACTATTTCACAAAATTGAAACAGATGGAGCCCTACCGAATTCCTTCTATGAAGCCACAATTACTCTTATACCTAAACCACACAAAGAAAGAGAACTTCAGACCAATTTCCCTTATGAATATCGACGCAAAAATACTCAATAAAATTCTGGCAAACCGAATCCAAGAGCACATCAAAATAATCATCCACCATGATCAAGTAGGCTTCATCCCAGGCATGCAGGGATGGTTTAATATACGGAAAACCATCAACGTGATCCATTATATAAACAAACTGAAAGAACAAAACCACATGATCATTTCATTAGATGCTGAGAAAGCATTTGACAAAATTCAACACCCCTTCATGATAAAAGTCCTGGAAAGAATAGGAATTCAAGGCCCATACCTAAACACAGTAAAAGCCATATACAGCAAACCAGTTGCTAACATTAAACTAAATGGAGAGAAACTTGAAGCAATCCCACTAAAATCAGGGACTAGACAAGGCTGCCCACTCTCTCCCTACTTATTCAATATAGTTCTTGAAGTTCTAGCCAGAGCAATCAGACAACAAAGGAGTTCAAGGGGATACAGATCAGAAAAGAAGAAGTCAAAATATCACTATTTGCAGATGATATGATAGTATATTAAAATGATCCCAAAAGTTCCACCAGAGAACTACTAAAGCTGATAAACAACTTCAGCAAAGTGGCTGGGTATAAAATTAACTCAAATAAATCAGTAGCCTTCCTCTATACAAAAGAGAAACAAGCCGAGAAAGAAATTAGGGAAACGACACCCTTCATAATAGACCCAAATAATATAAAGTACCTCGGTGTGACTTTAACCTAGCAAGTCAAAGATTTGTACAATAAGAATTTCAAGACACTGAGGAAAGAAATTGAAGAAGACCTCAGAAGATGGAAAGATCTCCCATGCTCATGGATTGGCATGATTAATATAGTAAAAATGGCCATTTCACCAAAAGCTATCTACAGATTCAATGCAATCCCCATCAAAATACCAATCCAATTCTTCAAAGAGTTAGACAGAACAATTCATCTGGAATAACAAAAAACACAGGATAGCTAAAACTATCCTCAACAATAAAAGGACTTCGGGGGAATCACTATCCCTGAACTCAAGCAGTATTACAGAGCAATAGTGATAAAAACTGCATGGTATTGGTACAGAGACAGACAGATAGACCAATGGAATAGAATTGAAGACCCAGAAATGAACCCACACACCTATGGTCACTTGATTTTTGACAAAGGAGCCAAAACCATCCAATGGAAAAAAGATAGCATTTTCAGCAAATGGTGCTGGTTCAACTGGAGGGCAACATGTAGAAGAATGCAGATTGATCCATGCTTATCACCCTGTACAAAGCTTAAGTCCAAGTGGATCAAGGACCTCCACATCAAACCAGACACACTCAAACTAATAGAAGAAAAACTAGGGAAGCATCTGGAACACATGGGCACTGGAAAAAATTTCCTGAACAAAACACCAATGGCTTATGCTCTAAGATCAAGAATCGACAAATGGGATCTCATAAAACTGCAAAGCTTCTGTAAGGCAAAGGACACTGTCATTAGGACAAAATGGCAACCAACAGATTGGGAAAAGATCTTTGCCAATCCTACAACAGATAGAGGCCTTATATCCAAAATATACAAAGAACTCACGAAGTTAGACCGCAGGGAGACAAATAACCCTATTAAAAAATGGGGTTCAGAGTTAAACAAACAATTCACAGCTGAGGAATACCGAATGGCTGAGAAACACCTAAAGAAATGTTCAACATCTTTAGTCATAAGGGAAATGCAAATCAAAACAACCCTGAGATTTCACCTCACACCATTGAGAATGGCTAAGTTCAAAAACTTAGGTGACAGCAAATGCTGGCGAGGATGCGGAGAAAGAGGAACACTCCTCCATTGTTGGTGGGGTTGCAGACTGGTACAACCATTCTGGAAATCCGTCTGGAGGTTCCTCAGAAAATTGGACATTGAACTGTCTGAGGATCCAGCTATACCTTTCTTGGGCATATACCCAAAAGATGCCCCAACATATAACAAAGACACATGCTCCACTCTGTTCATCGCAGCCTTATTTATAATAGCCAGAAACTGGAAAGAACCCAGATGCCCTTCAACAGAGGAATGGATACAGAAAATGTGGTACATCTACACAATGGAATATTACTCAGCTATCAAAAACAATGACTTTATGAAATTCGTAGGCAAATGGTTGGAACTGGAAAATATCATCCTGAGTGAGCTAACCCAATCACAGAAATACACACATGGTATGCACTCATTGATAAGTGGTATTAGCCCAAATGCTTGAATTGCCCTAGATGCCTAGAACAAATGAAACTCAAGACAGATGATCAAAATGTTAATGCTTCACTCCTTCTTTAAAAGGGGAACAAGAATACCCTTGGCAGGGAAGAGAGAGGCAAAGATTAAAACAGACACTGAAGGAACACCCATTCAGAGCCTGCCCCACATGTGGCCCATACATATACAGCCACCAATTACACAAGATGGATGAAGCAAAGAAGTGCAGACCAACAGGAGCCGGATGTAGATCGCTCCTGAGAGATACAGCCAGAATACATCAAATACAGAGGCGAATGCCAGCAGCAAAACACTGAACTGAGAATAGGACCCGCGTTGAAGGAATCAGAGAAAGAACTGGAAGAGCTTGAAGGGGCTCGAGACCCCATATGTACAACAATGCCAAGCAACCAGAGCTTCAGGGACTAAGCCACTACCTAAAGACTATACATGGACTGACCCTGGACTCTGACCTCATAGGTAGCAATGAATATCCTAGTAAGAGCACCAGTGGAAGGGGAAGCCCTGGGTCCTGCTAAGACTGAACCCCCAGTGAACTAGACTGTTGTTAGAGGGCGGCAATGGGGGAGGTTGGGGAGGGGAACACCCATAAGGAAGGGGAGGGGGAGGGGGATGTTTGCTCGGAAACCGGGAAAGGGAATAACACTCGAAATGTATATAAGAAATACTCAAGTTAATAAAAAAATAAATAAATAAAAAAGAATGTGAACCATTTAAAATTTGACCCAGATGTATAAATGTTTCTAGTTGGTTGGTTGATTGGTTGGTTGGTTGGTTTATTTGGTTTGGTTTGGTTTGGTTTGGTTTGGTTTGGTTTGTTTTGGTTTGGTTTGGTTTGGCTTGGTTTGCTTTGATTTGATTTGATTTGATTTGATTTGATTTCGTTATTTTCTTTGTTTTTGTTTTTGTGTCTTTGGTTTGCTCTGTTTCTGTCAACTTTACACAAGCAAGCAGGGAAGGTCATCTGGAAATAGTAAACTTCAGTTGAGAGGATTCTTCCATCAGACAGGACTTCAGCTTTTGATGAATGATTGATGAGGGGGATCCAGTCTACTGTGGGAGACCCTGTCTTATACAAGTGGTATTGAGTTGTATGGAAAAGAAAGGCGAGTGAGCCAACCAAGAAGAGCAGGAATCTGAGCAGCATTCTCCTATGGTCTCTGATACAGTTCAGCCTCAAGCTTCCTGTTTGAGTTCATATCCTCCCATAACTCAATAAACAACTGGATTGGGTAAATGTAAGCCAAATACACCCTTCCCTCTCCAAAGTGCTTTTGTCCATCGTCATTATACCAGCAACAGAACCCTATCTAGAAGAGTAGTTGGTTATAGGAACAGGAGTGTTCTGACCGTGTTGGAGTACTTTTTAAATAAATGTGGGAGATTTTGGACCTTTGGAGGAAAATATGTTTGAATTCTCTAAACAGGGCTTAATAGGCTGTGTTCATAGGAGCCTGAAAACAGTTCTGAGAGCATAGCTGACTGACAAGGCCCAGCTCAAAAGGTTTCAGAATGCATCAAGAACAGGATCAGCAATAGATCCATGTTCCCCTCTGATAACACCTTGGCAAAGAGTATGGCTACTTTCTGCCCTTGTGATAAGAACTGGTCTGATGTTGAGTTAAAAATAATTGACTAATATTTGGCAGGGGTGATTTCAAGGCAGCATAATATTCAGCTGTGGCATGGTTATGTTATTCGTGACTGTTGCACAGGTCTGCAATGGGAACAGTTGTGACAGAAAATATAAAGAATGCAGTTTAAAGGGGAAAAAAAGAACACCAATAAAATTAAGATTACAGCCAAGGCTTCTGGTGGGAGAGATAAGGAGTTTAGTACCATTAAGGAGATGAACATTCTAGACTATAATAAAGGGAAAAGTATTCTTAGGACAAGACCCAAAGAGCTAGGCTTGAACCTGTTTAAAGGGACCCTATGCCTGCCTTCTCTATAAAGCAAGTGAATGAAAAGGCTTTTATAAATAGCATTCTAAGGACTAAAGTCCATTCCAAACTAGGAGAGTCATGCTAACTTTTGAGTCATGAATGATTCAAGAGTAAAGGTTTTTGATATATTCCCTTCTGCCTTTACAGAGCTGCTGAGGCCGGGCAAGTGGAGTCACTGCATGCCCTGAGAGAGTAAGCGGCTCTGAGAAGCTGTCTCATGATGAGGTGGAGGTAAAACTTAGATTGACAAAGAAAGCCCCTCATGTTGAGAAACCAGATCTGTGGTGTATCTTCCAAGGTGAGCTTTACACAGCATAGAAGCAGCAGAAGAGAAATATTTATGTTGTAGGCAACAAACATGAAAGGGGAGACCCACCTAACCCCTTTGGTACAAGGCATAATGCTATACAGGATTTGGTGTTTGTCCTTCTGGGCTTAGGTCTTATTTTTATCCGGTATTTATACCTCACTCCTTGTTTTGAAATGGTAATGTGTATTCTGTGTCGCTATACTTTGAAGGTATGTAATTTGGGTTTTGGTCTCACAGAAGGTTACAATTAAGAGAATGTCTAAAGTCTCAGAACAGAAGTTGTACCTTTAAGTGTTTTGAAGCTATAAAATACTGACAGTGAAGACATCGGAAGCTAGGCTAACTGTATCTTTGCATTATGATATAGTCACAACCAACCCTATGAGAGTCATGGAGTGGAATGTTATAGTTTAAATGGTATGTCCCCATAAGTTTGTGTCAACACTTTGTTGACAGTTGGTATCACTCCTTGAGAAGATATAGGAAGATATAGCCTTGCTGTGGAAAGTATGTCATTGAGGGAGATTTTTAAGAGATGAAGACCTGGTCCTTCTACTCACAGGTAATATGTGAGCTTTCAGTGTCCTGCTCCATCTTCTGTGTTTACATACAATACAATACATACATACAATATAATACAATATCCACCATTATGGTCTCTACCTTTCTGGAACCAAAACTCAAAACTTCTATAAGCTACTTGTGTCTCGTTGTTTTATGACAGTAACAGAAGACAGACTAATACAACAACTCAATCTAACAACTAATGTCTTCTAAAACCTATATTGGAATAATGAATAACTATATGCCAAACAGAAAAGAAGCTAAAGAACATTGATTCCTGTGGTATGGCATTAATAAAGCTCAGCTTACACAGTATCTAATGAAAGGGCACAGGAAAATGCCTTTATGAACCAATGTTTTACAAAATGTCCTAAGTAATAAAAATTTAATTAATTATATTTTAGTAGTGAAGGCATAAAAGAAGTATGTTCCAAATATCCTACATTCTTGTAAAGAAAACAGAAATGAGATGCTTTAAGGTGATGGGTCTGGGTCAAGTACCGAAAATCTCAGAAGAGGAATTTCGTCCAATTTTTAGGAAAACTTGTGATACACAGAGAAAGTTATCCCCTTAGACAAGAATCCAGAAACATCTTCCAATAAACCATTTAACTTACAGTCATTAAACATAGCACTTAATATTATAATAACACTCAATACTAAGATTGTTATAAGTAAATTTCTGAAAGTGGTGATGATTTTAGCTATAACCATAAATTATGAAATTGGGCAACTCTTTAGGCAAATATATGACTAGCGGAGTATATAAAAATGATAGTTAAAATAGAGCACATTCATTATACATAGTACTTCAAGTACTTTGATATAAATTTCAATGCAAGTTTCTTTTAGAGCATCAAAAAATACAATATCTCAATTTACAAATTCCATATATTACTTAACTACAACAACATTTAACATAAAAATTTAAATGTCTTTCATCTTTTACTGTGGTTAGGTGGCCCTGTTTATTACTTAATTGTGGTTTAATTTATCTTACTGGAAGAGCATGGTATAACAAGAATGCTGGGACTGGAGAGAAAACTCATTTGCTAAAAGTCCATGCTGTAGAAACAGGAAGACCTGAGGTCTATTACCTACCATCACATAAAAGTGCAGAACATCATGATACATCCTAACCCTACAAAGATGGAGACAGTAAGATGCTGAGAGTGTCCGATCCAGTTATACATGATCAATGGATATCTCCAGGTCCACGGAGATATCCTCTCTGAAAACATAACTTGTAGAGTGATAGAGGAAAGTACTGGAAGAGAACTTCTATATGGATACACCTAACAGTCATGAATTGTTTACATAGATAGATGATAGATAGATGATAGATAGATAGATAGATAGATAGATAGATAGATAGATAGATAGATATTACATAAATAAATATTTTAAAATTTTAAGAGGGCTCTGGATAAAGATGTTTTTTTTTATCCTGGGTTGTACAATGTTAGTTCATAAAGTTCATTTATACTGTTTATGAACTACATACTTAAGACTACTTTCTTATCTACCTTCCCCTATCATTCTCCAAGGTATGTTTTCAGTCAGGGACTATCCATGGACCTTGAGATCATCCACTAATCATGCCTAACTGGCTAACACACTCCCAGTATCTTAATGTCTCCACGTTTGTAGGGGTAGGATTATAAGCATGTTCTACACTTTTACTTGACGGTGTGCCTTCTTTTTTGACATATCTCAATTGACCACAGCTCAATTCCTGCCCTTTGGTAACAACATTTAATAAAAAAGACTGAGCCTAGGCACTGTCATAGCAAAGCAATAAAGCTGATTACCAAACTAGGTAAAAAATTAACAAGTGGCTGTAGTATTCAGTGTATACATGCTGAAGAAAGAGTTATATGTCCTAGTCTGCATGCAATAGGAAAAGTTATATTCCAATATACTATTTAAAATGTACCAAAAGTGTGTCTATGTGTTATTAATTTTTCTTTGACACTTACATACATATATAATACATTCTAGTCACCAATAAAACTACCTTATCCTATCACCCCTCCACCACTCAGAAGCCACCTTCCCCTTTACAAATCCCTTTACTACATTCATAGCTTCATATTTTGCCTTACGACACACTAAAACTTAAGCTAAGACTGTCTGTGTGACCATGAGTTTTGCACTATGCACTGGAGTCTGATGAACTCATTCACAGGTGGTGCTGACAGTAAATGTCTCAAATACAGAATCCATCAGTAGCCAATAGTTTAACAGAGTGGGCTCTAGACCTGTGAGTCTCTTTCTAGTGTATGCTTCTGATGACAGGGCCAGTCTTGTGCAGACCTGGTGAAAACAACTGTAGCTTCTGGAAACTATGGTTGGAGGACTGTGTCTTAAAATAAGACATAAAATATCCAGTTTCAAATTTTTTTAAGTGAGAAGGTGGAGAAGTTTACCCTAATTATTGTGTGTCTGTCTGTATATGTTAGAGAGACAAAAGGGAGAAGAAGGAAGGAGGGAAGGTAAAGGAAGGAGTAAATTTGGTACATGTTCAAAAGAGAGTCTCATGGCAGGAACAGAAAGTATTGTGGATGGTCTCAGAGTCATAAACAGAATTACATACAAACAGAAAAGGCAGATACTCAGAAACCAAAGAGAATGGGATTACAATAAAATAGTGTTATGCTAACCAAAATAAAGATCAGACTATTTTTGGTGGAAAAAGAAAAGGCTTTCTAAAGTCTGGGAGCCAAAACTGCAATAAAAATGATTGAATATAACATGACAGGAAGAAATGAGCAAGCTTTGTTCCAGCATGTTAGACCTCAGGCAGCCTGATGCTAAAAGCAACAAGGAAAAGGAGAGTCCAATGTAGAAATAGGTTTCTAGAAAAACCTGGGGCTCTGTCTCCACTAGATACTTTGGGATAGAAACAATACATCAAAAACAAGAGTAATGATCCAAGGCACAAAGAGGAACCACACAACACAGATTTAAAGTTGGTTTTATTTTCTTGTAGTCAAGTATTAATCCTCATTGCAAACTTTTATTTTTAAGGAGAATGTTTAAAATTAGCTTCAGCATTGGTTTTCTAAAATTTAACATATTTTCCTTATGCCAGAACATCCATTTAACATGATATATTAATAATATGCTCTTTGTGGATTCTGAATAAGCTGTCAAAATACTCATAGCAATCACATTTTTCTAATTTCAGTGACTTTAAAAAATCAAACTTCTCCATCAAAAGATGACAGTAAAAATTAAAAGAATGTTAAACACAGAATTCATAAGTATTCTGTACATTTTAAGTAAGTTCATAACAACTAGCTTATTACAAATTAATCTATAATTGTTATGTCTTTGAGTGCAAGACCGGTAACATAGAGTAAAATATGAAATACTTAGAAATGAGATTTCAGATCACAACCTCAAATCACAACCCTTTAAGGTCTTAGAAAAAATGTTTGGCCATAGAAAAACCAAAATGAAGACAAATTAATTGCATAATTTGCCAAAATAATCGATATTACATATTCAGAATTGAGTAATAAGTATAAGCACCAGAATACCTAAGCAGAAACAAGCAGATGAGTCTAGCCATAGGATAACAACAGAAAACCCAGGAGACTCTGAACATTTTCATAGTTCAACATAGGTACCGGCTCCTTGAATGAGGACAAAAATGGAAAAGGATAAACCAGTCCTTCAAAAGAAGCAGTGTGATACTATCATGAAAAACAGAAGCAGAAAAGGGACTGCATGATCCCAGAGCACACTAGAGATGTCCTGAGGCGAGATGTCCTGAGTAGTGGCTGTTGCAACTCTTGAGCATTTTTTATTTTGTCTTAGATGAAGTTTTCTCAAAAAATGCAGCAAAGTAAGAAATCATATAGATGGGAATCAAGTAACTTCAGTGGCAGGGAAACAATAGTTACTAAAGACCATGTGCTAAACCATAACTGGTAAAGTATATATAAGTTGGATATATAGTTATTAGGAATATAGGTGTATCAAAACACAGTTTCTAATGCTTGACATAATGTAATGCCATTGTTCACTCTCTTTCCATGGCTATTAAATTATGAACAATTTGAGGGGACTAGGGCAATGAGCTTCAATTTTAAAAGGGCGGTATATCACTTTGGGATATTGATAAAAAGACAAGCAATGAATCAGAAAACCTAGTAGGGCTGCATATCTGG
Source organism: Rattus norvegicus (assembly GCF_021556685.1). Taxonomy (NCBI): domain Eukaryota; kingdom Metazoa; phylum Chordata; class Mammalia; order Rodentia; family Muridae; genus Rattus; species Rattus norvegicus. The sequence continues at coordinate 57,455,472 of NC_141547.1, read as the reverse complement.
AATTCTAAAGTGTTCCTATAAAATGTCTTTGGTGCTATTGCTTGACCCATACAACCTACAAATAGAAGCACATGAGGAAGTTACAGTCATTAAGGCTAAAAATTTGAAACACAAATATAGGAAATATACAAGAAATAATAACTAGAAATCTCCCTATTTTTCAAACTATTGTTTCTACTAAAGGAGAGATTTAGCTGGGTGGTGGTGGCACATGCCTTTTATCCCCATACACAGGAAGGCAGATATAGACAGATCTCTGTGAGTTCTAGGCCAGCCTGGTCTGCAGAACTAGTCCAGGACATCCAAGGCTACACAAAGAAACAATATTTTGAAAAAAAAAAAAGCAAACAAAACAAAACAGACAAACAAAAGGAAGAAGTATAGATCTAAGACATTTAACACTTTTTTATTTAGACACTAGAAATTTAAAAAAAACACAAAGATTATTTGTCATTGAAAAGAATAACACATTAGAATTCTGTGGATAATTTCTTTAATCAGAGGCAGTCTGCCAATAGCCGGAAAGGTCTTTCTTTTTTTTTTTTTCCTTTTTCTTTTCTTTTTCAGAGCTGGGGACTGAACCCAGGGCCTTGAGCTTGCTAGGCAAGCGCTCTACCACTGAGCTAAATCCCCAACCCTCGACAAGGTCTTTCTAGGTACTCTAAGGACAACTTCTGGGTTGATAGTTATCATGTATAAGTAGAACTGAGCCTGGCTTTGGCAGCTGAGACTCCATTTACCTGATAATTTGTGTGACTTAGAACGTGTTTGTGATCATCACATTAAAGGTTGATATGAGTTGTTTCTAGCCGCTGGCTATCACAGATATGGCTGCCATGAACCTACTGGAGCACGTGGCCCTATGGCATGGTGGGGCATCTTTTAGGTATATACCCAAGAGTAGTATGCTGGGCCTTCAGGTATATCTATTTCCAATTTTCTGAGGAACCTCCGGATTGATTTCTAGAATGGTGTCACCAACATGTGCAGTCACCTGAGTTTTTGATCTTAGTAATTCTATGGTGTAAGGTGGAGGAATCTCAAGGTCGTTTTGATTTGCACTTCCTTGATGACTAAGGACTTTGAACATTTCTTTAAGTGCTTCTCAGCCATTAGGGATTCTTCTGTTGTGAATACTCTGTTTAGCTCTATACCTTATGTTCTTTGATAGGTTGTTTGTTTTTTTTTTTGGAGGTTAGCTTCTTGAGTTCTTTATATATTTTGGATATTAGCATTCTATCAGATGTGAGATTAGTGAAGTTTTTCCCAATCTTAGGTTGCCATTTTTTCCTATTGACTATGTCCTTTGCCTTACAGAAGCTTTTTAATTTCACAAGATCCCATTTATCAATTCTTTTTTTTTTTTGCTTTAAATTTTTATTGGTTATTTTTTTGTTTACATTTCAAATATTATTCCCTTTCCTGTCCATAATCCTCCTATCCCATCCCCCCTCCCTTCTTCTATGATGGTGTTCCCCCTCCCCAACCACCCATCCCTTCCTGCCTCCTCACCTTGACATCCCCCTACACTTGGGGTCCTCCCATTGGTGCCCAACAAGGCCAACCTGTACTACATAAGTAGCTGGAGCCATGTGTCTGTCCATGTGTACTCTTTGGGTAGTAGTTTATTCCCGGGGAGCTCTTGTTGGTTGGTACCATTGTTCTTATGGGGTTGCAAGCCCCTTCAGCACTTTCAATCCTTTCTCTAATTCCTCCAATGGGGATTCCGTTCTCAGTTCAATGGTTTGCAGCTAGGATTTGCCTCTGTATTTGTCATGTTCTGGCTGAGCCTCTCAGGAGACAGCTATATCAGGCTCCTAAGCAGTCAGTGCTCTTTTTTTGTTTTGTTTTGTTTTTTAAATTTATTTAATACTTAATAATAATTCTTTGCTCTTAACCGCTGAGCCATCTCTCCAGCCCCACTCCACCCCCTGCTGCCCATTTATCAATTCTTGATCTTAGAACCTGAGCCATTGTAGTTCTGTTTAGAAAATCACCACCACCACATCATGCCAATGAGTTCGAGGCTCTTTCCCACTTTCTCTAGATTCAGTGTATCTGGTTTTATGTTGAGGTCCTTGATCCACTTAGCCTTGAGCTTTGTGCAATGTGACAAATATGGATCTATTTTCATTTATATATATATAGGCTGCCACATAAACCAGCATCATTTATTGAAGGGGCTTTCTTTCTAAATTATATAATTTTGGATTATTTGTCAAATATCAAGTGTTCATAAGTGTGTGGGTTTATTTCTGGGTCTTCAGTTCTATTCCATTGATCATCCTGTCTCTGTACAAATACCATGCAGTTTTTACGACTATTGCTCTATAGAATAGCTTGAGGTCAAGGATGGTGATTCCCCTGGAAGTTATTTTGTTGTTAAGAATTGTTTTTGTGGGGTTGGGTATTTAGCTCAGTGGTAAAGCGCTTGCCTAGCAAGCGCAAGGCCCTGGGTTCAGTCCCCAGCTCTGTAAAAAAAAAAAAAAAAAAGGAATTGTTTTTGCTATCCTTGTTTCGGTTTTTTGTTTGTTTGTTTGTTTGTTTTGTTTTGTTTTGTTTTTTGAGGTTTTTTGTTTGGTTTTGTTTTGTTTTGTTTTCTGTTGTTTGGTTTGGTTTGGTTTTCCATACAAAATTGAAAATTGCTCTTTCCATGCCTGTGAAGAATTCTGTAGGAATTTTGATGGGGATTGTGTTGAATATATAGATTGATTTTGGTAAGATGACCATGACTGGCCCATCTTGGGATCCATCTCAAGGGGTGGCTCCAAGGCCTGACACTATTACTGATGCTATGGTGTGCTTACCGACAGGAGCCTACCATGGCTGCCCTATGAGAGGCCCAAATAGCAGCTGACTGAGACAGATGTGGATACTAACACCCAAACCCAGTGGACTGAAGTCGAGGAACTGCTGTGGTTGAATTAGGAAAAGGCTGAAAGAAGCTGAGAAAAAGGACGACCCCCTAGGAAGATCAGCATTCTCTACTAACTAACCTGGACACCTAAAATCTTTCAGACACTGAACCAACCAGGCTGCCTACAGGAGCTGGTCCAAGCCCCCAGGCACACATATAGCAGAGGACTGCCTGCTCTGGCCTTAGTGGCCTTAAAAGAAGAAGCACCTAACCCTCAAGAGACTTGAGACCCCAGGGAATGGGGATGCCTGGCAGGGTGGGGATTGGGGGTGGGGTATCCTCTTGGAGACAGGGAAGGAGGAATGGGATTAGGAACTGTGGAAGAATGGACCAGGAGGGGGCAGCAACTGGATTGTTAAAATACAATATCAACCAACCAGACCCCCTTCAGAGCTCCCAGGGACTAAACCACCAAGGAAAGAGTATACATGGAGGGATCCATGGCTCTTGGCTCCAGCTGCATATGCAGCAGAGAGGCCTTTTTGGGCATCAATAGAAGGAAAAGCACTTGGTCCTAAGAAGGCTCATTTCCCCAGTATAGTGGAATGCTAGGGTGTTGAGGTGGGAGAGGGTGGGTGGGAGCATCTTCATAGAGGCAGGGGAGAGGGGGAGAGGAATGGGAGAGGAGGGAAAGAGGATAACATTTGAAATGTAAATACATAAAATATCCAATAAAAACAATCACAGAAGTGTGAGTTTTTATGGAAGTCAGCTGTATTTAGTATCCAATACAGTTGTAAAGAGCTATAAAGAAAGACCCTATAGTTTCTCTATTAAAGAAACTCACTTACTTTGTAAAAATAATAATAATAATAAAATAAAAGTAAAAGTAAAAAAGGAATAAAAATGCAGATATGAAATTCAGAATAAACTACTCACAGAATAAACTACTCAAAATCAACTCCCTCAGGGTAATGTCATAAATAAAGGCTACTCATTTCTATCTGCCGCACCTACCAAGCTCATCACAAAAAACAACAACAAAACAAAAACAAAAACAAAAAAATCAAAACAAATAAAGCTCCCTCACTTGAAGGAAAGCTACCTTTTCTCAGCTAGACCTTGACTTCAGAATGTTTCTCCATTACTTGAAAGGATAAAACTACATCAGGAAATTTGGAGTGAACTCTGAAATCACACAGAATACATATATTGCCTAGAGAATCAAGTGGTTTCTTTTCATTGCCATATTTTAATGTCTGTCTCCATATTCACTGCATAACTAGTCAACTAATTGCCTATGAAAACAAGCTCTGATCACAAGATCCAATTATACTCAAGCATGGCCAGTGCCCTTATCAACAGTATATAAACCAAAACATCACAGCTTGAACATTTATTATGCAACTGGAAATATGATTAACACACACAAAGTTAAATAAAAGCAATTTATAAGGATCCACCTTATTAGAACTTAAGTGTTAGCATTGTCTAAGAAAACATTAACAAAGAGGTTTGTCATTTCAGATTGATCACTAAAATGTCTGTGTTAAAATAGTTTAATTACTTTGAGAGTTGACTACCTGGTTACATGAAGTAAGGATGCTATTGGGAAAAGAAAACTATCAAAACTTCCTGAAGCTGAATCGACTTTTCCATCTGCCATGGCAACCCCACAAGGAAAAAATAGCCGATGCTCAACAGTGAGAGGAAAAAGCTTCTGAGAAAACAGTGAAAGCTGTTTTGTCATTGCATATATTAGTCAGCCTACCCAGCCTGGCATTGTAAATTCTCTCAAGATGATTGCTAGACTGTTGACATGAGCATCATGTACTTTAATTGTCTTCAAACAGACCAACTAGCTAGGTCTTCCACCATCCCACACAGCAGCCCCAGTGTCTCAGCATCTAAGAGGTGCACACATTCAGAAGAGTCAGACGCCTATTAGAATAGCTGTAGTCAGTTGTTTCTGAAATGGACAATTTAGCCATGATTTCTTCTATCCCGAGAAAGTTCCAGGCTCCCCACAGCTCTACTTCAAGGGTTAGAAGTATGAACAGCACCCAGCACCACAAGAAATTAATAGCTAAAAATCGACCCATTTCCCAGATACAAAATATCATTATTATACTCTCATTTTCAAAAAACTGAGATGGAGGAAAATAGTTTTAACCCATCAATTCAATATGTTTACTTGAGAGCAAAACAATACATCAGACATCATTAAGGAAGCTTCCACATTTAAATAACACATAACATGAGTTGTTCCTATTGTACCCAAAATAGCATATAAAGGAATAGCACGATTGAAACACTCATTTTACAATGATGTTGTTTTAAGGAAAATAACAATTTACTATAAAATACTTTTAAATCAATTTTGAATTAATATAACAGTTTTTTTGGTTATTTGGAAAATGGTTTCCTTGATTTTAATAACTTTATAATCTAGGTTTTTTCATCTGAAATATTAACAGACTTATTCTGAAAAGCTATTAATATCATCAGTATATTAATATTTTACCAGAACCAGAGACTTAAAGTGCTCAGTCATCCACAGAACTACTCTTTTAACAGGTTCTATAGAATGGAATCATTCTAGTTTTCAGTTAGTGAAAAAACTGATGCAAATCTATTTGATTAATAAATGTAATTCAATATCAAATGTATAAAAGTAATATAAAACACCTTGTTCAAAACAATACTATATACTCAAGGGTATTTTAGAAACACCTAGAAAGATGGATAATAGTTTACTCTTTTCATAATTAGTTCTGAGCCTGCTACAGAAGCTAGTCATTAAATATCTAAAATGTATTTAGCATAATTGATATATGTGCATATGTAATACTTCTGATTGGAATCGATTCTGTAAATAATGCATGCCATTTACAGCACACATCATTTTGATTTGTTTTCAATACTTATTTTAAAATATATATGGCTTTTATTTCTGTATCTTATTTCTTTAAACCATGGATAAAATATTCACAGAATCTTTTGGTATTTAATGACTATGTGATTTCTGTTTAAATAGCAGTATTCAAAGCACTCAAACTACAGGTATTATCAATCATTAGAGAAAACTATTTCAAGCCAGAAAGTTTAGTAAAAGTTAGTTCTAATATTCCTTCCCTTTTTAAAAGTAGATGAATTTGTCTTGCAGAAATGGAACAGCCTGCCCATTCTATAGCTCCAAGCAGCTTGGATCCCCATTTTGTATTTTTCCTTTCCTTTAGAGGTATTCTTCGTTTCTATTATTTCACTTATCATTTTCTTACTGTTACCTTTAAATGACTCAAATACTTTTGGCAGTTCTATTTAAGGACACTTAAATATCACACAATAACTAAAAGCAAAGCAAAAACTTGAATTAGAATCTTTCAAAGTCATTACCCTTAAAATTAATGTTTGTTGATCTATCTCTCGACCCTTTAAATTGCCCAGGATTTTCAACTAAAGCAAGTTCTTCATCAATAAATGTCTGAGTGTTCACACTCTGCTATGCTCTTGCACTATCTGTTGTTTTATAGTACAGTAGTTATTTGAGACATAATCAGTATGGTTGGAAAAAGATGTGAAAAACCTAATTTAGGTATTTTCCAAAGGCAAAAGGTAATGGTGACTAGACACGTGTGTGTGTGTGTGTGTGTGTGTGTGTGTGTGTGTGTGTTTGTGTGTGTGTGTGTGTGTGTGTATCCCTGAAAAGGAGAGGAGGTGAGGGGATGAGGATGGCAATCAGCTGTTGTAGGGCAAGAAAAGGTGGGGAGTGGGGAAATGAGCATCAGGTGCAAGTAGCTGGAGGCCTGGGACAGAAGAGGTACAGCGAGTCTATGGGGATGACCCTAACCAAGACTCCTACAGAGAGGGATATAGAGACTGAAGTGGCCGCCTCCTGTAGCCAGAAAGGACTTCCAGAGCATGGAGGGGGACATCAATCCACCCACAAAACCTTCAACCCAAAAATTCATCTTGCCTACAAGATGTGCAAGGACAAAAGTGTAACTGAGACTGAGGGAACAGCCAACAAATGACTGCTCCAACTTGAGACCCATCCCATGTGAGAGAGCCAACCTCTGACATAGTTAAAGATACTCTGCCATGCTTGTGCTTACAGACAGGAACCAAGCGTAACTGTCTCCTGAGAGGCTTCATCTAGCAGTGGATGGAGTCAGAGGCAGAGACCCAGCAGCCAAATATCAGGGGGAGTCCGGGGAGTCCTGGGAAAGAATGGGGGATAAAAGTGAGCTAGTCAGCTGGGTCAAGGACACCACAAAAAGATCCACCCAGTCAACTAAATTGGGACTATGGCAGTTCACAGAACCTAGTCCTCCAACCAGGAAGCATGCAGGAACTGGACTAGAACTGGACTAGAACTCCATGTGTGGCAAATGTTCAGCTTAGTCTCCATGTGTGTCCCTTAACAAGTGGAGCAGGGCTATCTAGGTCTCCCATTGGATTCCCTTCACCTTACCTACACTGCTGTTTGAACCTCAGACAGAGAGGGTGTGTCTAGTCCTGCTGGGATAAATGCCTCGGGTTGGGGTGGAACCCAAGGTGCGTCTGAGGAGAAAGGAGTGAAATGATGGAGGAATTTGTAAAGATGGGACTAGGAAGAGAGGAAGGAATGGGACTGTGATCTGGATGTAAAGTGAATAATTTTAAAACCGTGGAATTCTAAAATCAGTCTGATAAGAGGATCAACATTGACGAGGGAGGATTTTTTTTTAATGTAAGGAAAAAGCAAACTACCAGACAAGGGCTGCAGCTGATAAAGAACGCAGTCATCTCAGGGAAGGTGGAGACTTCAATCACGCTGCAAGGATGAAGTAAGTAAGTGCTGACTGGCCGGTTGGCAGCAAGCATGTGGAGAGTCTTCCTTGTGGAATGATTCCATGTAGCTGAAAACTCTAGACTGATGTCAGTTTCAAAGCAAATGTGTAACAGCTGATAGTTGTAATTGTTTGTACGTATAACTCTTCATTGCTTTCCTATGATTACACATTTTTATTACTGACCATTCTAAGAAGCTGCGTATAAGAAGGAATACATAGGCTGGTAACTCACAACCTGCAAATGTTTAATAAAGACAATGTATGAGTAAAGATAGACAGCCCCTAATACCAAAAGTAATTTATGGAAATAAGATGTGACCTCCTTAATTAGGAAAACCTTTGTAAGACCTATTTTTTCTTTTCCCAGACAAGACTTTACTACCATTAAGGTTTAGAAGTTTATTTGCATGTTGAGTCTGAAGAAGAAGAAAAAATAAAATAAAAAAAACCCAACTAGTTACCTCATAAGTGAAGCTGAGTTCAAAGGGAGGGATTTAATTGTATACTGCAACCACCAGGTGTTTAATTCAGTCACACATCATTATAAGACATTTCCCCATCACGGGAATCCAGCTTTACTGCATAGTCAATCATGTTTCCCGATAGGTAGTTTTGTTCAGTGTCTCTTTCTCACTGCTCTTATATCAGAAGTAGATAACATGAGAGGGCAGAAACTCATTTTTGCTTAAGCGTTAATGTGTTTTGTGTATTCACTAAGTACCATTTACGTGATGGATGGTTCTCACTCAATGTTACGCACATATGCACTTTTTTGAGAAACTAGATTTGAAAGTATATAAAAAAGTGAAAATGTATAGGCAGTTAGACATGAATAGAGACTAGAAATCTGACTCACATTTATGGGAACCAATAAAGCATTCACATTCCACTAAAAAAATGGGAAAAATGTATCTCTGGAATGGACAAAAAATACAAAAATACCTGAACTTCCTCTTACAATATATGCTAAGAATTAAAATCAAGCACACCTGTACATTACTATAAGCCAACAATTACTTCCATAGATATATACAGAACACAAAATCTACCTATATTCAGAGGAAAATACAAAATTTTTTACAGACAAAACAATAACATTTCAAGTATAACATTTGATTTTCCCCACTTGCATTGTATCTAATAGGGTAAAGTACTTTGACATATTTTATTGATAATACAATGACAACGGTTTTCTCAGTGCACACTTTGATGATCCTTTTTCCAGATAGTAAACTAAGCTAGGAGATAGTCATTGCCTTAATCTGTAAAATTTTACAAGCTTTATTCTACCATTGTCCTGGTACAAGTGTATAACCTTGAGATTAAGGATACACTGGTAGGAAAGAAGGACAACTAGACAAAAGAGTAATGTTTGGACTGTGGGTCTTTACCTTCTATCCTCTGCCATTTTTTTTGCCATAACAAAGTAGATATTTTCAGTCCTTCATAAATTACTACTTCTATAGCTTCAGTTTCTCTATCACTGAAACCATAACTTTATTCTCTAAAGAAACCTAGATGTCTTCTTTCTTTCACTGATTTGTATTAATCTTCCAATATCTGCTCAGTCATTGCCAAGTTCAGGTCTTATAAGAGCCAACTAACAATTCCACCCTCTCCTCATCGATTTTTGCCCTAAATTTTCAGCATCCAGCATTCAAGCACATGTTTCCACAATTGCCAGTTTGACTACACCTTTCTTACATGATTAAAACGACCTGGAGATTATTGTACAAACCACAGAACTCTGGATTAATTATTCCACATGGTATAAGACAGTGCTTCTTTGATATACATTCAGCTGAGGATATTCTGGTACATGGTTTCTGCAATCTAGAGATTTACAGAAGTAATGTATAAGATACTGTGAGTAATATAATGAACATATTATCACCTATGGTGCATGTGTATTACAAGATTCTTATGAGTTTCTTGGTGTCAGTTTATAACGGATACAACACAATTATGTCCCAACTTTTTTGCAACGTGCATGTGTTTACTTTCCAGTCCATGCATTGAATCTATTTGTAAAGAAGGTGATGGAAACACATAAAGAAACAAACAAGAACACTTTACCCCTTGATAAATCCTAAAACAATTGTGAACACTTTAGAAATAACAGTGAATAGTCTTTTGTACTTCACATTTCTGAAACTTCATTATGAGAAATGCTTTTTGTTAGACTAGAGTACATGCATATAAATCCACAGTTCCCTGCTTTGCTCAATTTTAGGCTGGTACCCTTTCATCTTATGAAAAGACATATAGAGTTATTAGAAACTTAACCACCACCTCAAACCATGCAAAGAGCACAGACACTCTTGCCCTTGTGTTAGATGGCATTTTGCCCTAAGCATTAATAAGCCATATTTCTCTATTGAAGATGAAAAGAGATAAATAAAAATAGCAGCAAGAAGCTTAGAAAGGAGGCAGTATTTTTTAATTTCCCTTTGGATGCTACGGTGGATTTCTGTTGCTGTGATAAGATACCTGAGAAAAACAACTTAGAAGGAGGAAAGGAGATTTGTTGCGGTAGTTGTTGTTGCTGTTGTTTGCTGTTTGTTTGTTTTGGCTCATGGTTTTAAAGGTTAGTGTGGTCCTGTTTTATGAGGCCAACACTGAAGTGTTAAATCTTCATCCTAATACACTGCTCATCCTAAGGCAACGTGCTCGACGGTTTCCACAAGGCTGCACCTTCAATTTCCATTATTTTCCAATACAGTCACAAACTTGCAAGCAAACTCTCAGCATGTTAGTCTGGAAGACACGTTAGTTCCCAACTGGAACATAAACTTCTTACGTGATATAAGGTGAAACTTAGAAAAATTTAATCCTGAGTGTGCCAGCATGTCCCATTTTCAAACACCATCACATTTGATGTTAAATATTTATTATATGACTTTGTAATTTAAATGAAAATTTAGTTCATAACCATTTTAAAAGGTAGAGGCTGTTTTCACAGAGTCACCTTCCTTGGGTGATTTTTCATGGCCCCTTCCCCTATTTCTGGTGACTTTCTGCCCCATAGGCACCTATTCATAACTGATGGCCCTCTTCTGAAGGAAGTTTAAGAAGAGTAAGACTAGGATTTGATATAGGGATGAGATGTCTCCAACTTAAGCATTTTATAAAGTGTATCTTTCTTCCAAAAGAGAATAAGAATTGGTGTAAATTACTTCTATGCTATCTTGTACTTCTTAGCAAGACTAACTCTGTTTCAACACTAACATCTGGTAGTTTTCCCAGAAGACCGTGTGGGACACCAAACAGCTTTGTTTCTAGATATGAACCTTAGTCATCACATCATGTTCTTGGCAATTATCACAGTTCTGCCATACAAAAAATGTGGCTAACATAGACAAATAGCTCTCAAATGTGCACAGACATTCAAATCACCTAGTGGAGCATAAGTCCTAGAGCTCTGGTTTATTAGAGTTGAGTGAAGGCCTGACTTTTGAACAAGTTACCAGATAATCCTCATATTTCCAATCCAGGGATCACTGCCTGAGAAACTAGGACATAATTCAAAACCTATTCCTTATGGAAGGATGCCTCCCTGCCTTGCTTTAAAATATTATCCAGAGATATCTATAAATATAAAAATAAATATAATATATTATATAAATTATTATTTATATACTATTTAAATATATTGTATAAATATAACACTATGCATAAATAAGTATAATATATATATGTTATATTTTATATTCAATAACAATAATCTGTCATTTACTTATTTCCTACTTCCTTAGATGGTATTTGGAAAATATTGGGTTTATTGACTTACACAGTAAAAGATTTAAAGAAAATAACTACAAGTTTTTGCTATTTTTTGTATAATAGCATTTTTCTTGCTCAACAGGAAGAAGTGACAACCACAGTGCTACTGAACAAACTGGCGTGTTCTAAATACCATCAGCTGGACTTGATCACTTCTACACTGACAGGCGGTTGTCTTGGCCTGTAAAACTGGCATGTCAATGAAATGGGTTATTAGGCATTTGCATATGTATGTGAATAAATTGCATTCTAAAATCTTGTGTGAGATAGCTTTCCTTATATTAGCACTCAATGGTTTTTTTAAATCTCTGTTTGGCTGTATTGAACTGGCAGTGATTGTTTTTATTTTCAGAGACCGTAGGAAAACCTTGAACTTAAAGGAAAGGCTATCAGAACTTTAGCTGAAGCAGGAGTGGCAACAGGGCTCTGTTATCAAGAGTGTTAATTATTTATTCACACCTGGTTCACCACTGATTAACAAAACCTATTAAGGCCTTCCCTTGAAGACCTAGCTGTTGACATGTATTTGCAGCTGTTGTTGGGTTTTTTTTTTTTCAAATTAGCACATTATGTGTTTGGAAAACAGACAAAAAACAGCTGCAATGTCTGAATGCATTTATTATGTATGCTTCTCCAAATGCTATTTAGGTTGCGTAGGAAACGATGAAGTCAGAAGGAAATGTACTGTTAACTATGAGCTTCTGGTGCTTCGGAGACTGGCAGGAATGCAATGGCAAGGGAAGCACATTAGAACTTCAGCTTTCACTTTGAGAACATTTCAGAGGCCTACTATTCAATAGTATCCATAAACCTGTGTTACTACTGAGCAGTCTCATTCTAGTTTAAGGAAATCCTGAAAAATATGACTGAAAATAATTCAAAGTGCAGGTGGCTGTGCTTATTAAAATAGCATTCTTCATTTTTCATATATTGCAATCATCAAAGCATTACTTCCTAGCCCCTCCTACGTCTTCTACTCTCAGGTTATAAGAATAAATGTTATTTTAAAGTACTACATTAACAACACAAATTATTTTTCTTTTGTGATTTGAGTATTTATTAGTGCCACTTTACTATAGGAGTGAAAGAGCTGGCATTTCCCAGAATTTGGAAATCTCTATCTCCAAAGCCCTTTATTGATCTGGGCTCAGGAAGACATTGGAAAAGTCCCGGGATCCCCCATTGTTTTCAGATACTATGCTTAACAATCGCTTGCCTGTGAAACACAAACAGCACAGTGAGAGAAGCGGTCTAAGATCTGGCTTAAATGTATGCTCACATATGCTTCTCCTTTGTCCTATATTCCAAGGCACAGAAAACCTCTCTCTACTGTAGGTCCCATTTCCTAATGACGGTGCTGGTGCATAGGGGACAGACGGTCTAGCAGGTGGAAATTCTTCTGTTATCATTGCAAACCCTGACAATACAACGCTCTTTCAGTCATTAGTTCCACGGAGTAATAAAAGGTTTTTTCTTTTTTTGCAAAACTCCAGTGAAATATATTCACATTCATCTTTATCAGAGACAGGTGTTGTCTAATTAGCGTTATCTGTTTACTTCATGGTTCTTGTCACAGACATGCTCACTAGATCAGACATGCACATCTGTCCATGTTATTAATTACACAGAGAAAAAGACAAGATCATTTTCAAATACCAATCATATTGCAGGCCACTGCTCTTTGTCCATGCTGTTTCTCTAACCTGAAATAAACTAAGCATGGTTCTTTGCCTACATGACATTTGGCTATGTCAGCCAAGCTACTGAATGCAGTCAGATTAAACAGATGCTGTCTGTATTAAGCACAAGAGGAATTTGTTAGTAGCCAATACGCTTACTAGAAAACTATCCTTCTAAAAAAAAAAAAAACAAACTCAAAACAATTCTGAAGGGTTGAACACACACCACCACAAAGAAATTTGCTTCATGCTGACTAATACACACACACACACACACACACACACACACACACACACAAACACACACACACACACACACACACACGCAATTATACGGAGAAATATTTGATAGACAGTGTTATCCATTTGTGTATTTTATGCTGGTTGGCTCAGAGATAATCCGGTACTTGGAATGTAGGATGTTTCTTTTTGCCAGAAAATAAGCCCTAGAAAATTCCCTACAAGTCCAGAAGGCTTGAATTTGTGTAAGTACAAGGATGACTCAGGTTCAATTCAGGCTCAGTGTCAACTCATTTATGACAACTCCTAGCAGCTTCCACAATGTTGGCTTTTCTTCTTTCCTCTGAATAATTGTATCCTGTTTATATATTGTCTGTTTTGTTTATTTTAGCACCTATAAATGCAATGTCTAATTTATAAGTTCTTTATATTTTATAGGTTTTTTTCACTGAGGACTGAGCACATTTTTCAGCTTTGTATAATATAAAATCATACTACAAGCAGAAAGAGTAAGGTAATGGTGGTTAGATTGAAGTTGGGCTCAAATAGGTTTGCCAAGCATTATGTCTAAGAGATAATATGCAAATAAAAAAATGTTTTTGGTTCTTTTTTTTTTGGAACTGGGGACCGAACCCAGGGCCTTGCACTTCCTAGGTAAGCGCTCTACCACTGAGCTAAATCCCCAGCCCCTATAAAAATGTTTTAAAATATGCTGTGATACAATGCACAGATAAGTGCAAACAGGCAAGTGTCCTCAGAAGAGACACTTGGCAATATTTTTAGTTTGGTAAATGATTTTTTACTATGAAACGCTAACTATGTGATGAATTAGCTTATACTTTCCCATAGTCTAATTTATTCACAAAGATCATGTTTCTACTGCTATGACAAATACTTCAAACTGCGTAATATACAAAGAAATAATTTGAGTTCTCACAAATCTGGGGGCTGGGACAGCATCTGTTGTGGGCCTCCTTGCTGTATCAAGATCAGACAGAGGGCATCACACAGCAAAAGAACAAAAATAAAAAGCCAGAGAGAATCAGGAAGCAGAGTTTGAGTCCCTAACAACTCATTGAACTCACACTCAGAAAGAACATTGATTTGTCAAGATGGTTGACCATTCTGGACCTAACATCCTCAAGGGTCCCAGTTCCTAATACCACCTACTAGAAATTTCATTTCAGCATGAATTTTGGATAGATGCTCAAATCATGTTAAGGAGTGCTTCCTATAGTTTCTAATGAACCATCTCTGCTTCATGATTTTTATGCGCAGGTGAAATCCCCTTGTCTTTTCTTTTCTTGTCAATAAAATGGGAGAAAATTGATGAAATGTCAATTATAAAATTAGGTCGTGATAAAGGGAATTGCAACACCATAGGAAGAACAACAGTATTAACTAACAGGACCTCTCAGAGCTCCAAGGAAATAAATCACCAGTCAAATAGCATGCATGGACTGGTCCATGGTCCCTACTACATACACAGCAGAAGACTGCTTTGTCTTGCACAAGTTGTAGGGGATGTGCTTGGTCCGGTTGAGGATGATGGCACCAGAGAAGGGGAATGATACAGGAGTGAGGTGGGAGTGAGTGGGTTGGGGAGAAGCACCCTCTTAGGAGTGAAGGGTAGGGAGGATGAGGTGGGTGGATTGTGGAGGAGGGACCAGAAGAGAGACAACATTTGTAAATAAATAAAACAATTAATAATAGCAATTACTGAATATGAACAGGACCGTAAGAGAAGTGATCTGAGATTGGGATTCAATTAAATAACCTGTAAAGAATTGAAATGCCCAGGCAACCACTTCAAGGGAAACGTCTTATCCTCCAATGTATAAACGAGATAAATTCTTCAAGAATTTGAACCTTGAAAGAATCAGTGTCCAACCATGACTTTGACTATGTGTGACTCTGAAGAAAGCAAAAGTAAACAAACAATAACAGAAAAATCTATCTCTAAATGAGTGAATCTGTAAGGCTTAGAGAATCCATCAGGAATGTGAGATGGAGTTTCAAACTAATTGAATTTATAAAGGACGTATTTCAAAACCATTGCTGAAAAACTCTAATGAAGTAACCACTTATGATTTCAACTCCAATCCTTACGCTTATGGAGAAAGCTCTTTCACCCACTGAATTTTCCTCCTAGACCTAGGTGTTGTAGGACAAACTTTTCCTGGGTAGACAGACAGACACCCATTCACCACAGATATTGAGTCAACACAGAGCAAAGTATGCATACACCAAAGTCCAACTTGGCCAACCAATGAGTTTTTGTTAAGGTTGCCCATATTTCTATGGGTGAGAGGTTTCTCACAGGAACCAAAATAACTCAGAAAGCTGTATCACTGAAGTCGAACCTAAAAATGGGTGACAGCTCAACAAATGCTGGAAACAGACAGCTCTACAGCTCTGCAGCCTACAGGCTGCTCAGCAGTTTGGAGAGCGTCCTTCCTTTTGGCTCAGTTCACTCCTCCGGGCATCTCAGTTGGTCTTAGTTTCTTCTAGGCAGGTCTCCTCCAGGCTTCTGGGCTCATATGAAAGTCTTCATACATTTCTACATGGATTCAAGACTGGCGCACTATTTTCTCCAGAATGTAAAAGGTAAAATAAGAAGAATGCTTGTTATATTTAATTTCAATCTATTTTTCTGCACACTAATTAAAGATTTGAACAACTGCAATTTGTTCCTTTTGTTACTTTTAATTTACATTTTTTAAATACTAACAAAATCATTTGGCTTCAAAAGAGCACATTTCCATGCTATTTTAAAATAAACAACCTTGTCACTGAAGTTGATTGTATACTTGTGTACATAAAGGCTGTCATTTTGACTTCAAGCTTTCACTTCAATGTTAAAACTTTAGTTAAAAAAAAGTCTTCCAGCTTAAAATTGGGAGTCTACCTTAGCAAAGGAATAATAGATGCTCTTTGGAGTTTTTATTTGGTTTGGTTTGGCTTTTAGCAAAAAAAAAAAGAGGCAATAGAAAAATTTAAGTGATTATAAATATCAAATATAATTCTTCAACATTTGTCAGGATCTGATTTTATAGAATTTTTATGCTTCTATGAAGTACCACACATGAACTATCTCACACAGGAGTCCCTTCTTATAAAAACTAATTGCAAAACAACAAATGCCAGTTTTAGTGCTTGGAATGCGTTAGGCACCTGAGATACTCGTGTAATGTCTCTTATAACGCAGTGCGACTTTTTCCTGTATTTGAACTTTTTATTTATTTATAATCTTTTTTACAATATCTATGTATCTATGTAAATTTTTGTGGATCCTGCACCGCTAAATTCAGTACCATGGACTAAATTCAGTACATCTATATGTTTAAAAATATAGCAGCAGATGAGGATGATTATAATGCTGATGATGATGAAATAATAATGATGAATGTGTGTATGTGTGTGCTTGTGTGTGAGTATGTGTGTGTTCATGATTTAAGCAGTTCATACACACACACACACACACACACACACACAAACACACACAAACACACATTTGGAGACCTTAGAGTACAAAATGCTACTTATTTTTAATAAGAGCCTTTTTCTAGTCATGAGTTTGTATTACCTATTCAACTACTTCTGCATTTAAGTTTGGGACGTTCAGTTTCTAAATCTCCATAGAAGAGTACAGCTTATGGATCCCTTCTTACATATTTTTTGTTTATGCTTAATTGTAAAATAAAATCTATTATATCATTTGAAATCTATAATTATGGAAGACTTTCTTAAAGTAAAGTGAATTTCTCCTATTTAAAAAAACAATCTGTTCTTTTTTAAAGAAAAAATGACCTCTTTTATATGTAAAAATGCTACTGTATAATTTAGAGGCAAGCTTATGAGGGCTTTGAAACTCTAGAACATCCTGTCAGAAATGCTCAGCTCTAAAGACAAAGGTTGGGAAAGCCAGCCTCTAGCATACGTGAGGTGTATGTGCAACATGGGAGATCAGGCTTCTGAGCTTCCATTATTCCATACATAAAGCAGAAGTAATAATATCTCATTTGTGGTTATGTTCATTATTAAATTAATATGTGGGTAGCAATTCAAAGGAATCTAGCAAATGCCTGATACTGTGTAAGAACAGACTCATATCTCTCCTAATCTATTATACATGAAAATTCAAGTCATACATAGATTCAAACTGTAACACATTTTTTTTCTGATAGTGTTACTTGGGTTGACATACACAGTGATCTTTCATAGATGCTGATATCATGGTATTATGTAATATAGCAAAAGAATCCTGTCATATATATAGTAATATATATAATATATATTGCTAAATACTTTAACAATCTCTTTAAAATTTATTCAGTCCAAAAGGAAATCAGTAAGTTTAGTCAGCAGTTTTATGGAAACACACCCAGTTATACCCATGCCTGCATTTTTAAACTTTCGATGCATTAATGGCTCATCCATTTTAAAATAAACTATTGATTATTCAGTGCAATCATAAGTTGGGTGTGTTTGAGCAGGGATTTCATGTCCAGCATTGTATTCTGATTTGAAGTTTCTAGGAAATTGTCTAATAATTTTGGAAGCACGCTCACCCAAATCAAAATTTCTTTTTTGAGACATGTCAGAAGTACAAACCCAGCTAGCCTCAGTCCTCCTGCCTCAGTGCTAAGATTACTACTCAACCCAAAAATGTATTTATGAAGAGAAACTATTATTCATTAGTAACAGCATGTAAATATGGGAAAATATATATTTTTAACCTTAAGTGGATGGTGGCCAACCTATAAATGTATCTAAGAAAAAATCTTCATTCACCAGTAAGTTCATACAGATACAAATTATTAGAAAAACCCGCTTTGTACAGATAACTAACTGGGAAGAAGAATTGAGAAAAACTCTACAGGATGAATAGGTAAGATCAGATATACTAAATCCTTTATTCCCAGGTTCCAGCCAATAGTTAAAGCCAATTTGTTTCTTCTCTCTACCCCCACCTATGTCACTTGTATCCTCTCTCTTCCAACACAATTGACAAATTCATGCTGCTAAGGAAAAGTTAATTCAGAAATCCTTAGTTGCATTTGCCAATTTCCACCTCTAGGTCGCATTTAACTATCCTGTTAATGACTACCACCAATGCAAACATTTCTACCACTGCAAACATCATGCCTTGCCCCAAAGTCAAAACCCTTACCTATAAAATCTCAAAATTTTGTGGTAAATATGTATCTGCCCAGATATATCTAGCACCATGTTACCAACTTCCAGTCAGTTGATAAAAGCAATTTATCTCTTCTTTTTCCAGATCTCTCCTATATTTTTCTCTCATTTGCATCCTATCTCTTCCACCACCAATTATAAATTAAACCTCTCATTTTTATACATCACATTCTCAACTTATTTGGCTTTCCAATCCCACTGTGGACTCTTCATTAATGTTTGTAGATCTTCCTTGGAACTAGAGGAGTTATTTTGACAGATCTGGGACTTTCTTTGGGGCTGCTAAAAGTCAGTCAGTAATCTCCTGTACCAACCAATCCATCTCTCCATATATCTACTACCCAAATCAAACCTACAGAAACATCTTATGACATACTGTTCTTTTCTGTGGTTCCTTAGTATTTTTTAGATGATGAACAGAATTTTACATGTGGGTATTTGTTTTTTATATTTGTTGTCATGCTGTTGTAACAGAATTCTGTTTGCAAACAAGACTGCTACAAAGTAGCAGAGGCTTCATTATTTGAGATTACCGAATGAACTCCTAGAATAGCATGCTCACCTGAGTTGAGTGTGTAGCACAGGTTGTAGACCCATTCTCTAATATGTTGATGCCACAAAGATTTGTATGTCTAAACCAACGTTGAGGGCCTCAGTGAGTGCACTTAACATCTTAGTATTCACTGCATTTCCAATTAAAAGAGAAAGTTATAAAAATTATTTAGTATTTTAATTAAATATTTATCGTAAGAAACAAAAAAAAGAAAAAATTCTTAGCATTTAAATTGGTAATCTATTTTAGATTGTACAACTATTTTATCCAAAGGTAGAAATAATGTCACTTTTTTCCCATAGTTAGGAAGGTTGGAAAGTCCAAGGTAAAACCTTGGAGAGTATATTTCGAATCTGATTAAGAACCTGCTTTGTTACTTACATAAGCTAAATGCAAAGAAGATCCCTTAGACCTCTTTTATAAGGATGTGAATATCATTTAAGGACTCATGATCTTACTCCTCCAAAAAGTCATGGCTTCTGCCCCTACCTTGCCCTTTGAAGGGATCTCTCAGTAACTCAGTTTCCTACCACCAGGCACTGATCATATGGGGGAGCTATTATAATTGAGTACTGAATATTTGAGAACTTCTTACATTTGATAACATACATGCTTCAGAATAAAAAAATCAAAATTATTCATTCCATTCTTACCTGCAATATCTTTCAATATTGAGGTGCTGTGAAGCTCACTGTTCCAGACACAAGATTTCCATAATTCTTTCACTTGAAATGCTGATCATAAAAAGTCTCCTTTGCTTTCCATGAAATGACAAAATCACATCCCACATTTATTTTCTTTAATAAATTGTAACTGTTTTATTATCACCACCAATTTATTATTAAAATTTTCCAAATTGTTAGTAGTGTATCTGTCATTCATCATTTAAATAATAACAGTGATTTTTGAATCACTAATGCTACTTCAGCTCAAAACTCAAACCTGTATATTCCTGAAGACAATGATCACAGCTGCTATGCAATGGAAGTGCTTCCTACATTCCTCCCAATCTGTCACTCAAGTGTCAAAATTTAATTCATGAGTTTTAGTAGTCTACAAAGTCAATTTTACTGAAACCCTGGACTTTTCTATTTGTGGTAGCAAATATAGTAGAAACAAACACTTTTATAGCATATTGTTAGGCCATCATCGCAAATATCAGAAAAATTAAAAGTAAAATCAACACTATGATATTTTAAAAATATTTGCCTTTACTTACATGCTATAAGAGTTTCAAAAACTCTTTAGGGTACATAGACCATTGTTTGATTTCATAGTTTCCTCTGTATTGAAACACAGAGGTTTCATAAAGGTGGCATGGTAACCCAGCATAACCTATGTAATCTTAACGAAGGTGAATAAGTAGGAGATTTGCAAAGAATATGAGAATTATTTTTAGATAAAAGAAAGCAATTGCAAAGACAAAATATAAATGCAATCCCCAGCTTACTTAGGCAAAAGGAATTATGTCTGTGTGAGTGGAGTTTACAGAGTATGCACATTGTATCAAACTTAAAGAGATGCTTCAGAGGTAGAGAGGAAACAGATTTCAGAGGGCTTTCAGGTCTTTGATAAGTACTTGGTACTTTCCTCTAGAGATAAAGAGTAAATCAATACAAAAGGTGAAGAGACCTGACATCGTTTATATTTTACTGAATGGAATTCATTATAATGAAGTGGGAAAACAACTCAGAAAACAGAGACCAAAGGAGTGAAAAAAATGTAAGAAGTGGCTTAGAAATACAGTAAGGAGACTGGTTAAACTTCTGAATATGAAAATATAAATGAAGAGAAATCGGTGTTGTTTGATGACTGGGGTGTTTCTCATATCAGGAAATTAACATGGCAATTTAAAAATTACAAATTTCTAATTTTCAGGAAATCTAGAAATTAAAAGGAAATTTCTTTAATTTTTGTGAAGCCTCCATACAAAACCCATGCTGAAGGCCAATTGAGAAGGCTATCTACATCTTCAGAAGAACTGAAATATTTAGCTAGGCACATTGACATACATAGTAACTCAACTCAGGAAATATTTACTGAACACTTCCTATGCATTGTAGATTTCTAGGCAACATAGATGGAGAATGAATAAAACTGTCCAAAACTCTTGTTCCTGTAATACTAGTGCTAGATAAGATATATCACACAGGAAGCATAATAAATACACAGTGTGCTGGTATAGTCACCACAATAGAAAAGCTGAGCCTGAGAACAGAGACAGACAGGTACATCATGTAAAGTAGAATATAATCAGGCAACTCCTATTGAGGAAAAGATGCAAGCAGACTCTGACAAAGGAAAGGGGAAGCCTTCTCAAAATCAGGGGAAACCTTTCCAATAGAGGAATTGGCTCATGCCAAATCCCTGCTCTATAACTGTGTGAGCCAGTTTAGCAGGAACAAGGAGATCTATGCTGTTAAGTGAAAGCCACTGAAGGGAAGGAAGGGGAGGCAGAAGCTAAAGCCTAGAGAAGAGTAGGTATGCTCCAAGCCTGGGTACAAACTCCATCTTTTACAATCAATAATGGAAGGGAGTTGAGGGATCTAGGAAAAGGGATGACAGAGACACAAAGAGGGCAGTTTGACTAATATCAGCGAAGTACTAGTAAGAAGAACAGAAAGAAGTATGGATAAGTGAAACACTAATCTTTGCACACCTCTTGACTACTGCTGAAGATACTGAATACTCCCTTTTCTGTTCATGGCCATAGCTAATATCAATTTACTATACAAATAATTAATACTATCATCTTCTCTCTCTTTCTCCCTTCCTTCTTCCCTCTCTCACTTCCTTCCTTCTTCCCTCCTTCCTCTCTTCTTTCCTTACTTTCTTCCTTCTATGTTTCACTTTTTCATCTCTTTTGGAGATAGGAATCAAACCTTCATCACAATGTTCACCAAGGTTACACAGGAAATATTGAGACCCAGTTTCCGTGACTGTAACATGTGTGGTTCAAATTCCTAGTGAGTAATTTTATTTAAAATACTCTTCAAGTACTCTTCACTCCAGAACTCCTTCAGTCATTTATGCCACTGTAGGAATTTCATATAAGTGAATTGTAACTTTTATAGTATAAATTGTGGCAGGAGAACATGCAATAGATACTATAAACAAAATAAATGTAAACAAATTCATTACAGTCAGAAAATTGTCTGTGGAGTATTAAAGGTGTGGAAACAGAAATGGGGAAAGATGTGGAAGTAGAATGAATGAATGAATGAATGAATGAATGAATGAATGAATGAATAGGTGTAATAGAGGAAATTGACAAATATATCTTTGCACAATTAGTATATTAGAAATTAAAAATTTCTTGTCCATACAAACTGAAAAAGACATAAGTAAATTGAACTTTTCAGTTAGTTACCGTCTACCAGGTAAGTTCACGATGCTGGCTAAATGTTGCATGACTTTCTAATCATACTCATCTCCATGCTACTCTAGAGCTTAAGTAAGTTGTAGCTACTCTGACCATTTACCTTTGTGGTTTGGGATGCATCTAAGCAGACATCAGAACCTACTCAGTCTTTATTAATTAAGGACATTACTTCTATTCAAATTCCTACTTCCATTTCTTCTTTTTCATGCACAAATATAATCAGTATTTAACTGTATTGGTTCTCTGACATTTTTAAATCGCAACCCCTGTCTTGTGGTAATCACTAGTTAGATGGAAAAGATGCTTTGAATATCTCTCTAACTGCAATTGGATCATATGAGTATGAAGAGTCATTTGTCTGGCTATGAGGAAACAAGCCTACTTCTGATTAGTGATCAACTTGCCTCTTTGCAAAGTGGACCAAGTCAATGAGAGAGAAGAAGGTTTACCTTACCCGGAATTATTGGGGTGATTTATAAGATGGAAAATTAAGAATTCACCTTTGCTGCCTTCGACCGAACTCCCTACTTTTACTACTGCTCAACCAACCCCTTCTGTATGCAACTACCTCAAAACATTTGGTCTATACTGGTGTAGCTTCTCACATGACTGTCCACCCATGCTTTTACTGGTTTCCCTTCTTTATCAATAATTTTCTTCTCTCAGTGCATGTTTGACAAGGAGTTGGACCAAGCTGACTGGGAATAACTCACATGTACAGGAGTTCTTTCTCTTGTTAACATTGCTTTTACCCATGGGCCATTTCAGGATCACCAACACTTTATAGTAGTACTTTCTACTAGGTATATTATGTGACCTGAGGCAGGTTATTGTAAATAACTGTAATACAAAAATACTTATTTATTTTGTGTACATTCTTTGTTGAACATTAAATTTGTTTCAGTAGGAAAATATTGACTTTTTAGAACAATATTTACTAAAAAATAATCACAGCATGTATTTTGTCCCAAATTCAAATTTCCATAATAATTGGTATTTACTGAATGTTTATTATTTTCCAGAACACATCCAAAGATTTTTTCCATGTGTTTCTTCAATTAATTATAAAAGGAGAATTTTATGAACTAGAGTGTATGTGAGTTCTTATGTCAAGGGACAGGACAAATTACTGGATTAGATTCCAGATTCCAGCTCTGAGGAAAGCTGTACACTGAGTAGCTAATCGACTAAGCTAAAGCTGTATCACTCTGGTCACAATCATGAAACTGTGACACCACAAGCTCCACTACGGAAAGCATATTTAACCTCCAGGCATGACGTAATAGTCCCTCACTGGTTCTCCATTAAAAGCCACAGACAAAGGCAGTTCCTATGTTTCAGACTTTCACTTGTATCAGTCTTAGAATCATGGATGTGACTAATGGGGAGAATTGGGACATCGAAGAAACAGACTTAATTTGGTCATTACTTCTTTCTTTTGCCATTTCTTTTGAATGTCTTTTATATGCTTCTCTCTGAGCATACAAAGCAGAAAGCATCCTTTCTTCCAGATAAACAAGCAAAGCTACTTTCTGGTTTTTGCCTCTGCTTTTAATTGTGCCAAGTTAGGCACATTGGAAAGTTCTCCTAGTGAGTCAATACTGACTGACAAGCTGCTGCATAAGTTCCATTCAATACTAGATATCCATAACTTTTCTATGAAGAAAAGACCTGATCCCCTACACATGGTTTTGGAATGGTAGGGATCCATGAACCCACAGATAATAACAAAACAAGCTAAAACTGAAGTCTTCCTTCACTGTCTGTGCTCCGACACAGCCTTCATATGGTTTTCCCTATAATAATAACTACATTTCAAACTAGATTGATGCCAGCCACACTAATCATAAATGCAGAAAGAATCAATTGTTTCGGCATTAAATCTTAGGATGAAATCAGCTAACCCAACAATTGAAAATCATGAACTCTAGATTTAATCAAATGAGGACAAAACGCTATTGCCAGTAGACAAAGCTACAATTATGTGCTTTAAACAATAGCTAGATTGTTATCTTCAGATATTAAATAGAAATCCTTAATTGAAAGATTCCCTCATTGTCACTGCAGTTCTTTACACTTACGTAACGTTCTACAATGTGGAAAAGAAAATCCACAGGGTGGATTCAAACTTGCTGAATAACAAGCCACTAGCAAACAGCTAACGAGCACTTACTTTATGGTCACCCCTGTTCTAAGGGCTTTTCATACATGGATTCATTTATAGCCTAGTAACAACATCCTGGTAAACTAGGTCAGTTTTGTACATGGAAAACACAACAACCAACCAAAGTGTTTCACAGAGAAACAAATACTGTATCTAAGTAAAGGTAACGACGAAGTTCACATTCTGCCCAGGCTTGCTTTTGCACATTCTTGCTGAGATGGATAATGTGATGTGTCCCAGAGTTGACTCAAAAATTACATGGTCATGCTTTCGGAATAAATATTAGGAACCTTTTCAAAGCTGAGTCCAAACATAATGTAGTTTAGCCATATGGCTGTTATTAACATTAATTAACATTTGTAAAGCATCTTCTGCATGTAAAGCCATATACCTCAGGGCAATGTTGAAGACTATGTTATTAGTTCACCTGCATCAAGAGAGCAAACAAACAAAAAGGGCTCAGAGACCTGGCCATTTACTCACGCTGATATTAAGGTAGATCTTGTCTTAAGAGTTTAATGCTCTCAACACCCTGGGGTCACAAGTACTAAACTCATCAGAGTCCTTTCTGACATTTATAATAGAAATTCATTAGTAGATTTGCATGAGAAGCAAGTAGCAAAAATGAGGAACTATCTAGGAAATGAAAGTTAGGGAAAAAGATTAGAGCACCAAAGAATAGGTGCAGCCAGATAATGGTTAAAAATATAGAATTTCATAACATACATATACAAATAAAATCTTACATTAATTAATGCATTTTAATTTGAGATCATATGTCTTGATCTCTAATATATAATTGGTGAATACAAACCTCTATATAGTGATGGGTAACATCATAACTGATAATGATAATAAGGGTTTTCTTTTACACCGCACTAGTGCCGGAAGCGAGTAGCCACATGACATCTGTTAGATATTTTCATCTCAATCAGCAAAGCAGCTCATCCTCTTTGCTCCATCCCATATCGCACTGCTGATGGCTACCTTCTGAGCCTGGCAACAATCTCTCTACCCATCTAGTTCCCAAGGCAGGTTGCCACCATGCCAGACATACACATCCCAATTCTGTGGCGGACAGTGACTCCAACCACCATACACAATTCATTTAAATCATCACATGAAACAACACACAACAAAATAACCTATGATCCAATTGATAAGATATAATTGCCCACCTAGACATACAAAGCCTTGTATACATCCATCCCTTAGGAACATTCATAACAACTGTAAATGTGCAGAGAGGAGTCTTAGCATCTGCCTCCATGTTCTCTCAGCTGCTTCCCCCCCCTCTCGCTCCAGTCTCATCCTCCTCTCTAAATCTTTTCTTCTGCCCACCCTTCCTTCTCGTCCAATGACAGGCCTCGTTCTATCTTGTACCTGCCTTCACCTGCACAATGACATCATCCTACAATAACCATTTAAAAAGTATCTTGAAAGGAGAATATTTCTAATGACATTTCCCCATCTCTCTTTAAAAGTATTTTCTAGATCATGTACTCTAGATGTCTAATCCCAATTCCAAATAGATTAAGATATCTTATATGTGAAAAGAACCTAACAACCTTCAGCATATGATCTAGCCATAAGAAAGAAGGCAGCTACAATCCTCTGGAGAAACTCAAAGAACAGATGAGCCCTATATAAGTATAGAGTGAAATGTCTACAGCCGACCCTGCTTCTCACGCACAATAGGTCCTTAGCTTCTTGAATGTGATTATACAGCTTATCCCTAGAGAAGAAGTAAAAAGATAAAACATACCTAGGCATGTTTTGTAGTCATTTGAATTTGTAGTCATTGTCTCTCCTGATACATGGCCCCCCACCAAGCTCCATCCCCTTCGGACACCCAATGGACAGTATCACAAGACAGTTCTCTGATTGACTATTGGTGGATTCACTTTATCATGAGGACCAATGTTCTCAGAGTGGGGAAAAATCCATTCCACTGTTAAACATTCTACAAGGCAGACTCACTGATTCCAATTCCTATGACGGGCCTGAGAAATGATTCCCTGTGTGCACTGTCTTCCAACCCTAACAGCCGGAGAGATCCTTACCTTAGGACATATGGTGGGAGATGGGCGTGTCATCACATAATGCTTGAGAACTACAGAAGGGCTTTCCACACTTTACTGTAACATACCTTCCTGATGTTCCCACTAATGTATTTTTAAGTACCTTCACTTATGATTTTATTTTTTGTCTATGAAAAAGTCAATAAATTGCTACCATGTTAGAACATGGAATAGGGATAACCTACAAATGTGTCCCCAGGCTGCAGTCACTCATATCAGGCTCCAGAGTTCTATTGCTTTGTGTCCAGAGCTGGAGTTTTCCACTGACATCCTCTATTTCTTTCCTGCAGTCCTCCAGAATAACTGTAGGACACGCTGAGAATGAAACAGTCTGAGATAAACAGAACCTGCTAGGTCACTGCAGGCTCTGTGTCTGCCGGTCCTAAAGCATAATGTCCTGGAACGCTTAAGTCTGGCTTGTTACCTCCCTTGGCCACCTCCCAGGAATAAAAGCTAAGGTGGACAGCTGTCCGGGATCCCCGAGCATCAGTGGAAATGGAGCATGCACTCACGAGACTCCAGTCATACTGGGCAACTTGTGTCAGCCTTGGGGCACTGCCTCTCCATGAGTCCTTGGCAACTACTGTCTCGTATTGGCTGTGAGTATAAGGGTTTTTCTTTTTGCTAGCTGTGAGAGGATTCAATCACACAGGGCTCAGTTGAGAAGTAGCTATTGCAGCCCAAACTTTAGTGGGCTCAAACAGTAGCCAGTGCACAGTGAAAATTCTTCACAGACACTGTAATGCTGTCCCATCATGAGTGAGCAAGAGAACCACTCCCCAACCCAGGCATTGCTTCCTTGTGGGAGGCTTTTTACCACAGTAAGGGCTGATTGCATGGTTACCAGCATAATATAACACACAATTTCTCAGTTCCTAATAGTTATGGAAGCCTGCGCATAGATCTTCATAAAACTGTGATTCAAATGTGCTTGAGAAACTGGGCTGCTTTGGAAAGACTATTTGATTCTTTTCAGGATGGTTCTGTGTTGCCATGACTCCTTTGGCACATCCTCAGGTAAATTTGTACTCGTAAACAAAACTTCATTTCCTACATTCTCAAATTAAATGACAAGTAAATGTTTTGAATTCCCTTCCCCTTCTTAATACATGAATCATCTGCTCAAATAGTAAACAGATGCAGTACTGAGGATTTAAAAATCCAGAAAGATATGCTCAAAACATGCATGCCCTTGCAGAACTACAGCAAACATAACGTTCCTGGTCGTCTCTTATTCCAGCGTCTGCCTAAATAATTGTCAACTTAAATAAATGTCTGAAGCTCCTGGAGCATGGAGCCACCTGTTCAAATATATTTTACACTGCATATTTAATACATTTTGTATCATTTTTTCAGAAGGATTTTAGAGCAGAAAGACTCTCTTCTAACATTTTCTGAAAAGACACTGCACGTCTGATGAAAAGCCCATGCAATGCATCTGATAGAAACATTTGCACAACCAAGGTCAGGTCTATTTGTTTACCGGGAGGAGGGAGAAAGCAAATCTATGCATGATTCATTGTATTGGCCTCCTTTAATGGACAATCCTGATCCCTGCCAAGATCTGATTGATTGTTCTATTAATACATCCAAGGGAAAAAAATGAAAAATAAATCAAGCAATCCAGTACCAACTTGGTCACGCTGCAGAGACATGGCTTAAAAGACCAAAAAAAAAAAAAAAAAAGGCAAAAGCTTTCGCCAAGCTTTGCTGGGCACCTGTTGGCTTTCTGCTAAATCAAAGCTGTGTCTGTGTATTAGGCTGGTTTGTGTGCCTGAGGAGGGCACGGGGCATGGAAGAGCCGAGCATTACCGTGCAAATGAGCATGAAAGGGCAGCGGGATCTGGTTGGAATGATTTAGCTGTGTCTGAACTAGTGAAGGTAGATGTTTCACTCCAACCACTGTCCTGTGAGGAAATGCTTTCCTTTCCACATCCACATTTCACCCCTTAGAAAACTCTCATTAAAATAAAAATACACCAGTCTACATTCGGGTGAGTTCTGGAGAGTATTCACACACTCTTATTTCCCAGGTCCCAGTCTCTCTTTAGTCTTTGGGCTTTTCTTGGGTTTCTTCCTCCCTGCCTTCCTGCCTCCCTGCCTCCCTGCCTCCCTGCCTCCCTGCCTCCCTGCCTCCCTGCCTCCCTGCCTCCCTGCCTCCCTGCCTCCCTGCCTCCCTGCCTCCCTGCCTCCCTGCCTCCCTGCCTCCCTGCCTCCCTGCCTCCCTTCCTCCCTGCCTCCCTGCCTCCCTGCCACTGTAGAAATCTGTTCCTTAATGTTCACTGTTTACCCTGAACTGCTAACCCCACAGAGTGAGTTTTCCTGTGCAGTGTCCTGCAATATTTTGTACTTCATGGTAATGTCACTCTCTTGGTATTACCTTCATTTTAGTTATCTGCATTCTCCTTGGTAGATATTCTACAATTTCATTCTTCTATCCTCAGTCACCTACTTGTCTTCAATCATTCTAGGTTTCTGTTCTCTGAATTGTTTCTATAAAAGTGTTCACTAGAAGATGACATCTATAATACAGCATTTACTCCATCCATAGTTCCAGTACAAAATCCTTTATGGTTCATATATGCAGCTGCAACTGAAGTGCATCATAGTGTCAACCGTCAACTGCCCTGCTGTCTCATCTTTATAATCTCAAATACTTACAGAAGCCTAGAGGCTAGAAAGAAGCTGCAGAAGAATTCATTAGGGAAAAAGGCTAATAGGGATATGAAATCAGGTAGGATACTAGGGATGGAAAATTTTAAACTAAAAGAGTGGATGGAGCAAATGAGAAAGATGAAGAAGAAAAGAAATAAGGAAAATTGAGGATTTTTCAAAATTTTTATACAGAAACTTAAAACTTTGAAATCCATTTTGTAAGATCAATTTTTAAACTTAAATAAATAAAATGTTTAAAGAATAACAGTGCATAGCTGAAAAAGGCTACTATAAAAAGTCATGTGTTGTTAAAAAATATTTCCAGTTCCAGGTATAAATATTATCTTTGAAGTTGTTATTCATGGAGGTCTAAGCTCCACCAAAAAGAACAAAGCAGATTTCTCCCACTCTTCTTGGTTACCCATTGAAACTTTATGAAGAGACCACAACAGTGAAGGCAACACAACCTGACCTCAGATAAATGGGAACCAACCTGTGACTGAAATAGAAGCTTTCATTTCTTTCAACTAGACTTCATGAATAGAGAAGGTACTGGGTGAGAAAAGGCAACAATGGTCTTAATTCTTTATTAACTACAATATCAATCTTCTATCCAAGATGAATATATAGTACTATTATAGAGTATAATAGAGACAAAATTATTGTGCGGGAAACAACCATTCTCCGATTGAACTTGATGCCTTCTTGACTGCAAGGAATCCTTTTATAGTACTATGAACTCCAGTCAAGAGCCCACACCTGGACCCTACTAGTAATTAAATATAGTGGTATAGCTTTAAAATAGTTTGGGTACTATTAAAACACTCATGAAATAAAATACAATTTTCAGCCTTAACCCTAGAAGGCTCTTTGAAGAGAAAGGTAGTAAATGCAGAGGTATATGACAGCTCTAGGTACTGAGAATAACTGAAGGTTCAATAATATTTTATGGCATTATATAACCATTCCAATCATGACCTTAATGAAACTCGATTTAGTTACAGAATAAAAGACTTGCCAAAAGCCAATCATGGAGCTCTCTGGGCCCTGTTCTTTCCTTCCCAGAACTAGTAACCACCGATACATTCTTGGAAATGGGAGATGCTGTGATCAGTATAGGAGCTCACAAAGCTTTAAGGGCACTTTCCAAATCCATAGTTGCATAGTCTTAACTCACTTGGTCTTGTAAGGGTCCGTGATTCACTGAAAAATGATACCCTAGACGAAAATAGTACACAAAAACAGTGTTTTGTTTCTGCAGAAGTTGAGCATGCTAATGTTTACCATTACCAATATGGAGATGCCCAAGTGAACTTGAAGGCCCAATTTAAAGCACATTAGGGGAATTCCAGGGAGGAGTAGGTGACCTTTATCTTAATTGATTGGCTGTATTTCTATGGATACTCCAGAATCATTGCTGTGGGTTGGGGAGCTACACACTGTTCCTAGGGAAACATGAAAACTGTTGCTGACTGGTTACCTGTGCCTCAGGCCAGGTGGTGGGGCAGCTTCTGATGGTGAGGCAGTTTCTGATTGACTGCCCAAAGCCTGGAATTTTTCCAGTAACTGACTTGCCTAGAGTTGCCTAGTACTTAGAAACAGAGATCTAGTCTCCTGATCTAAGCTAGTCTGAAGACTGTCATGGAGTTAGCCTGTCTCAGGCCTCTCAGTCTCAAAATAAAACCAAAGCTTATAAATATAAAAATGGAACTTATAGGGAAGAGAGGACTTGATGGGGCACAGGGGAAACAGGTAACAAGAATTATTCTGTATAATTCAATGAAAATGCTAAAGAACAACTTACTTTTTAAAAAAGAAGAAAGAAAAAACTTCCCTATCTCCCTGAACTTCATACAACAAAGTAATGCCAATCACATAAATGAATAAATAAATAAATAGCTAGATAAATAAATAAACAAATAGAAAATTATTCAGATTACCATCAACTGACCTAAAATGTACCAATACTTTGTTTTTTTTATTCTCCAGGTCATACATTTTTGTTCAGGTAGTCATAGATCTTCATTATTATTTTATGTATCTAATTCCATCATTTTGAAACAATGTAACAGAATTAAACCTTCCGAATTCTAAACAGTAACTAAGATAAGTTGTGATGATCATATTTCTATGGTGCCATGGTTATTCTCCTACCACTCTCATTTATACTAGCATATTCTCTATTATTTTTAAAAACATGTTTTCTTTTTGTTCCAGCCATATTCTTATTGCTGAGTTAATAGATTTTCTGTGAATATCCAACATTTTTCAATTATATGTATTTTTGGTTATGTTTCTTTATTTTTTATTGAAATGTTTGGTAATTTTCATGTACATGTGTAATACACTTCAATTACTGTCTCCTTATACCCTCTTTTGTCTCCTTCCCATATCTATCCGAAAGCAGTCCTCACCACCACTTCCTTCCTCAGCTTCATGGTGTTGTGACATATCTGGTTTAAAAAGCAGGGCCATCTTTATGTCTACCCGTTGTAACTATCCACTGGAACGTGCTGTGGTCACCTGTGGGTACATAACTGAATGCAATGACTCACCCTCTCCCAGAGTTTATTGGCAGCAAAGAGTCAGAGTGAGAGGTAGGGCTCCATGAGGCTCTCCTCCATCTATGTCAATCTTCTGTCTCTTGTAGTTTTTTTCCACTCCTTTTTCTGCAACATTCCATGAAACTTAGAGGTGAACATATAAATTTCTTGTTTGGGGCTAACCACTAAAAGTTAATTTAATCTCACTACCTTGTAGAACCATGAATTTCTGTATTCACCATTCTTTACTGAATAAGAGTGAATGGAGAATTGGTCTATGTGTTTGAACATGAATATTTAAGAGACAGTGTGACACCGAGTCAATTTAGCTAAAAAGTTACATACAGTTTCATCATAAGTCTATGACGTTTTCTGCTGTGGGTTTTTAATCAGGTTTACAGTAAACACACATAAATCCCTTCCTGTGACTGGTCCCAAAATTAATCAGAGTGATTGCTACCTTTATAACCATAATGCCACTGCTACTGTTGCCAAAGGGTATATCTTGCCTGACAGATCATTCTCAGAGTTTATAGTATTCACAGCTGGATAAAAACATTAATACGTTGTCTCCCCAAGTAGCCTGCAAAGGACCTGCTGGCAAAATAAAAACTGGCTAGCAAGAAGAAAGCATCTATCCTAGCTCCTGCTTAATTTTTCTAAATCATGCAAGCAAGGTGTATGATGTTTTTGGAAATGGGCTCTTAACAGGAAGTTCTTCTGGAGAATCAAGAAGAGTGGCAATAGCCAAAACTGGTGTTATCTTTACTAACAACTTTTTGCGAAAGTATTCCAACCCAAATATTGGGTGGTGGTGATGGTAGTGGCACATGCTTAGTATCTATCCCAAGACCTTTAAAAGTATCTTTCTCAGAACTGGAAGAGCTTGAAGGGGCTCGAGACCCCAAAAGTACAACAATGCCAAGCAACCAGAGCTTCCAGGGACTAAGCCACTACCTAAAGACTATACATGGACTGACCCTGGACTCTGACCCCATAGGTAGCAATG
The DNA here is from genome assembly GCF_021556685.1 of Rattus norvegicus. NCBI lineage: Eukaryota > Metazoa > Chordata > Mammalia > Rodentia > Muridae > Rattus > Rattus norvegicus. The sequence goes on along the minus strand of NC_141547.1, from coordinate 57,422,492 downwards.
AATATCCTAGTAAGAGCACCAGTGGAAGGGGAAGCCCTGGGTCCTGCTAAGACTGAACCCCCAGTGAACTAGTCTATGGGGGGAGGGCGGCAATGGGGGGGAAGGTTGGGAGGGGAACACCCATAAGGGAGGGGAGGGGGGAGGGGGATGTTTGCCCGGAAACCGGGAAAGGGAATAACACTCGAAATGTATATAAGAAATACTCAAGTTAATAAAAAAAAAAAAAAAAAAAAGGAAAAAAAAAAAAGTATCTTTCTCAAACCATTCAAAGTATCTCCTTTCAAACTGTGTTTGGTGTTTTTTTTTCAAGGATTGAAGTGTCATTATTATTATTATCATTATTATTATTATTATTATTATTATTATTATTAATTATTCCATTTGTTACATCTCAAATGATATACCACTTCCCAGTTTTCCCGCCACAAAACTGCCATCCCACTTCTGCTCCCTCCTCCCTCCCTTTGTCTCTATGAGGGTGCTCCTCCATTCACCCACCTTCTCCCACCCCACCACTCCAGTGTCCCCATACGCTGGGTCATCAAACCTCCACAGGGCCAAGGGCCCCTCACTCATTGTTGATGTCAGTCAACAATGTTTCTTTTTTTTTTTTGCCTTAATTATTTATGTTTTAAGTCATTGTAAGATAATAGGTCTCCAAATAGTGTCTTAAAACCTACTTCCTTTTGGTTAACCTTAAAAACCTTAAAACCTTCCTTCTACTTTGCTATCACGTATATTCTACTATTTCCTTTCCCTTAAGGTTATATTCTTAAAGAAAGACTTCTAATATCAGCATTATACCAATCTTCAACTTCCTTAGGCAGAATGTGAGTGGGGATAATACCACACATGTCTCATGTCAAAATAGTACAAACAAATGTGAAAAGTTGAGAAAAAAAAAGTGGGTAAAATGACCTTTCTAAGTATGAAGGGGAGACAAAGGGAAGAAAAAGATTTTATTTTAGTCATCCTCACTGTGTGGGTAGATAGAAACGACTAAAGAAAAGCAATAAGCTCATAAATAATAGGCGTTGTGAAGGAAAATGAAACCAAACTGTAGAGCATCCCTGCGGGGTGCAGCAGAAAGTAGACAAAGACAACAGTGTGTGAAATGCTCTCGAGATGCTGAAAAGAGTCTCTTCACTTCTTTAGAAACACATTTCTCCAAAATCGATTTTTACTTGTGAAGTGTGGACACATTAATCTCTTTCATAATTATATGCATTTGCATACTTAGCTTGCTTATGTATTTTATACACTTATATGTGTAAATACTATTTGAATGTTTGTGGATGATGTGCGAAGCTTCCGCTGTGATAATGACTTAGCTAAGGGTGGTCTCTTTCTTACACAATTGAGAGAACTGACAGTTTAACAAAGAGAGGAGAGGGCACACATTTCCAGGAAGTCAGTTCATTAAATTAATAGGCTTTCAAAGTGTTCCTGGTCATCATAATTAATAATGGGAAACAAAGAGCTACAAAGCAAATGAGAACAAATTTACAATATCTCATTTAAAATGCTTGGCAAAGGAAAATAGCAGCTTTCAAATAAAAAGTAATTGGAGCAATGAATTAGTCTATGTTTTGATTAAAAATTGAAAACTTCATGTACTATGCAATCCACCAGCTAGATAAACAGACACAATAAAAACAATCTGGTTTAATATTTATATTATTAATGAAGAGCTGTCAGGAATATTATCTTTGATAAACATTTTGCAAATTATTAGCAAATTAGACACGTCAGAAACTCTGTGTTTCAAGAGAAATGTGTTATACATTGTGTAATGATTGCAATAATACACTCCTCAAAATCTGACAAGGTAGAGATAGACAGAGGACTCAGTCAATAAAGGGTTTTCCATATAGGCATGCAACCTGAGTTTACCCTCTAGAGCCCACTTAGAAAATCCAGATAGTATGGCAAACTTGTAATCCCAGCAATGAAGGAGGAGAAACGGAAAATTTCCTAGAGCTTGCTGGCCACCCTGTCTAGACAAATGTACAATCTCAAAAAATACAGTAGAGAAAGATTGAAGAAAACATTTGTCACTGACCTTTGCCTATACAGACACACACACACACACACACACACACACACACACACACACACACACCATGCATACATACAAAAATAATTCCAACAACTCAAACTAATATGATACATTTGAAACGAATTTAACCAGTATTAACATATTATCTTTGTGAGGATACAATGAACACAGATTCTAAGTGTGAGAATTTTAAAGGTGTACACATTCTAGTTTATACATTATTCTTATACGTGATATAGGTTAGTACACAAATTCAAATAATTAAAAAATAATTACCAATTTCCAATATTACTATATTGGAAATAAATTTCTTACTACATCTTGGTTTTCTTGCTTTCGCCTTGGCGTTGGTGAAAGCATTTTCATTACATCTTACTATTGTGTATATTCTGATTCATCATCACCTCACCCAACTCTGTCAGGTAGCTGCCCCACATGGTTTTCAGTAGTGAAATTCCATCTTTCTATAGAAATTTTGCTCCCTTAAGAGTTCCTTGGCTTAATGTTACTCCCCTATGCAGTATCCTTCATTGAATCACCATTGTTTACAAAAAACAGCAATTTTCTCAGAAAATCTTCTCACCTGAATTATTCACAATATAGTTACACATGTCTTTGTAGATTACAGTCTCAAAAACTCTGACCTATAATAACCCTGGCTGATGTACGTCATATAAATATATTCTATATTTTACATTCTGAATGCACAAAAGTACCTATAATGGTACACAGATGAATGAATTAAAATTCAAATATTTTATACATGAATATAATATGTGCATTAAGGGCTGAATCAAAGAGTAGCTGCTGCCTTCATTGCTTAGAAAATTTTGATCTCTTAAATCATTTCTTAATTTAATATAATTCTGTGGCAGATTTAACTGGTAAAAGTAATTAAATATGTATGACCCTGAATACACATTTTCATATTTATGCAAATATTTGCTCTAGCTAGTAATAGGTTAATTAATAGAATGAAGTAATGCTAAAGATATTGTTTTCTAATCATTTCAAAATGGTCACTAAAAGATTTAATTTATGATTGACATATCTCTTTCATCCGTAGATCCTTCTAGTTTAGTGTTTTGACCTGTAAATTTGACTTATTATCATTTTACTACAGATATTTGCTTTTTATATTATTCTATTTTGTTATTTTATTTTCTCCATATTTTACTTATATTTAGAATTGTATTGAGTTTATTAATATACATATAATCATGAAAATGGCATCATATAGTAAGATAACATATCCATAATTGTATACAGCAATCCATTCTCCTTGAGTGTTTTTATGGGTAAAAGTGTCAATGTGGAAAATTTAGGAGCATCTAAAATGTACTTATTTAGCAAGTGTCAAACACAGTATAATAATTTTATTAATTGCTGTCCACAGTTAGACATTAGATCTTCGCAATCACTCTTCCTTTCAAACCTTGATACGTAACAGAACATTTATTATTTATAAAATACAATAATTTTAGTATTTCCAATTTACTTCCTTTCTAAAGTATCTGGGCTTTATACATAAGTAATTTTTGGACCTGTATTAAATATTTGTTTCTCTAGTCTCATTCACCAATCCTTTTAATACTCATTAGGACATTTTCACATTTCATCTCTGAGATTTTTTTTTAAGATTTATGTATTTTATGTATAGGAGTACACTTAATCACTCTGCACTGTGGTCATGATTGTTGCTCATATGAAATGATCTTTGACTTATATTTTCCAAAAGGAAGAGATAGCTGCCATTTCTCAACCATGTCTAGATTCTTTTTTCATGTATCTCCTACAATATGGTGATCTGGTTTATTCTTCCTAACTATCTGGCAGCTACATTTTTTGTAGCTAGTCTATCTAGTCTTTCATGGTTCTCATTATTCTTTGTAAGTTCTCCTTCATTTCTAAGGCTTGAAATAATATGAAACATTGGAATATGTGACTGCAGACTTCTGCATATCACTGAAGTTGAATAACTAAAATTCTACATAATATATCCAGATATAAATATCTAGTTAATTAAGTAATTTTTACAGACAAAGCAGGTTTTTTTATTCTTTCTGGTATCATTCAAACAATTTCTCCAATAGTCTCCCTTATACTGGTACCATGATAACTACTAAGAGGTTACTTGACAACATCCAGTTCATGTTAATAAATTCCATTGGCTAAATATTCTATACTGTGAATTGTCATTCCTTTAGACAAACAGTATAAATATTAAATATACTCAATACAGTCTCTTAAGATTGCTGGATTTACTTTCTGCCCATGACTTTGGTCTCCACTTTTTTTAACAGGATTCTACCCTTCTTTCCATCCACAGCCTCATTGTAATACCTACCTCCATCTTCTGATACTGGAAATGCCACTAAATTGGACTTTTCCCCCTTAGGGCTTAGTGCTTCTTCGTAGCATCGTAATTTGTCCAGTTCTACATGTTTCTGAATAATGCATGTATCCAATGATACATTTTTTGATAGATTCTCCTAGAAACCCATCTTTAACTACTTTCCCACCCTGACATGCCCACCCCTTCCTCTCTGTGCCTTTCTCTTACTATATAATCTCTGACACTTCCTAAAGATACTAAATTGTATTATTGTATCACTCAATCACTCAAAGTGTATAGGTGTATAATATTGTTATACTGTTTTCACCTAAGTTTTGATATCTATATCTGAAATCCTGTTGCAGTGATTTAAAATGTTTTTTAATCTTCTAATGTCATTCTAGAAGATGTCAGCCTACAAGACAACAGTCTATCTAACTATGCTAATATTCACAAAAAGTGACAAAATTTCCATTTCTGCTGTAGATATTGGAATAGATATATTTAATAATGGACACATGAATAATGGTTCATTTTCCTCACCTCATACATGTTTAAAATGTCATTAACTAAAGAATGATTTTCATTTAGGGTTGGCAAGTTTAAATTACCCACCTGTACTTGATAACACTAAAATATAGGAAGAAAATTAGTTGTTATAAATTAGAAATTTCCTTCCCTGATTTCTAATATCCCAATTTCTCCTTGTCCCCAGGCTGATCCGAACTAAGAAAATTGTAACCTGAATGCCACTTAAAATAGTATGTCGACTCTTCCTTGTTACTATTGCTCAAAATGGAAAGTGAACATTTTACTTGAATGAGGGCAGAATCAATTTTACCAAGTGTTTAGAGCAATGCTCAATACTTAGTATAGTAATGATATTTAAAATACCCTATTCTATGAGAGTAGATTTTATTTTATTCCTTCATTTCTAAAGGTATTTGATAAAAGTATAGTATTTGAAAAGATAGCAAATAACGTGTGGGTGTTTGGAAAGACAGCAAGTACGTGAAGCATGCAAAAATAATGAGGAAAAGATATTTGCTGATCTGAACTTCAATAGCCTACTACTCCCCTGGGAAGATGTTTCTACAGACACCTCAATCATTTATGCTACTAGCCTTTGCTTTGCTGACAGGTGCGAAGTTTTGTTGCTTTTTATTTTTTTTTACTCTTTAAGTGGGTCAAGAGCACATATGTTTTAAATGCAGGAAAACATACATTAAGGTTCCAAATAATATGGCCTGGGTTTCAAAATTACAGTATTCACAGGAATATAGTTTAAGACTTTAGTTATTCCCAGCATGGTCTCTTAAGCTTGCTGAATTCTCAGCAGAAAACCATCTGCATTTCTCACAATGTATTTCGTGCTACCAGCTGTCATTGGAGAAACACAACATGTTAAGCACATGGTGTGTCAGGTAAGGGAAACCATAGTTTTCTTCTAGAAGGTTAATTTCTGTTAAGTCGCGGGTTTTTTTCTCTCTCTCTCTCTCCTTTCCTCAACAGTATACCCCTGGCATGCAGGACATAGCCTTAATGCCTACTGCCACTGGGTTGTCATTTCAAATCTTCATGTGGTGTCCCCACACTCCAGAATCCCAAAGAAAACTTTTCTCATTTTCCATGTGCTTGTAAAACTGCCTTATTTTTAGCATGTCAGACAGATTTACAAACAACAAAACTCTGTTCAAGCCTGGTAGTCCATGGGCTTATCAGCACTTATTAGATGTGATGGACAATATAAAGAGAAGGCACAGCAGTATATTATAGACAGAATTTGACTTGGGCCTCTGTTGACACCAGATCTAGTATTGGGACTTCGTTTAATTATTTCAGTCTATATGAAACAGGTCAACCCATCCTAGAACTCACTCTACAATCCAAGCTATCTTTAAATGCATGATCTCCTTATATTAGCCTCCCAGTAGATGTGATCACAGGCACATGTTTCCACTCAGCTAAATATTCTGTCTTTGTAAAGGATGCCTCCTGTGGAGAAAGTCAGTTGATCATTTCTTCATAAAACTAAGAAGGAAAAGAGTTGTCTGAATGGATATTTGGTATAAAAAGGACTACCCCTAGATGCTGTCAAGTTGAGAAAAATGCTTTCATGGGGTCGCTTTAGATCAACTGGAATATTTTAACACTTCCTTAATCTTACAAAATTACAATATGCTCCTGTTCTTTCATTAAGCACCCAAGCCAAAGCTGTACTTAAGGCTAAATAAACTAAGCCTTTAAAAGGATCCCATGCGCCAGTTTCTTTGCCTTTTTTTGTTTTATTGCACTAAACTATAGATTTTCTTCAATGCTAAAAATGTTCTTGTCATTCATGCTTGGCAGATGTCATGAGCTGGAGACTCCCTGTAAGTGTTTAAAAACTACATTCACTCTACGAGAAATTTATTTGTTCATAAATGTCAACTGGGCTTTTAAGCCTGCAGGAAGCAATACCCATAAAACTTTAAAGTTTTATAAACTTTTAACTTTAAATGTAGTCTAGAGGAATACAAATGAGGCTAACACCATATAAAAATATACATGTTTTTCCCTCTGAGGTACTTCCCTGCAGGCACACTGTGCAGTAATTTAAGTCATATGACCAAGCTATGTTTTACTATTTAGTTGTGTGACAAGGGGTTTAATCAGCCTGAAAAATGTTGGCATCTCATATGTGTGTATTAGAAAAGAATATAACATTTGATCTGTGGAACTTGAGACTAAAGGCTCACACTTTTTATTTTATGGAAAATCCGATAACTATACATCAGTAGGCATCAGTGGTGCAGAAAGTTTTAAATTAAATGTGAAAAATGCAAATTGTCAGGCATTAGGTTATGCTATTACCCTTGTTTGAGTGCAGTTCTATGTCTAGAGAAAGACAGCTGACTTGGTTGGTAGTTCTCAATAAAATGAACATTATTTTAAGGTCCATAACTCTTTCAAAGATGTATCTTTAATATAAGGCCTAGTTCATCAATGAAACTATTGACAAAAAAATTAAAACTGTTTAAAAACCACACATAGTTACATGTATAACATGACAAGGGAACATGTTATATAAAAGAAATACCTTTGACTAAATTTCCTCTTGGGGCATCCAAAATATAGCTTTCTAGTCCAATTGACTTCCAAGATAATTCGATTCTGTTCTTTGATTAGTACAACTGGTTCATAACCCCATTCATCCTTTTCTTTATTTATTAAAAAAATAATTGAATGGCTACCAGGTGTCAAGCTTTCATGAACTTTGAAGGGCACATGATTCAGTCTATCATGACATTCTATACTTTGAACTACTCTACAAATCAGACGGGTTCCTAAGACAGGGTTTGAAATCCTATGTCTTCAAAAAGAAGAGCATAGGTAAATTATCACATGCTGTATCATGCAGAATACATCTCACTATGAATAGAGTTAAGCACTAGTTTAATGGCTGTGGATGTATGAATTCTCAGTATGTATGTTTTTAGTTTGTACAACAGAAAATATAAGTATATATGCCTCTTATTGTTGTTCAGATAACTAAATATTAGAACAAATACAGTGTTCTTAACAGAGAATAGGAAATTTATAGCTTGAGGTGAGTGTTCACACCTGAAACCACAGGACTTAGGAAGCTGAGACAGGAAGATCACAAGTTTGAGACCACCTTGGGGAAACAAGAGTATTGTGACCTTAACAGAAACAGTTATATATAATGATTAGGGCAAAACAAATATAAATTAAAATTTATTTATTCACTTTACAACCTGATTGTGCCACTTGTCTCAGGCTTTCCCCTCCTGCCACTCCTACTCTAACAAGTCCCTCCCCCACTTACCCTCTCTTTCTCCCCAGAAAAGGGGAACCACAAATTGGGTATCACCTCTCTCTGTGACATCCAGTCACAGTATGCCTAAGCACATTCTCTTCCACTGAGGCCCAAGCAGGTAGTCCAGTTAGGGGAAGGGGCTCCAACGGCAGGCATTAGAGTCAGAAACAATTGTTAGAGGACTCGCACGAAGAGCAAGCTGCAGATCTGCTACAAATATGTAGAGGGCCTAGGTCCAGCCCCTGCATGCTCTTTGGTTGGTGGTTCAGTCTCTGTGAGTCCCCATGGTCCAGGTTAGTTAACTCTGTAGGTCTTCTAGCTCACTTAATTTTATCTGTCAACTCTTCACAAGACTCATGGAGCACCACCTGATATTTGGCTGTGGGTCTTTACATCCATTTATTCATAATAACCAGAAACTTAAAACAATCTAGATGTCCCCAGAGTGAAGAATGGATAAAGAAAATGTGCTTCATCTATACAATGAAATATTATTCATAAACTGAAAATAAAGGCATCATAAAATTTGCAGACAGATAGATGGGACTAGAATTATCCTGAGTGAGGTTATCCAATCCCAGAAAGACACATATGATATATACTCACTTATAAGTGGACATTAGCCATAAAGTACAGAATATCCATGCTAAAAACCCACAGACATAAAGAAACTAAGCAATAAGGAGAGCCAAAGGGAGAATGCAGTCACTGAGGATCTCAGAAGGGGAAACAAAATAATAATCAGAGGTGGATAGAAGTAGGGAACTGGATAGGAGAGGGGGTAAGGAGAGGAACCCAGATGGGGATCAGGTGTGGGGAAAGTGGGTGTAGCAGAGTGCTAGGATGGAGAATAATTGTTGGGGGACATCTCTTGGAGTAGCTGGAGACCTGGGACAAGAGAGGTTCTTGGAGTCTATGGAGAGGACCTTAGCTGAGACTCCTACCAGCATAGAATAGAAAGACTAAATAAAGTAGCTGTCTCCTGTAGCCATGACATTTCCATTCTTTCTCCCCTGCTTTCCCTACACTACACCTGATTCCTCTGACTCCTGACTGTTATTTTCCCCTTCTTCTCTTCCACCTAGTTCTTTCCCTCTATCCATCTCCACTATCTACTTTATTTCCTCTAATGAGAAAGAATCAACCATCCTTCCTTGGGCCCTCCTTGTTGTCGTCTTTTGTTCTGTGGATTATAGTGTGTTTATGCTATACTTTATGGCTAATAGCCACTTGTAAGTGACTATTTATACCTTGCATGTTCTTTTGGGTCTGGGTTACCTCACTCAGGATATTTTCTACCTTTATCTCATGATGTCCTGTTTTTAATGGCTAGCCAATATTCCATTGTATAAATGAACCACATTTTCTACATCCATTCTTCAGTTGGACAGATAGGTTGTTTCCAGTTTCTAGGTATTGTGAATAAATCTGCTCTGAATATAGTTAACCAAGTGTTCTTGTGAGAGCATTTTCTGGGTATATGTCCAGGAGTGTTATAGCTGGGTCTTGAGGTAAAGCTATTTAGTTTTCTTAGAAGTGGCCATATTGTTTTCTGGAGTGGTTATACAAGCTTAAACTTCCACCAGCAATGCAAGAGTGTTTCCCTTGCCTCACAGCCATGACAGCATGTGTTGTTACTTGAATTTTTGATCTTGGCCATTCAGATGGGTGTAAGATAGAATTTCAGAGTTGTTTCAATTTGCATTTCCCTAATGACTAAGGACATTGAACATTTCTTTAGGTGCTTCATTGCCACTGGAGATTTCTCTGTTGAGAATTCAGTCTTTAGCACTATACCCCATTTTTTAACTGTGTTATTTGGTTTCTGGTGTCTAACATGTTTAGTTTATTATATATTTTGTCTATTAATCCTCCATTTCAGGAGTTTGAAAATTTATCTTAAAAATCATGTAAGGGAAGACATTCTAATATAGAAATACAACTGCTTTCTTGTGACTATCTCTTTCAGTATCAAAAATTCAATGCAGACTAACTATAGATAAAATGGGAATTACAGTATGGGGATTAGTGGAATGATGGGTTGTCACTTGTGGAGGAAGAGTGTAAAGAAAATAACCAAGACAAGAGACATGCATGTTTTTTATAACATGTGAGAGTGAAAAAGTCAGAGTGTCTCTAAGTGTCAAGGACACTAACTGTAATTTTAAAAACCAAAGGATGACTCAAATAGATAAACTGAGCCAAGTATGCTTGCGTAGAGACAGAGAAGTGTGGAGAAGTACAAGAAGTATCAACATTGGAGAGACTGAGAGAACTCACAGGACCATAAATGCCACTCTCCTCTCCGTGTCTATAATAACCACCAAGCTGACATCAGAAAACAAATATGACAGTGAATATTTTTACAAATAGGACAAACTTTTCCCTGTAGGTAGTTTTTTATCCTACAAATGGTGTGGTAAAAATGAGAATTCAATAGATTCTTTCACGTAGTGACTTTGTTCTTCCTGTTGCATGTATCCACCCCTTTGTATTCCAGGAAGAGAAGGAATTGAACATATATGTTAAATAATATTGATGTTATTAAACTCAAGGTACACAGATGTGTTTGTGAATTAAATAAGTTAATTATATGTCAGAGAGGAATTAACTTATTAAAGTCACATTCCAATAATCTGAAAAAAATTGAAGAATAGAAATGTATACCACACATTACTGATAGATTTTTTTTATTTAGTTAAGTTTAATTTTGTTTATGTGTTTAAGGGGTTTTTTGGGTTTTTTTTGTTTTTGTTTTTGTTTGTTGTTTTGTTTTGTTCTTGTATTTTGCGGGGTTGTTTGTTAGTTTTAAAGACATGGTTCCTTGAAGCACATACTAGCCTTGGACATATCATGATCTCATGCTATTTTTGAACTCCTGATCCTTTTCCCTTAGCCTCCCCAAATGCTGGAATATGAAATTTGCTCCATTCTGTCTCAGTAGCTGTGGAGCCCAGCATGGCTGTGGGTGGGGACAGAGTGCTGTGGTTCTCTGGCTTCCTTCCTTCCTGGCAGCTGTGAGCCTCTGGATCTGTTGGACTTGTCCTCCCTTCTGAGGAGGAATGTCCTCCCTTTTTAATGTCAATGACTCCATGATAATTAGAAACTTTAGGAGTGGAGGGTGTGGCCTTGTCTCAGCAAGACTGTAAACACAGGGTCCTTCAGGACAGCTCTTTAGGTTATGGGAAAGAGCCTTAAATATAGGAGTTGAAATATATATAATTTTTCAACCATGTAATAATAAGGATGAATTGTATGAGGGTCTTCACACAACCGAAAGAACAAATGCATCTGTGCTGTAAGCCAACTTGTGAAATTTGTTAAGGAAAGAGATGAAGAGATTTAGGGAGCAGTGATTGAAAGAGATCCTACCCAGCTAAGTTTTTCTGTTCATGTTTGCAATGGCAGATAGATCCTGAGTTCAGGATCACTCACCCTAGGACAGAGCAAGATTAGGCTCAGGCAGGATTGAAATGGTAATTTCAGGACTGGGTCCCATTCATCTAGTTTATTTTCCATAATTAACAAAGGGCAGACAGATCTCTGAATTCTTTTGCAATGTTAAGAAAAAAATGTATGCTTGCCTTCTCCTAAGAATCAGAGGGCTGGGGTCTTGTCCCCGGATGCTGATTCATAAGATATCAAAAGGAACTGAGAATGGGATCCCCATTGGAGGAGTAAGAGAAAGGATTGAAGCACCTGAAGGGGCTTGCAACTCCATAAGAACAACAATACCAACCAACCAGAGTTCCCCAGGACTAAACCACCATCCAAAGAGTACGCATGAACATAACCATAGCTCCAGCTGCATAGGTAGCAGAGGATGGCCTTGCTGAACTTCAGTGGGAGGAGAAGCTCTTGGTCCTCTTGGACCCTCAGTGTAGGAGAATGTCAGGGCAAGGAAATGGGAAGGGGTGGGTGGTTGGGTGAAGGAGCACCCTCATAGAAGGGGGAGGGGGGACTGGATAGGGGAGTTATGGACCAGAAACTGAGACAGGGAATAACATTTGGAGTGTAAATAAAAATATCCAATAAAATAAAATAAAAAGATAATCAAAAGGAATCCTGGAATAAATGAGGGAAATATATAAAATAAAATACTAGACCTATGTTCTGCAGGAGATGCAGAGAATTTTCAGGATAAGAAAAGAGAACTGCTTGGAGAAAGAAAACACACAAGCAAGCAGGATATGGACAGAGATATCTTTTCGAATAATAAGCCAGCTGAATGTAGACAGAGAGATCTCCAGAGAGAAAACAGAACGTAGAGAGAGGCAGACTGGGAAAGCTATATCAAGCAGAACACAGGTGACACCAGCTTACATCTACGATTTGACTTCCGGTCATTCTTGTTGCCACTCCCAGACCCTTGATCTTTCTCAGAACCCCTCTCCAAGCCAAGGCTGATCCTTGGCAAATAGTGTTTTGATGTTACATAAAATCAAAACCAGATGTGGGTATTAACTAGGCAATCTGTGGTACCATTACATGTGTACATAACAAGTGATGCTTAAGTCATGCCACTCTCCTCAATCACATATACACTAGTTATACAAACCTCTTCTAGTGGTTCTAAAATGGACAAACAGTACATTGTTGTTTTCTATAGTCACCTAACCATCCAACAGTATGCGAATATCCTGGTTCTGTGTCTATCTGTAACTCAGTACTCACTGATCACCATTTCAGCCTCCCTTTTTGAATTAGTGGAAATGCAATAAAAAATTTACTTTCCCAAGGTTTCTGTAGATCTAAAAGAAATACATACCTATCAAATAAATATTTTCGTGTAGCTAAATCATTTATATGTATACATTACTTAGTATAGAGATTAATGCAATATAAAGTATACTTTAAATATCAGATTTGTCTGAAAACAAATGAGAAAAATAATACATTTTCTTGAGATGTTTCAAAATATTAACCAATGAGAAACAATAATCTCAGTATTATTCCCCTTAAAGCACACAAAATTGACCCACCTGTTTTTTTTTTATTTTAATGTATCAATTTAGAATTAAACTCTTCATTTCAAGTTAAGTTAATGAAAATATTGTTGATAATAAGTATAACATGTTTTTCTGATCCCAAAAACGCTTTCTCTCAAAAAAGTTTATACTACACTTGAACATTCCTTTCTTATTATTTGGAGTATTACTATGCAAAGAGCATATAGACTTTATAAAAGTTTTGAACTATCACCATGCATGATCTCATTTTAGCTGGTATTTCTGAAGAACTCTTAAAAATAAATAGATGAGCAACCCTTTCATTTGACATTTCTCAAATTTAAATATTCATAAGGTGATTGATATTTAAACATCATCTAATGAAGAGCTCAATTTCAATGGATGAATCAATGTATCTGATCCAAGTGTTGGAATAAAGAGAGTACTTTATCAAATAAAAAAATTAATGAAAGTGTGTTTTAAATATATTTATATGTGTGTATATGTGTATAAACTTCATTTTAAAAGATGAATCATATTGTCTTCCACTACAAATACTGTTTCATTTTGAATTTTATATATACTATAGAATATTTTTATGGCAGAGTAATTTATCTCTTCTGCTGCAGAAATTAAAAAGAATGTTTTGTCCTTGGGAGAAAAGTTTAATATGCTTAAATTTTTTAAGAACTAAAAGAGCAGATTTTATTGTAGGAAATAAAGCAATTTAGATGGCCATGTACTTCATAGGATTTGCTCTTAATAAAAAGTATACACTGAAAACAGCATGCATTTGTCTTGATACCTGCCCCTCGCCAACATAAAGAAAAAAAAGAAAATTCATGAAAGGTTAGGGGTGGTCAGTATAACTCAAAAGTGAGATCATTGTAAGGCCACCTGATAAATGGTCAGAATTCAAAGCTGTTAAACCTTAAAAGCTTTAAAAATACTGACTCAAAAGATGTCCTTGTATCATGATTTGGAAGACTATGAAAACTTGATCAATTCCTTTGGAATGAGCATTAAACATCTTATATAGATATATTCATTCTATTACAGAATACCCAACACATTGCATTGCCTCTAGAATGTGAGAAAATGAATATCTTGGCGTCAACAGGTATAATATAAATTTACAAATACTAATTGTACTGACATAATCCCTTATTAAGGAAAGGAATGGTGCCATCCTTTACATAAAGTAGAAAATGCTGAGAAATCAAATCACAGAAAGACCGTGCTCTATACTTATTTGCTTGTCAATCAGGAAGGTGTGCCTAAACAGATATACAAAGTAGGAATTATTGTTCCGAAGATGGGCTTATGCCTAACACACCAGAAATGGAAAGCATTATAGATAAGACAGTACAAAAAGAATTAGAAGAGATATAGCTTAAATCATGGGGAAAATGCTTGCAAATTTCTCTGTAAGAAGCTAATATTCTCACTCAAAAGTAAGTTTAGATGAGTCAGTAAGCAAAAGCAAATGAGCCAAAAAGTGCTTTGAAACAAAATACGGATTAGTTAGTGTTAGTTAGGGTTTTCCTTTATGTTCTTGGTTAATTTTATTTTATCAGTCTAATCTCTAACATTAAGTCTAAGGTAGGGTTTTGATCACTGTATTGAAACACCATGACTAAAATGCAAGTTGGAGCAGAAAGAGTTTATTTGGCTTATACTTGCATAGGAATGAACTCAGAATGGGAACTCGAACATGACAAAAGCTTGGAGGCAGAAGCTGATACAGATGGCATGGAGGGGTGATGCTACTGACTTACTCCCCATGGCTTTTCTGAGTCTGCTTTCTTTTAGAACACAGAATCATCAGCTTGGGGATGGCACCACCCACTGCAGCCTCATCTTATAGTGGGATTCTTAATTGAGTTTATGTTAGGTTGACATAAAACTAGCCAGCACAAGTAAAAAAGCATTTGTAAGAAGTTGTCAAATGTACTATTTACAAGTAGCAATGAAAGAACAAAACAAAGTACTCCTATGGTGGCTGTCCCTCCTTACGATATCATTGTCTAAATTAATCACAGTATTAAGGACTAATGGCAGGGACTTTGAGGTTCTGCACCAAAGACATGCAAAAGGAAGCCTCTTCTCGTAATGATAGCTTCACTCTACCACAAAACTGGGAAGTGTCACCACACAGTGTCTGCATTTCAGGAAGAAAGCACCTGTCCAGTGAACACACACATGCTTCAAGTCTATAAAATCTTAGGTTAGTTTTGTTGTTTTGCTTTGTTGTTTGTTTTATCAGTCTACTCTCTTAAAACGTACACGTTGCTCAAGTACATCTAGGAGACATCATGTTCTTTTTGTTTTCTTTTTGTTGTTAATTAGGTTTACAGAATTCTTTCTCAGGGTTCTAGCCACCTAATCAAGACTGCCACATGTGCTTCTCATGCACAATCACTGATCACTGACTTTGTAATTTTTTTCTAATATACAAATAACTGACCATAATTTATATTTCAAAAAAAGGAGTAGTAGACTTTTGTAGTATGACTGGTAGGGTTTTGCTTATTTTCTTGTTCAAGTCTTGCACAAACCTAAGGATGGGTTTAATATTTACTTTTCTGAAAAGTGTACTGAGACACATAGGTATGAAAACAAAGACATTTTGCTAATAGCATAGTATGTGGACAAATGACTGTAGTGTAAAATAATCCTAAAACTGAGTGATTTCAAAACGTTGCAACCCCTTTAAAGGTGGATGAAATTCCAATTTGCATTATTAAATTTCAATCTGAGTCTATCGTTGATGGATAATAGTTGAGTACAACTGAATAGCTGTGTAAATTTTGCATGCTATTACAAAATGATACTTCTTATTAGAATATTTTTACATTGGTATGTCTTAATATAGTGTATTCTTTTACTTTTAGTTTTCATCAGTTTTCTTCTTTAGAATTTCATTCATAGACAATTTCCTCCTTCAATACCTTCATATTCCCCCAACATATCCTCCTATCAATTTTATGCCCTATTCTTTCTCTGTGTGTTATTAAACAACTAAATTCAGTTTGTTCTGTCTATATGTACATTTATGTGGTACCAGCCACTAGAGCGTGAGAAAACTATCCAATGGCCATATCCTCAATGCAACTAGGCACTGTCGACATCACATATATTACATCCCAACTGCAGTTTTCCCTTCCTTGCCTCCCTCAGTTTTTCTTTCAGGTCTCTACCTGCAACCTCCCCTCAGGAAAGAACCGGCCTCCCAGGGACATCAACTGGGATATCAAACTGGACATAACAAGCTACAGTAGGACCAGGCAGATACAATCATTTTAAGGCTGAACATGGCAAAAAATCATATATATTTTTAGGAGGACCCTACAGTTAGGAAAAAGAGACAGCATCTGCTCTCACTGTTAAGAATTCCACAGAACCACAAGTTACTCAGCAGTAACATGTATGCAGTGTACCTAGGTCAGACCTCCACAGGCTCCTTGATCTCTGAGATTCCCATAAGTCCCCCATTGATTGTATGGGTCTTGTCAGGGACATTGCTGGTTCCTCTGCTCCTTTCACCCTCCCCTGATGTATTCTCCAAGCTCCATCTAATGTTTGCCTGTGGATTCCATATCTGCTCCCATCAGTTGCTGGATGAAAACTCTCTGATGACTGTTATGCTAGGCTACAGTCCCAGAACACTATGCAGGCAGGACAACCAGTAAGTCAAATGTTTTCTGGCTGTGTTGGTGTCCCAGTCTCTCTACTTGACGTCTTGCCTGCCTAGAAAAGATTGCTGATTCAAGCTTCTTGTCCACATTATGAGGAGTCTTTGCTAGAGTTACTCTCATAGATTTCAGGGTGTTTCAATTATTCCCAGTATTTCATCCCCACAGCTGACCCCTCCTGTTCCCAACCCAATCTGGCCCCAGTCCACCCACAAAATCTATTATTTCCTATTCCCTGGCAAATACTTCAGTTCTCACTTAAGCTCTCTTTGTTACTTAGTTTCTCTGGGTCATAGATTGTAGAATTAATTATCCTTTACAGCTAATATTCACTAAGTAAATACATACAATGTTTGTCTTTCTGGCTCTGAATTACCTCACTAAGGATTTTTTTCTTCTAGTTCCATTCATTTGCCTGCAGATTTCATGATGCCATTGTTTTTAACAGCTAAGTAGAACTCCATTGCGTAAATGTACCACATTTTCTTTATCCATTCTTTGTTTGAAAGATACCTCGGTTGTTTACAGTTTCTCGCTACTACAAATAAGGCTGCTATAAACACAGTTGAGCAGATGTCTTTGTGATAGCAGAGCAGCAGCCCACAGAATGGAAAAAGATTTGAACCAACTTTGCATCTCACAGATGGCTAATATTCAAAATATATAAAGAACTCAAGAAACTACACATCAGCAAACCAAATAATGCAATTAAAAAATGGAGCAGAGATCTGAACAGGGAACTCTCAGCCAAGGGACCTCAGATGGCTGAGAAATGCTTGGAGAAATGTCCAACATCCTTAGATATCAGGGACTGCAAATCAAAATGACTGAGACTCCATCTTAAACCTGTCAGAAAGTCTAAGATCAAAACCACAAGTGACAGACAGCTCAGGCTGGAAGAATGTGGACAAGGGAAACACTCCTCACTGCTGGTAAGTATGCAAACTTGTACAGTCACTTTAGAAATTAATATGGAGGTTATTCGGAAAATTGAAAATTGATCCACCTCAAAACCCAGCCATACTACGTTTGAGCAAAAACACAAAGCATGCTCCATTCTACCATAAGAACACTAACTTGACCTTGTGTGGGTCATGAAGAAGTAACTCCAGGTGCTGTAAAGTCAAGATTACATAGCTGAGTCATTTCTAAACATCGGCATTGCACAGTACTCCTCTCATCTTCCAGCTCTTCCGTTCTCTCAGCTTCCATTTTCAAGATGTCTGCTGAGCCTTCCTGAGGTTAATATAGCTGCCCCGTGTAGGACTGCATGCTGAGTCTCTTCTTAGCACCACTACCTGTGTTGAGCCCCCGGCATGAACGGCCACCCTCTAAAAATAAAACTTTCCTGACAACATTAGAAGTAGATCAGACTGGCAAATTTCATGATTTCTAATGTTGTGGCTTTTTATAAAGATTCTGTCTAGAGAAACTATTATACTTCTTTTTGACCAATTTTGGGACCTGCAGAAATTTAGTTTTATGTACCTGAATCTCATTTAATGGATTTGTAACATGAACAAAATAAGGTTTATAAAACTTAAATGTTGCAGAAATATGCTTTACACATTAAAGGCACTGCTGTTGTAACTGATGCTGGTTTTATTCACACTTGGATTCACTTGAATAAACTTCATCTAAGAAGGCACATAAGAAAGAAAAACAATATTTAAAAGAATATACAAGAATTTTTAATGGTTAAAGAGAAAAGTCAATAATGTGCACTGGATGTTTTGTGTGTCTGTTTTTAGACTGATTATTTGTACTTACTAATCTTTGCTAATTTAGTTATTATACATTTTTAACAATGTGACCATTAAATAGTCTTTTGTTTCAAATGTCATTTATTATTGTTTTATGATATATATCTAGGATATGTTTGAATTTCATTCCCCTAGTTAGGAATAGAATGTTTTTTAATGCCTTTATCGGTTTGTCTTTGTAAGGTTACTATTTGGATTAATATTTATTTTATTCACCATAAGTGGTAGAGTTTACTTTGTTTTTTAATTTTCCCTACTGTTAAATAAATGTTCTGTCCTCTACATTTTAATTTCTATACTTGTGTGTGTGTGTGTGTGTGTGTGTGTGTGTGTGTGTGTGTGTGTGTGTGTGTGTGTGTGTGCAGAAGTCAGAGAGACCAAGGACCACCGTTTCCTATAGGCGTTTACCTACATGATCATCCAATTTCTAGAGGCTTCTTGAATTTCTTCTTTAATGGCTTCTCTATTCTTATATTTCACTATAAGGAATTGAGTTTGAAAATCCTTTTTCATTAACTCATCTGCTTATTTCTTCTCTGTTTTTTTTTTTCAATACAAAATCCCAAACATTCAATTTACCAAATGAAGAGTCAGGAGACAGATACTGTGAAAGTCTCTTACTTCAGGGAAGCAGAGAAAGTGCCCATCTGACCTTCCTACTCTACTGATGTCCAGAAAAGAAAAGGCCTCTTCTCTACAATCTCTTAAATATCCTTCAATTCAAGGACCCTCTTTCTCTTTCCTGGGTTTTCTTATGCTTACTCCCTGTCAGTTGGCTACTTGCTCTACTGTTTCATCTATCCTTGACTTTATTTAGCTGTTTACAGAAAGCTCTTGGGTTAAAGGTGAGCTACAGAGAAGAGTCCCACCACAACAAGCAACAGGTCTTTGCAGTCACACTACTGGGATTCACAATGTGAGCAAATATCCTGTAACACTTCCCTTCCATTTATTTTCTTCTTGAGTTCTTCTGTTTTCAGTGTTAAGATGAATGCTGATGAGACCACAGATAATGTAAAAAATAAAAAAATTGTTTTTAAATACACATTCACCTGATTAGTATTTTATTAGTTATTTGAGATTTCCATACAGTGCATTTTGATAACGTTCACTTACAACTATCCCCAGACAATACCTCCTTCAATATTCACCCTACTTTTTTTCCCACTTTGCCCCTATATTCTTCGATATGCTGCTTCCCATACTCATAGGGAGAAGACCTCTCAGCAGGCATATTCTTAAAGAAAACTAAGAAAACTGCCTCCCCCACCAGTAGGTAACAACTGACAATAACTCTTTAGCTAGGGTTAAGACTTTTTGACTCCTCCCCTTCCCATGATGGGAGGGATGAGCTTGTGCAGACTTTATCCATGTGTGCTTTCACCACTCCTGTGAGTTCATATGTGCACGCTCTGCTGTAACCCAAAATATTATTCCCCTCCCATTATATACCACCCCTGAATGCTACACCCTTTCTGCCCCCATATACCCCTGTTTAAACTGAACATTCTGCATCCATTTTCCTCTACATCTTGACAAGTTGTGGGTCTTTGTGAAGCCCTTACTGCAAGCAAGAGCTTCTGTGATTAGTCTTGAAAAATATTTTTATGCATGGAAGTAACTAGAAGTTGTTAAGAGTATATTTAATACTGTGTGTGTTTAGCAGAATAATAGAAGTAGATTCCTCACTAGAGCCTATGACCTGTCTGGCCACAATTTCTTGGCTCAATAATGCTGGCACCTATAAGTTTATTTTGTGAAATGAAGCTTTCATCTATTCAGAAAGTGGTTGTTTACGCCCATGATGCTCTTGTCTCTGTTGCACAGGTGGACGTATCTTACCAAGCTCTCAGGATTTCATTTTGGGTGTGATTAAAGATTATTTTTTCCTTTGATAGTGTGCATAATAATTCCAGCTCTGTGAAATATATCCAGTAGAGATGAAACTTCCAATTGGCATGAGCTTGATTTCTGATGTTTCATGATCCATACAATCCATTCAGAGCAAGACTTACAAGCACACCTGACTAAATAGCCAATGAACTTAAAAGATACTACTTTTAAATTTTCTCCTTAAGGCTTTCATTTTAAATTCTTGCTTCTTTCTCACTCTGAATTTCCAACCAGAAAATACAGCCTTTTAAATTATTTACTCTGCATTAGATAAAAGTTAATTTTTCTAGCCAAAGAGCTAAAGAAAATTTATTTCATCTTCATTTCCGCTGTTGAACAAATACTTTCCAATCACATCATAACTATATATTATAAACATATATTTTCATTTCCCTTACGTTTTGAAGACCTGGGGAATAAACAACGTTTTCGCTTATTTTGCTTAGCTAGTAAGACCATTATATTAAATTTCCTTCTAATTGAGCAAAGAGTCTGGTACCATTTTAAGGAGCAACAATATTTACCTATTTTCACAGTGCTCTCACATAACTATTTTTACACCATATTATATTTTCTATGTTTGCATTCACATAACATTTTTTCCAATTTAAATGTATAATGTAATTGATTCACTTGCCTATGAACTTTCTATTGCCTATAGAAGATACAAAGGAAATAAATTCTCAACTTCAAAACATAGAATAAAGACTCTCCTGAAACATATACAATCAAGTGCTACCAGTTATACTGTAGCCCCTCAGTGATGTAGGATAATGGGGTCCCATGTCCACTCGTTCAAAGGGCTTGGCCCATTCAGGGGAGGAAGGACACTGGAAGCTGACCGCGCTTACTCCATGCTGCCCCTGGGTGGATGTCCGGCTGTGGGAAGCTGCGGGATAACACTCTGGGGGTGGGGAAGCACAGTCTGGGATGCCACAGAAGAGCTGAGAACAGAGTAGGGGCCCGTGGGGCTGTGTCTAGCCCAGGTCAAGGGGAAAGGAGGGGGAGCTCCAGCTTGTCCGTCGGGGAAGAGTTTTTGGCTGAATGGCTGTACCTCGAGCTTGGTGGTTGCTGCTGCGGAGAGCGCAGGGAGGCTTTCTTCAGGAGATTAGATGGTGGTTCTGTAGGCGAAGGCCTTCTCTGTGGCTCCCCATGGCAGATCCCGCCGGGAGGGGGCTATCAGGGAGGGTGGATGGGGGGAACACCTGTATGAGGGACGGGGAAGGGATGGGGGCTTGTGGACAGGAAATGGGGAAAGGGAATAATATTTAAAATGTAAATAAAGAAATATATCTAATTGGGAAAAAAAGAGGCAGTCTATGGTTTCAGGGTGTTTATTGTCATGGTGAAAAGTGAATGAGTAAGACTGTACCCTTTATCTCAGAGTGGGGCTGAAATTAAATGCCTTTTACAGGAAGGAGTGTCTGGGAAGGAAAGCTTCATTGGCTAAGCCTTTAGATCTTTGTGTACCTCATTATAACGAAGATCTGTCTTGAGCTTACAGGACCTGTGGCCATATCCTCTTCAGGACCTGTGATCATGTCCTCTACAGGTAAAGGGGCTTGGGGCGTTGTCTTTACGTGACAACAAATCTATGGAGGGCTGTGGGCTAGTGACCAGCTTGGTTTTCGAGGAGTCAGGTTAAGCACTTACCATCCCTTTCAGGGTCTCTGGGGTACAAACCTCCACAATGAGAAACGAGGGTGTTTTTCACTATTCCACATAGTGAGAAATTGTTCATTTCCCCCTTCATGCCTATGTTGCTCCTCAGAATTCATTTTCATTGGATGCCTAACTTCAATTTGTCTCTCAGGAATTAGATGATGTGTCACTTCCATTCTGAAAACATTCTACTCTGCTTTACGATTTAGGATTAAAATTACTCTTGTGATTTAATCACAAAATCTTTCATATTTAATCAACTATATATCCCTGTAGCTTTCATCTTGCCATTAACATGAGTATGCACAAAACCTGAAGACTACTAGTTATTTTTATTTTTGTTTTGTTCTTTATTTCCAGTGAGGTAGATTTGGTTTCTTTTAATAAACAACTCCAAATCTAGGTGATTTGACATAGGTTTCTTTCAAACATATATATGGAGAATATGCAAAGAACTTGCTTTCACATTCTTTGCATTGAAAAAGATGTTTTTGAGTCAAATAATATCAGCTACTATAGAAGAGAGAAAGGGAGACCAAGATTAAGTCCACAATGGTTCACAAAGCATATTTTTAAAATGCATATGCCATTCTGCACAGCATTCCCTGTCAAAAACCACATGACTTTGTAATGGGGAGAAGCCAAAGCCTACCATGCCAAAGGGGGAGAGTCAAACACATTATTGAATCAGAACATGAGTCAGCATGTATAGCTGGTCTCTAAACATGTTATGAACTTCATTTTTTAACTTAACCGAAGCTGATATAGTGGAGCTGTAGTTTCCATAAGGATGGTGTGCCTTCAGGACATAAGCTGATTAATGTAACTGAAACACTCATGTTGGATGGATACCCTGCAGGCATAGACAAGGTTGAGTTCAATGCTTCTTCTTTCCTCTTCCTACTTTGTCCCTCATGGCTATAGAATGAGATAGAGATCATTTGAAAACCTCTAAATTGTCCTCACTATCTCTTTGATCTGCAGTACTGTGATATTATGTTTCACCCTCTAGAATTGTAGAGAGAAATGTTTGTAGCCTGGCCACCTAGTTAGGTTAATTTGTTATAACAAATCAACAGGAAAATCTACTAATATAATTCCTTATCCAGACTGTTATAACAAAGTAATATAAAGTGCTTGCACTGTTGGCAGATAAAATGTCCAATGTTAGAGTGTCACCAAGATTGATATCTTCAGAAAACTATGAGGAAAAAATTTTTGCTAGGGCATTTTTGTAGACTAGAATTTCCAGTATTATAATTTGCTGAAGTCATACATAAGTGGAAATTAGAATAGTTATGAGAAATGCTGTTTGTACTAGTAGTAAAGTTGATTTAAAAACACATTTACTGTGTTATAAATATGAAGCATACTCAGGCATTCAATGTTTGACAAAAGTGGTTGAATTAATATCAAAGGATGTTATTAATCACTAAAATGTCTTTTCAGAAAGCATGCCAGTAATACATATACAAATTTTATTTTTAAATTAATATATTAAAAAAATTAATATATTATCAATTAGTTCATTGTAAGAGATTTTAGAGTGAGAAAATACCAAGTAGAAAATTTAATTCTAAGAAAGTGTTAATTATGTTTTCTCTATAATAGTAAATATTTATACATGCTTTTTCTCTGCCTAAAAGTAAAATGTCTCTCATGTCTTTTAAAACACCAACGTGAAGTTTATGCAAAGAAAACAGCAGCAATTTAATTAATAATTGACGAACAATATTGCTCAGTGCCTGTAGAATGTATTACTTTGCACATATGTGGGTTGAGTGGTGTTTCTTCTTCCCAAATCCATATGTTGAAGTCCCAAGACAATCCAACTCAGACTTTAATCTAATTTGCAAGCAGGAAAATTTAAAGTTAATATGGATTCCAGTAGTCCTTAATCCAATAATGCTGACATCCTGTTCTTAATTTCCATTCAGGAAAAAAGTCTTGTTTTTCATATCGTGAATCTACTCACTAAAAATCTATTGTCTATGTGTCTCATCACTAAAATTGTATTTGCTTTTAAGTACTGGGAGGCAGTTATTGCATCTACTAGTATCTTTTGCAGACTAGTTTCACTGTCTTTGTTGTACTTGTGCTTGATTTCGTTTAAAGATTTCTTTTAGTCATTTCTCTACATATGGACATTTCTGGTAATTTTTTTTCTTGACTTCTAGGTATTCCTTATAGTGAGCAGTTGACTGGCTAAATTTTGGGTGTATTTATGCATAGAATGTATAGTTGGCTTCATCATTACAAACTTAAGCATTTTACAATCTCTGTAACACCTTCGAGTCCTCTTTATCATATTTGCTGTGGAAAGTCAGTATTTATTCAATTGATAGCTTCCCCTATTACTAATACATAATTAATATGGGGCTTCCATTAAATACTCAAGACTATCACTAAGAACCCTATAAGCCCCAATGTTGTGCATATCCACAACAAAAGTATGATCAGGACTAATATCCATACATGTGTATCTTCCTACTTTCCACAGCTTTGCAGTTTAATTGCAGTAAAACTAGGTCCTTTATATTCTGGTCTCCATCTCCTCCACTCACAGTAAGTACCTTCATTAGATTTGCATCCATTTCTCATCTTTTAAAAGTATAATTGTGTATTAAACAATGGCTCTCATTCATTCTTTTCTCAAGTTCTTGGCAACAATCATTTGATGTTTTATACCTAAAGGATTTTATTTCTAAATCTTGTGTAAGTATAATCATGCAGTATTTATCATTTTATGCCTACTATCCTTGGCTTAGTATAATGTGTTTAAGTTTTAAAAAGCTGGCAGAATTTTGTTCTGTTCCTATTAAATGTAAATGCAAATTAAGAATCATCCTTTCCCCAAAACTGCCAAGGACCAGACTCAGCTTAGAGAGGAGTTCCTAAGAGGAGTGTCTGGGGGCAGCAAATCAAATGACTTGAAGCTGAATTGTTGGTTAGAAGCTGGAGGCCTATAGCTTTCCGGATTCTCTCTCTCTCTCTCTCTCTCTCTCTCTCTCTCTCTCTCTCTCTCTCTCTCTCTCTCTCTCCAGCATTCTTTGGAGATCCAGACAGCTCTCTGCTCCTACTTTTTTTTTTTTTTGCAATCCTAAAAACTCTCTGGATAGCTTATTTCTTGCAGATCAGAAGCCCAGTCTTTTATTTTCAGTCATTACTCCAGGTTCTCTTTTGATTATCCCATGAATCAGCATCTCATGACCTCAGACCTTTGATTCTTAGAAAGAGACATCAAGCTCAAGCATAAGCAATAAGCTAGCTGGGAAGGACCACACCCTGAAATTACCATTCCTACCAAGCCTGGGTCTGGACCTAAACTTCTGTCCCAGACTGACCTTGAACTCAGGAATCTCCATGTGGGATCTGCCTGTGAGTACAACTTTCTAAGCCCCTTTATCTCTTTCCTCAGTATCTTTGACAAGCTGACTCTGAAAAAAAAAAGAGTGCTAAGATTATAAATGGGAGTAGCCACTATGGATGTGGGCATATACTCAACTCCAAGTCAACCTGCCACAGGGATACACCTCTGTTTATTGCTGCATAATTCACAATAGCCAAAATAACAATAAATGGATGAAGAAAATATGGTATATGTGCACAAAGAAATTCTGCGTGACCATAAAGAAGATTAGTTGTTTATTTGTACATTTACATGTAGGTTGTTTCCCCTTCTTTGATATTATGAATAGAATATAGATGTTCCTCAATGAATGGATGAATGGATAGTAAAATGTGATGTGACACTTATACAAATTGGAACACTTTGCACCTGTTAAGAAAATTAAATTACGACTTTTTCAGGAAAAAAAAAGGATGGACTTAGAATGTCTAATAGTAATCAAGTTCACTTAACCTCAGAAACGAAAAAAATAATAAAGTTCTACCTTTTATGTAGATACTAGCCTGTGATCTATAGATATAGAAAGTAAAAAGAAAACAAAAGAAACGGTAAAATTCAGTGATAAGGAAGGACAAAATCCAAGCAGAAGGACACATGAGCTATGAAAGAAGATATTAAGCTAATTGATTTTCTAATTTTATAATTTAGGATGTGTGTTTGGATGGTTTCAGCTTTGCTAGTAGATATGCAAATAAAAATATAATTGGCTGGACCTATGCTGCCTACACATTGGAGACAAACATACAGCTTGGCCTTCCTATGAGTCCCCTCATAAGTAGAGTGGGGGCTATCTCTGACTCTGTTGTCTGCCTGGAGATCCCCTTTCCCCTACCTGGACTACCTTGTCTGGCCTCATTGGAAAAAGATGTGTCCAGTCCTGCTGCGTCCTGATGTCCCAGGGTGAGATGGTACCTAAGGGAGGATTCACTTCCCTGAGGAGAAGGGGAGGCAATTGGGGGGGGGGGGATTGTAAGGGTGGGGCTGGTAGGATGGACAAGAGCTGTGATCAGGATACAAAGTGAATAAAAAAATAAGTTTAATAAAAATTAGATTATTTTCTCACAAAAATTTTTAATTGATAATCCTAAGTGAAGCTAGTCTAAATATAAATAAATTCAGTGTGACTTACAAAACTTGGAAATGGGTAACTTTGAGTAGCTGCTGTGTCCGAGTGTGTGTGTGCATCTGTGTGTGTGTGCATGTGTGTGTGTGTGTCTGTGTGTGTGTGCATGTGTGTGTGCATGTGTGTGTGCGTGTGTGCATCTGTGCGTGTGTGCATGTGTGCGTGTGTGTGTGTGTGTGTGTGTGTGTGTGTGTGTGTGTGACTGTTTGGAGTTGTAGATATTTTCCATGAGTCATTAAGCTAGAAAGGAGATCATGAGAAGGCAAGGAGACATCTTAAGAAAGTGATACCAGGAGACCTTAATGAAGTACATATAATATGAACAGAATAGTAGCTAAGGAAAGAAAAGGAATCAGTAGTAAGGGGGAGTTCAGGTTTTTTTTTCTTCCTTTTGTTTATTGAATATTTTATTTATTTACATTTCAAATGTCATCCCCGTTCCTGGTTTCCCTTTTGCAAAGCCCCTATCCCATACCCCCTCCAGCTGCTTCTATGAAGGTGCTTCCCCTCCCACTCACCCACTCCTGCTCCAGCACCCTAGCATTCCCCTACACTGGAACAAAAACCTTCACAGGTCCAAGGGTCTTCCCTCCCATTGATGCCAGGTAAGGTCATTGTCTGCTAAATATGCAGCTAGAGTCATGGGTTCCTCCATGTGTATGTACTCTTTGTTTGGTGGTTTAGTCCATGGGAGCTCTGAGGGAAGTCTAGTTGACTGATACGTTGTTCTTTCTATGGGATGGCAAACCCCTTCAACTCCTTCAGTCCTCCCCCTAACTCTTCTATTGGGGTCCCTGTGTTCAGTGGGATGTGTAGAAGGCAGTTTGGAAGAGAATGAGTGAAAACTAAGTATAATTGCATATATATGTGCAAACTCAGTGATGAAGCCCATTGCCTTGTATGTTAACCTTGAAAACTAAATAGAAAAAGTAATAAATAAAAGCAAATAACAACACATGAATGCCTCATTTTGATACCATTCATCATCTCCTGTAGTCTTCTGAAGACAACAAAGTTTAAATTATTGTTTCTGAAATAAAAACCTGTGCAAACTTAAGTACACCTACACTATGTTATCTATTGTTTCTTTAAGTGAAATAGGACTGAAATAAGATGGATCCAGATTCCAGTGGGAAAAACTACTAATCCAAATGTAGACATACGCATTATATGTGTTCAGTTACTTTATCGATTTGCTTCAGTGTAAACATCAAAAGTTGCAAAATTTGCAAGCAAAATATCAATCAAAAAAAATTTTGGGAACCTAAATTCTGTTTTACCCAAGACTCTTATATTTAGTCTTTACCTGGAAACACTGACTCTCTGTTGGCTTCCATGTTTGATTCTATTTGCAAATTAAACTCGGTTTCAATATCACCTTTAAGATATCTTCATTCATCTGCCAATACAAAATAGACTCCCACTCTTCTGCAACATTTACCTCAATCAAGCCAAAATGATTTAATCTAGTTTTTATTACATTTTAGTTATTACTGTTTATTGTCAGGGCAAGGTTTGGGGGTGTCTGCTTATGTGGAATTATTTGTGTCTGGAGATCAGAGGGCAACTTTTGGAATTTGGTCCTCCACATGACTCTCAGGGTTGAATTCAGGTTGTCAGCCTTTTTCTGTTTAGCCACCTTACTTGCCCATATTTTAGTATAGAGCATTAAATTTCAGATTGTACATGGTCTTTTCTCATTCCTGGCTGAATATTTATTCATGAAGAACCTTTCTCTTATCCCTGTACATCTCTGGTGCCTAGAATAGTAAGATAGTTCTCCCTTTAAACCCGAAAGAACACAAAAACATTTTAAAATCAAAAGCATTTTTAATTACTACTCTATAAAAACTCCAATACAAGGAATACATTCATTCATGTCCCCATTCTGTTAGGAACATTGAATAAGTATGTCTTATTTTGATGACAATTTGTGTAATTGATTAATAATGGCGATGATTCAAAGCAAGAACTGGCTAAAGGGCTGTCTTTTTAAATTGCAGTGTTCATTATGAAATAAAGTATTTGTAAATGCAGTTAATTCTATACTTGTTCTTCTGGTCTTTGGACAAATTTAATGGAACCAATAACATATTTCCTTGCTTTTAATTATTCACAGTAAGTATTTTTGATGTTGCCAATTTTCCTCAAGAATAGCAAATGCTGCCTTTTGCTCAATAGCTTTGATTGTGTGCATTACATGCTAAACATTTTCTTTTTATGTAGCAGTTATTAAGCTTCTCGACACCCACAATATCCCAGCATGACCAAACATCCCCCAGGATATCTTTACTAAAAAGGCATAATTTTTGACTGTTCACTCTTTGAAAAGTAATATGTAATGTGTTGTAAATATTAAAAGGAAAAGAACCTAGACCTATTGGAAAAGTGAAAGATGGTGTAAAGTGGGTGAATTATCTTCAGTGCTGGCTTTTTAAAATGTGAATGCCTTTTTTTCAGTTCTATGGCCTTTCCTCTACTTTACTGCTTATTGAAGTATAAGGATACTGGCATGTATAAGTATGTATCTTTGTGCCTCCATCTGCGTCTGGAAATGAGAGTGGATCATGGCACCATGTGTATCATTCTTATAGAATACTTTGCACTGAAGAAGGCATGGGGCAGTCAATGTTTGCTGAGTTAAATTTACAGATGCACTGTTTACTATGTCAGCTCAATCCCCCCACCCCCAGGAAAAAAACACACAACAAAAAAGCAAAAAAGCCATTCTCTTCTTTGATTTCTCTCTAGTATACCAATTCTCAGACAATCAAACAAGTGTGCATATAAATCTATTATACACTTTAAAATACTTTTTATAGTGCTCTCTGAATGATCATCTGTTCCCTTTGCTTCCTGAACAATGAGAGCATTGTATGAGCTACAATAAAACCAACACGAAGGAGGCATATTTAACATTAACTGACATGGTGACCCTTTTGCTATAAATAACACTGAACATCATTGAGCACTCTGGACAAACTTTCATTTAAGTTCTCTAAGTGAAACTCAGCAACAGTCTTCCAAGAATCCTATCAATAAATGCTGTGGTCACTTGTGTGGAAAATTGACAATGGCTTTGTTCCATGAGATGCAGGTGCCAGGAAGAAGGAAAGAGAGGATTTTTTTAGCCTAAGATTCAAAATTCTCATTGGGTCATAGCTAAAAGATAATAAATAGAATAGGACTATCACCAGCATAGTGCTCAAAACCAAATACAGGAAGATTGTAGTTGGGAATAAAAATAAACAGCATTGTTTGTTTAAAAAACAAACAGATGAAATAATATAAGGCTCTAGTTAAGTAGACAGAGAGGAAAGAAGAAAGGTAGAGAAAGAAAAGAGAGGAAATGGAGGGAGAAAGAGGGAAGGAGGAAGGGAGACCATGATACAAAAATGATAGAACTATAGGATTGAAATTTACCTCTGAAAAACAAAGAAGCTTAAGAGAGTTCAAGCTCTGTCAAGAAAGTGTGTTGTTTTTAACTCCCTTACAGTACTGATTAACATAGGCTGAGATGTGGGAAGACCTTTACTAACGCAATGCAAGCAGTACACATACACTAATACGTTATTGAAAATGTATGTGCACAGTTGCCACACTATATCGTTTGTCAGCAAGACTTAATGATAGTATTACTGAAAAGGGAGAGCCTTTCTACTTTACATTGTGAGAGAAAATGTTTGAGGATTTTTAAAATTTACATACAAAAGCCAAGCATGCTATTACATGCCTGGAATCCCTGAATCAGGATGGCTGAGGCAGTAAAATCACAAGTTAAATATCCTGATAATCTGGCTACATAGCAAGTTTGAAACTGTAAGCTTGCTTAACAAGATGTTTGTTTTAAATATACACAATTTACATCTGGCAAAGAAGGAAATAAGTCAGAATTTGAACTCAGATCTCAAGTCTTGAGTCTGTCTTCTGAATTCCCATCCACTGCATCTGACTGTTAAATCAGGTCATCTTTAACCACACACAACTATTCAGCTCTCTACTACACTAATCATTTTAAATGCTGAATTACCTCACGCTTCTGTGATTTCTACATAGGAGAGAATAATGAAGAAAGTCCCACATAGAGTATAACCCTCTTCAGGGATGGATGGTTAATGAGATTGTTCATCTGTGGCAGCTGCTTATAGAAGCGTCAGTAGAGTAAGATAGCAGTGCCCCTTAGTGTCATTTCCTCCAGCCAGGAAACCTGAAAATAACTTTGAATGTTGTAAAATGTTTCCAAGCAACAAAATTATAATAACTGAATCAGTAGCTCACACTCTCCTTACTGTAGTCCCTTGTCTGTCTAACTTATTACCTACTGGGAATATAATTCCTCTGAGGAAACCAGAGACTGTTTCAGCATCATGATACACAAAGTGCCAACAGATCTAGGGAATGTTTTCCTCATCGCTAGCCAACTTTGAGCTGGAGTCCTTAGACATAATAAGGGGTCCATTATATCCTCAGCCTTCTAACTTGCCCTACAGCATCCAGACGGGCTAAGAACAAAGCAATGTGAGAGTTGGCTGGTACCACTATATTAAAAGGAGTTCTAGGGGCTGATGGCTAGGCACCAGAGCACAATAGATCTCTCTTAGTATGTTTATTTCTAAGTGTCTATACATCTACCCTATACGTCGGTAATTAGCATAGTGATTGATAATCTGTGTGGTTAGGCATCCGTTACATTCTACTTTATTCCAAAATATTCTTAGTAGATAGTGTAGATTTTGAATATTCTATAAGTAGCCACTGTGATGAGATAAATTGTCAAACTGAAAATAATTAGCATAAATATTATCTCTTCATTCTGTTCATCTTCTAGCTATTTAAATCAAATAAGTTCTCTCTAGAATAAAGGGGCTTTATGTAGATTACATTCCCACATTCATACCAGTTTCTAAGTATGTCTATTTTACAGATGAGTAAATTGAGACTTAATTAAGTTTCTAAAGGTCACATACACAAAACTAATTTTTTTAAAAAGGACATCTAACTAAATCACATGTTCTTAATGACTGTCATTTTGCTATTTTGCTAGAAGAAGGGATAGATGGATACGGAGTGTAGAGCTGTTTCTGCTGCATATATGAAATCTGGGAAACCTTACAACAGAAAGCATCATAGGCAAGAGTTATGGGGCCCACAGAGAACATTCAAACTCTTTGATGAGTTTCTACCTTCGATGGAGCAATATGCAGGATCATATGATATAGTAACTCTCAAAATTAAGAAAATGTAAATGACAAAGTCTTATGGAGCTAATCAGAAGTTTATTTCTAGGAAAATAAAATGCATTTTCAATATTTTAAAGTATATCCAAAAGGCAATCATGGATGATTATTTTGGAAGCAACACAATCCTCAAGAAACAAAGGCACAACTGTGCTCTACTTATAGACCTAAAGTACAAAGAGATTAAAAACAACCGAGTGGACAACAGACCTCAATTCTGAGAATCCAGAGAGTAAGAGAGAAGTCAGAATGAAACAGAGTTATGTAGACTGGAAGAATTTATAGGAGAAAGGTAAAGTTCCAAATGATCCATTCCTGATAGTATTCCATCACGCCTGTGATACGGAAGTCCAGAAAATCCAAGTTAGACTTTAATGTATGCCTCCTGTCCTGTAAGGTAACTAAAGTATACATTAATCTCCAGCAGTGACTACAGAATACAGGGTTGCCAAAATTAAGGCTGAATAACAACCCCCTCTGGAATATTTAAATAAAATTTAAATAATATTTAAATGCCTTTCAAAAATGTAAACCGTCGGCTAAGAAACAACAAGGCAGGTCTTTAAGGATTTCTCAAAAATAATCAGGCTTCAAACGTCAGCTTGAGTCGCAGTATTTTGACAAAATGTCAAACGGAGTCAAATTATACATAAGCATCCCATGCCCCTTCACCCCCAGCCCTGTAGGCATCCACTTAGCTGCCTCTGCTTTCCCCCACTGGCATTTTGCCAGAGTTTTTCATCCTGACTTTGTGACACTCAGGAGGCTCCAAGTACCTGAAGGACTATCAGATTCTCATAATGAGATTAATTTTAGTTCACTTCAATTTAAAAAGCAAATCTATGTTGGGCTGTATTGGGGGGAGACAAAATGACACTGAAATTAAAGGTCCTTGTCCCTAGGCAGGCTGATAGGGCTGACCTTGAACAGAAGTGGACACTCTTCTCCCTGACGTACTCTTATCTTACTTTTTTCCAGTCCGCATTCATTTTCAGGAGTCTAATGCTCCCAGCTGTCTTAGTCTCTACTGTAGTGAAAGAAGCAGCCTGAACTTGTGGAGCCAACTCCATGTACTGCATAGCTCCCAGAGAGCCATGCATTGTTCATCCACATAATTGCACAGTCGAGAAATTAATCACCATTTTAGAGATCAGGAAACTCTTTAAGAGAAATTAACTATCTTGTAAATATCCCAGAGTAGTAAATGAATTAGTTAAGATGAAAACACTTCAAGGCTATTGCTTCTTGAATTAAAAGAGGGCTTTCTTTCTTATGATACTCATTCTCTTTTCTACCATTTGCCCAAAAAAGATGCTTAATTAAATGCTGGAATCTATTTCCAAAGTATTGCCAGGCAGGCTGGTCCCCCACTCCACCACCACTGTAATAAATTAAAATAAACAGAAAAGAATTGAAGGTGTGAAGTCAAGATAGCAAGAAAAATGTAACCTCGTGGGTATTGGGGGGCTCTTCACGGGAGCGGACACCAAACTCCTATAAACTCTCAAAATGAGTATTCATAAAATAAAGGGCTTATTATAGACCCAGTGTTCATACAAAGGAATCTGATCACCATATAAAGGCAGTGGATGGGAAGTATAGTCAATGTCAGGTGTGCTCATAACATTAACCTTCAGTCGCTTTACAAGGGACACGCAGGGCAAGGAGAGCAGAGAAATCCCCAAGAAGTTCTTACAGTTTTCATCTCCCCAGAAAACCATAAGAAACGTTACCAAATCACAAGGCTTCTCTGGAAGGGTTTAATTTCTGATTGCAGGATATAGAACTCACATATAAGTGGGAGAGTTTGGTTAATAAATATCATTTGTTTGTTGTTTGCTGGCTTGGTTTTGTTTGTTTGGTTGGTTGGTTGGTTTATTTTGCTTGTGGTTTTCCTTGAGAAAATAACATGCCAGGGATCTCATGTAGATCTAAAACTCCAGATCTTCTTGTCTCTACCTCCTGAAGGATAGAATCACAAATGTCCACCAACTTCCTAGCTATAAAATTAGATCTAGCAGCTGGTTTTTAAGTCATCCTTTAAGAACTCAGATAATAAGCAAACAGTTCCCTCAGACTCTGTAACATATTCCCAATATTGGCAGTTTATGTTAAAAATATTCGTTTTACCCAATAGATTTTTTTATTTAAGACATTTTTCATAGAACATATTCTGATCACAGTTTCTTCTCATTTTCACAGATTCTCCTTTTCCAAGCCACATCTATCCATTCTTCTTTCTTTCTCTCTTTAAAATAACAACACAAATAAAACAAATAAGACAAAAAAGAAAAAGCACGACAGAAATACTTAGACAAACATACCCTCACACATACCCACACACCCAATAAATAATAAATAAATAGATAGATAGATAAATAAATGAATCACAAAATCAGAAACCATAATATACAAGCAAAAGACCAGTAAGCTTTTTCTTTTTTTTTCTTTTTTAGCCCCACAGAAAGCATTATGAGACAAAAAAATTCTCCAAAGATATCATTGATCTTTTTTGTGTTGACCATCTGTGGGGCATGGGGACTGCCCATAAGTAAGGTTTGTATACCCAGTGAGATTTCAATGAAGAAAACAAATTTTTGTTGTGCAAGCAGTTGTCAGCTGGAGATAGCTTCTTGTTTAACTAAGGGAGCTCGATAGGCCTTTGGACCTATGGGAAAACCAAATACTCTTTTCCTGCTAAAAGTACACAGCATAAAATGACTTCTAAAGACACTGTGCTGTGGAGTCTCATAGAGCAGTATGGTGTTCTATGCCCATAGATAAGCCATCATCAAAGAGGCTTCCTCCTGCAGTTGATGAAAACTAATATGAAGACCCACATGCTAGACAATGTGCAGAGAATAAGAGACCTTGGGACATTCAGTCCTAAATGGGATGTTTCCATCAAACCTCTCTACACAAGGCTCAGGTAGCTACATGGAAGAGAAGCCAAAGATTTTAAAAGCCAGAGAGCCCCAGACACAGCCTTCGGGTAACAGGTACACAAATTTTCTCTGGTGGCCACTGTGCCACCGTAGTAGTAGCTGGCAGTGGCATTTCATTTGCATGACCTCTCGAAGGAGGTCTGGTATTCTTTAATAGAGCTCTTTGCTGAGTTCTTGGAATAGATATCTCTACCTAGAGGGTCTGTCTTGTGTATAAAAGAAGAGAGCACACCGTTGACAGACATGTAAAAGCTGACAAGGCACTCACACTGCGATCAGAGCCTTCCCCCTGATTGGCAAATCCTTCTCCATCTTCTCCCAAGTTAGTGAGATCTTTTTCTTTTTAGTGATTTTGAACTTGACTGCCCTCTTGGAGAGCACTAATCTGTGTCTCCTTCCTAGAATGAATGAAAAGGTGCTAGTAAGAAAAGAGCATATAATCAGGACCGGCTGCCCAAACGGCGTGTCTCTGCCCTTACTATAGAACACATTCAGGATCACTTCTGGACATCCTGGAACTAGGAAGTGCTGGCACTGACTTGTGCTGCCTACCTAAGTAAGAATGTAGAAGAAAACTTCTCCACTGGATATTGTTGTGTGCTCAAACACAACATGCTCAGGGTGCTACTGAGGATGGGCTAAAGCAGACTATCAGCCATGTTCAGACACCCGTCCATGGAATTAACACAGAGAGACTGGGAAACACGGTGGACCTGTGGTGAGAGCCTCTTCTGCAGGACCTAGTGGACACAGTCAGGAGGCAGAGGGTGAGTCAGGCCCAGGTATCCAGCCATCCTGACTGCTCTGTACAACTGGTGACTTCCAATGGAGTCAACAGTTCAAAGAGGCTTCTCTAGCATCAAAGGAGCCCACAGCAAGGCAGGCACTGTGGGATGTGTCTCCTATGACGTGGCACTGAAACCTGTGAGTGAAGAATGGGCACCACAGCAACAGCCATGCTGGGGGAAGGGCAGCACCAGGACCTTTTGCTGCCTCTTGTCTAAAGGCCAGTAGACAGCGTGGCCCTCACTGTTAAGACCCTGCAACACCGAGATCCCCTAGCCAGAGAATGATGGAGCTCACGGATTCGGAGCTCTGCAACATCTGCTGGAGACCGCAGCATACTTTCTCTGAAGAAGTAGAACAGTTGTGCAGAACCAGAGCTCACCTATGCCATCCAGACCTGGAGTGAGTTAGCAAGGCTGAGACGAGCTCCACGTATCTGGTAGAAGTGGGTGGATAAGGAGGAAACCAGTCTAAGTGGGTGCTGCCACACCCTCCATTCAACCAACAGCCCAAGATTGTACTTCATGGAATGTTCAAAAACAGTTCTATCATTTAAAGTTTAAGGTAAAACAACTTCTACATCAAAAGCTGATTGCACCAAAGAACATACTCTGTCTAGACCTAGGCCTCCCCGCCCATGCAGCAGATGTGCACCTTGATCTGCATGTGGGTCCAGATCTGGAGCGGGGACTGTCCCAAAACTGTTGCTTGTTCGTGGGGTATGATCTTCTAGCTGAGCTGCCTTGTCTGGTCTTAGAGGGAGTCTCAGAACCTCGATGTGCTGAGGTGGGAGGGATTCCCAGGGGCCCTACCCACTTAGAGGAGAAGAGGGGTTGGGGAAGGATTGTGGGAGGGGGTGACCCGGAGGGGGGCAGTGAACAGGATGTAAAGTGAATAAGTAAAGAAAATAAAATAAAAAGCCAGAGAAAATGGAAGACACCAAGGAAATTTTGTATTCCAGATCCAGTAGGTCTAACAATTAAAAAAAAAATTTTTTTTCGGAGCTTAGGACCAAACCCAGGGCCTTAGGCTTGCTAGGCAAGCGCTCTACCACTACGCTAAATCCCCAACCCCCAATTCAAAATTTTTAAACTTAATGCATCTTCTCTTCTAAAAGGCAAAGGATTATACAATATGTTGTCTATATTTTTATCAGTGTTTAATAATAAAAACACAAAATAAACCAATCAGAGAGATTAAGTTAAGTTAGGGCAAATTCTCTTTTCAACTGTAAAGGTTTAAAAACCTCTTATACCTTATTAGCATATTTTATTTTATCCTTCATTCTTTGACAGTTTTATCTATATTACCACACTATCAGGAACCAGGAGACACTGAAAGACAGGAGAGAATGACTTTAAGAATTGGAAGATGGAGAGAAGCACCATGAAATGCTTCTGTCCAGATAGGATGTGACAGGCCAATTGCAATGAGGAGCTCACAACAGCTGGAAACAACTGCCCAGCCTGGAAATCAACATCCCATCATGAAGAAAAAAAGATGCCCATGAGACCTCACTCACCTTAACAGTATTTTACTATTAGCTTATTTTTTTCCAAATAGGACCCTCACTTTCCTGAAATAGAAGTCAAGAAACTGACATGTTCAAGCCTTTGGCTGGCGATATATGACCCAGCTTATGTTAAGGAGACACCTGTGTGATCTTGAATTGGAAAGAGAGCAAGGAGAAACAGGTACCACACACCCAGATTCAATCTGACAAAGAAGGTGGCAGTGAATAAAATGTCATTGGTCCCTGTTGACTGGTTCTCGTTTTCTTTCCTTGTTTCTGGTAGTAAAGGGAGATCTTTCTGTTTTCTTCCTCCAAATAGTTCTCTTTTTCTTCCCTGAGTACATGTGTAGAAGCTTCTATCATACCCTTCTCCCATTATGGTTTGGCATGAGCAATAGAGCAGGTTGCCAGGCTGGCTCTAAACCCGCAGAACATTCTAACCTGAGACACAAGTCTGCTTGAACTCACCACATTTGTCGGACTGATTCAACCATAGAAGATCCTCTTGTTCACAGCGACTGCCCGAGCTGACCTCCTAACACATCCTCATGAAACAAGGTGCCGTGGATGTTGGTTTAGTGATATTTTTACTACAGGAGATATAGTAAAGGTACATTTTGTCTTCAGATTTTTAAACTTACAGAAAGCTAGAGCTTTAAAAGTTGATTGTCCTACTTTTAATGCCCTGGCTTTATGGACAAAACCCCGACAACTCGTAGAGGTCAAAAACGACCTGGCCAGAGGCAATACTGCTGCCGAGCTCTGCAGACTAAACACCAATTCCCTTGACTTGAATTCAGTGTATATTTCTTCCAGTTCCTTGAAGGTTCGCTGTTTTGCTCAGACAAAAGACAGGGCAAGAAACTCTTATCTTAGCTAGCTGAATTTCAACATGTCCCACCCCAGGGCCCAGTTGTCCAGTTGCATATTTGTTTGAAAAGTGTCTGAAAGGCTTGTGGGTGCTAATTGTTGTTATTCCAGGAAGGTTCCAACAAGGATAAGGGCTCATTGTCTTTATCCTTATTCTGTGTTTTGTTCTCTTTTTTGGTTTGGTTTGGGTTCTATTTTTGCAGGTAGAGGGATGAGGAGAGCATTTAGATGCAAGGCACATTTACAGAGAGCTGCACAGTTTTCCTATGCCAGTAGGTCACTGCAACCTGAGGGTGGTGAAGGCCCTGTCTTTCACCTTGACTGATAGGAGAATTCTCTTCTACATCAGAGACATCATCACATGACATTCTGCTTAGCGAATGGCTCAGGACCTCTATCAATGATTCATTATGTACCTGTGGCAAGTCATTAGTCAGTTTTCATCAAATGCTACTTTCTTTATTTCTAAATTAGAACTAAAATATGGTTTATACTGCAGTGATAATCATGAAAATCAATTAATATAGAAATACAATGTTTATTATAAGTATTTTATTACCATTAGGTATATTACACATATAGCAGCAGTTAACATTTATTATTTATTCCCCCCCCCCTGTGTGTGTGTGTGTGTGTTTGTGCGCGCGCGCGCGCGCGTGCACTCGCACAAAGAGAGAGGAAGGGGTGGAGAAACAGAGATCAGAGGACAACTTACAGGAAGCTGGTTATCTCATCCTACCACAAGGATTTGGAAATTGAATCAGGTTTCACGATTGTTAGCATGTGTAGTCGACAGGGGTATCATGAGCCCTTTCTAAAGCACTCTTCTACTTTTGGAGTTGATGTTTACATCCCCCTTTGGCTTCTCTTTTAACTCTTCCCAACATCTTTCCATGTGTATGTGAATGTATGATTGTGTCTGTGTGTGTTTGAGTGTTTTACTGTATATGTCTGTGTATGTGAATGTGTGTGTGTGTGTCCTTTGGGCAAACATATATTATCACGGTTCTATTTCCAATTCATACCTTCAGAACTTCAATCAAATCTACCCCACATCCCAGGGTGACCCCAATCCTTCCTCTCAGCCTGCCAAGTGCTGGGCCCATAGGCCTGATCCTCTTTACCCAGCCTTTCTTTAGCACCTTGAATCTCACAGTTTGAAAACTCCTGACCCTGTGTGTTTCCACCTCACAGTTTCCACCTCAGTAGAGGCCACTCAGGCCATGTAACTGCTACCCGTGTTACAGAGTGCATCCATGATTCGAGAAGTTAAGAAGTCCACAACCAATTCAAGACAGGAAACTGTGTGATAGGATAAGAGGGCGTTAACATAGAAGGAGAACGAGAAAGAGCAATCTCAACTACGACTCATAAAACAAAAACAAAACTAATCTCGAGACTTTATATCCTTTATATAGAAGAAGTCACAGTAAGACATAAGTCTTTAATGAAATGTCAACAGTAAATACTACTTTTACACAGCTGTTTGGCAATGTGCTGTGTTCGGAACAAACCAGAATTGCTTAACTTTTGATAAGATTTTCTTTCATGCCTGACTTAGCTTGGGTATAATGCTAATTGTGTCTTTTCTTCTGGTCTGCAGAATTTACTCTGGAGGCCTGCTGACTCTGCCTTCTTATTCCCTAGCGCTTTCTTTTTATTTTCAAACTAAGGTAAATTTTGCTTCTGGCTACAAAAAAGGAGCAGGTCATTGAGTATATACCAAAGACAGAATGTCCCTTTCTTCACCGGTGTAACCTCCACCTCTAACATTACTGTAGAACTACATACATGGAGTCTTTCATAAGTATTTGCTGAGAGATTTTAATTGGATGGATGCAGTCTCACACATATGAATACACACACACACACACACACACACACACACACACACACTTTAACAAAAAAAAAGACTTCTAGAGAAAAAGATGGATCTGCTTCTCTTATGAAGATACAGTCTGTTTAACAATCTGCATCATTAGAAAATGGCTACTTTAAATCCCTTAGGTGATTTATTATCAATGCTAAGGAACCAGACTGAATGTCAAAAAGCTAATTGAATGTATTTTAGTATTGGCAAATTTCAGTGTAAAATGTTTGGTATCTATGTGAAAATCTGTGTGTATATTCCAACTGTTCTGCTACCTTAATTCCAAGTGTTTCCGATTCTTAGGTATGTCTAGCATCTTTGTGAAAGGTGTTTGTGGGGTTGAGGATTTAGCCCAGTGGCTGGGTTCTGTCCCCAGCTCCAAAAAAAAAAGTGTTTGTTGCAAACTGAACTTAGCCTTGACAGTGCATTTTTCTATCTTACATCATGTTCCTGGTTATTCTCAAACTCTAGGCCAACTAGGTAGCTCCTTCTATTCACCATGAAATTAGTTAAAATGAAGTGGACTAAATTCTGGACTTTGGTTACAATAGGTACCCAGAGGAGAACAGTGGGTGTAAGTGACTATGGCAGTTTTGCTGAGCAGTTCTGGAGACATTTCCACCTAGAGGGGTGGGTCTACCAACTGGTCTGTGGGGTATATCAACAGTGGTGAAAGGAAGGTGAGAACAGTAAGTCACCGTTCAGTTTCTACATATTTATCTTTTATAGAAAATTCTTCTGACCAAGGACATAAGGTCTCCTGGATTAAAAGAATTTAAATAAATCCAGCATTTTTTTAAAAAACATACACATGCTCATTGTTTTACTATTACTTGATGGAAGACTTATTATCACTGGTTTGTGTTGATGCTGCATTGCTTGGTACCCTTTTGAAAGAATTCCTTTTGAAGTAAAACAACGTCCTGTGGAGCCTCAGTTCTGTCCTTTCGATCTGTGTGTTGGCACCTGTGTTGATTTTGCACTGTCTTCATTGCTGTAACTGTCATAGGTTTTTAAAATAGAAAGTACGGGTTCAGCTTTCTTTGTCCAATTCAAGGTTTTTTTCATTTTCATATGGATGCTAGGAAATATTTGCTAATTTCTGCAGAGATAGAAGTTGCATCTCAAGAAATATTCTAAATCTGGGGAATGGGGTCATTCTCATGCTCTGTCCTTATCTCATTTTACAATCATATTTTATGGTAAAATTTTAATGCACATTTTGTGCTTGCTTTATAGCTATAGAGGTAAGTGTTTTAACTTTTTATGCTATTGCATGGGGTCATTCTTTTAATATTTTATTCAAATGATCAAGTCACTGGAATATAGAAATAGTTTCGCTTCGTCTTCTCCTGCCTCTCTGCCTCCTCTGCATATTCCTTGCCTCATAGCTCTAGTCAGAACTTCCTGCACACTGTTGTATAGAAGACTTGAGATAGATGGCCTTTCTGTGTTCCTCACGTTACGGGGAGACATGCAACCTTTCACTGGTAGATAAGATGTTAGCTGTGGAGATTTTACAGATGCCCTTTATATGGTTGAGAACGTTTCTTTTTGTTCCCATGATGCTGATAACTTCAATTATAAATGAAAAAATACTGCTTTTTGTCAGGTGCTCTTTCCATTTCTAGGGAAATGAAAATTTCTAGGAAAATTTTCACTGCTAATGTAATTGTTAGGTTCATTGATATTTAGAAGTTCAGTAGCCTTATCTTCCTGGGAGAAGTCACACTTCACAATAAATATCATCATCGCTGTATGCTGCTTACATGAAGATTGCTAAGGTTTTGTTCAGGGTTGAGTAATATGTATTGACCAAGGTCACAGCCGCTCCTTTGTGCTCTGCCCTGAGTCTAAGTATATCAGTCATGCTGGACTTTACAATGCTCATGGACTCTTTTCTATCTCCTTATTTTGGGAAAGATCCACAAAACGTTTCCTCTAAAACTTGGGTGGAATTCAAAATCTGGGCCTAGGATATTCTTTTAGGGAAATTTAAATTACTAATCTGTTGACCTTTTTCCACATCTTATCATAATATCTATTTCTTCTGCTGTGTAGCTTGTGTCTGGATAGAAATTCCTGTGCTGTGCTATGTTATCATATTTGGTATTTTGTTTTGTATTTTGTTTTGTTTCAGTTCTGGGGATGGACAGCAGAACTGCGAATGCGGTATACAAGTGATTAGGCACTGAGCTATGTACCCAGACTAAACCATTTATTGGCATACAGTTTTATATAGGATTCTCTACTCTTGCCTTCTCTTTTAAAGATAAGTAATGTTCTTTCTGACTTTAGTAATTTGAGCCTTCTGTGTCAGGCAAATGCTAAATGTGTCTATAAATTTCTTCAGCTTTAGTTTTTTTTTAAGTGATATAATCAAGATAGAATATTTAAAAATACATAAATGCATTTATTAGATCTGTGTTAATCTGCAGCAATCTTTTTGAAGATAAGGTCAAACAAAAAAATGCTTGGAAAGAATATGGTTTCAGTATTTGTATACCATGTGAATATTTGTCCCCCAATAATATTTTTAGATGTCTGAGTCAGTAAAACATATAAATTATTCAAAATAAGAAGTGAAAATATGAAAATATAATTCATAAAAGAGGAAAATCAATACTTCTATAAATAAGGTTTGTTGTCTAAAATATCACCTAATGTTAGTAAGTCAACCTCAATAGTTAATAACATTCACCGCTCTTGCATAGCAACAGGATTTGACTTCTAGCACCCACACAGCAAGTTACAATCTTCTGTAACTCCAGTTCCTGGAAATTACCTTCTCCTGATATCTGTGGGAGCTATGCCTGCAGACAATATAAATAAGTACATGTAGGCAACTAAAACACACACACACACACACACACACACACACACATATGTATATATATGTATATATATATAATAAGTTTATATACTTAATTGAAAACAATTTAGACAGAATATCCAGTACTGGCATGGGTGTACAGGAAAAGAAGTTTATACTTCCACAGGGGGTAGTTTATATACCTTTTGAATCCCATAAATTGTTAATCTGGTATGTCTATTAAATTTAAACTGTAAATATACTTAGCCAGTTTCACTTTTGGAATGTATTCTATCAATTTGAAACTACAAATTTTTGAAGTGAATTTTTACCAGTGTATTGAAGT
Organism: Rattus norvegicus; assembly: GCF_021556685.1. NCBI lineage: Eukaryota > Metazoa > Chordata > Mammalia > Rodentia > Muridae > Rattus > Rattus norvegicus. Next base: position 57,379,405 of record NC_141547.1, on the reverse strand, counting down.
TTGCCCATGTGTACCCATACTGAAAAAGCATAAAAAAGGAAGAAAACACAAGTATCCTTCTAATAGTGAGGTGGAGAAAGTGCATTAGTAAATTAGAAAGAAGAGCAAAGTGATGGGCAAGGGCTATTTTATGTAAAGAGCAAAACTAATGCCTTATGTTTATTCAAGTAAAGTGAAGAAGGATGCTATTAATGTCAGTATTCATGTCAAGAAGAGACTAGAAAGAGACTGAATTTCACTGTATTCGTTTGTGTTGTTTGACTTGTTCTGAGGAACAGATGTCTTAGGATGTGCATTAAATAAAGACAAAGTAGAGAAGAAGAAATTATAGCAAGGGGAAGGGACAGGGGAAACAGCACAGGATGGTCCTAAAACTGCAGAAATGAAGTCAACAAAAGTCAATGCTAGATTCTAGCTTCTACTTGTTCATCATCAAGACTATGTAGAATGAGGAGCATGTGGTAATTCCCCTACTATTGTCTGGGACATTTGCTTCAGCCTCTCTAAACACCATGCCATCACTTTTCTCTTTCACATCTTCTCTTCTGCGGCCACAGTTGTTGCCTTTTCCGGGGCAAGTAGCATTCTACCCTATCATTGGCTCTCAGATAGATATCTGTAGTGTTAGAGACAGTCAAGTTGCCAGAAGTGGAGCCCATGCACATCTGGTTTTAAAATGTTTGACCAGGTTTCCATCAGAATGAACCATCTAGCAGTTCATAAATCAGATTCCTATCATACATGCTCCCACCAAAGTCACACACAATAATCACGAAGGATCATTCAATCTTTTATACATGGAAATGACAATGTCGAAAGTTTGTGCCACAGAAGATCATACATCCTAATGGGGAAAATCCTGCTCTGTTTTGTTAAATTTGCATGATATGTCTGTCAAATTGACTTCTAAATATTTATGTTTATGCCCTCAGGTTTGTGTTGCTGTCAACTTGGGTGAGGGAAATTTCCTTTTGCAACAGAAAGTGTAACTACAGAGATTCAGAACCTGTCAAAATAGAAGAATAACTGCTGAAAGCTGAACCCTAAACAGGAAATGTGTTTCACCCCTTCCAAGTCTTAAGAACATTTTGGAAAATGGGGGAGAAAGAATTGAAGGGCCAGAGAAAGGGACGGAGTGTCATGGAATGTGGTCTTCTGGGCGTGATGTAGCTCTTGCATACTTGAACTTTAAGCAGTTGTGATCAACTGGACGAAAGCTGCACATGATTGGTCCTAGTAGTGTTTCATTTGTGAGGGAGGAGGGGCTTGTAAGGCCTTGCCCCTAGGTGAAGGTCTACAAGCAGTTTAAGGTTGCTGGGGGAAGGAGACACATTGTCTTCTTCCTTCCTTCCTTCCTTCCTTCCTTCCTTCCTTCCTTCCTTCCTCCTTCCTTCTAGTGGTGTCGACACTAGCATGTTGCCATACACTTGTAATTCTTCACCAGTGGTCTCATAAGCAAACCTAAACAAACTAGTTATATCACACATACAGAAAGAGATGAAGGTAGGATGGGGACTACTAAGGGGGAAAGATCATCAGAAAAGGAAGGGTGACAACAAATAGGACCGGAGATGAGTGGGCCAAAATACATTATATACTTACGCAAAAATGTCACAATGAAATATGTAGTTATATATAATGGGCATATGCCAATGTAAAACAAAAAATGGCAGTCACAGCATAAAAGAAGAAACAAGGAGATTTCATATACACACAGTGTGTGCCAATGTCCAACTATCAATTGATACATTGTCGATCAGAGGGTAGGATACACACCAACACCCACATTCACACACAAATTTAGGAGAGAATAAATTATATGCAACAATCTATAAAGCTTCTCTCTGCAGAACTAGGAGATTCACTATGCTATGTCATCATATCATTTTCTGGAAAGTGGGCTTAGATAAAATGAGGAAAATTAATAGACTTCCTTTATTTTGTATATAGTTTCACAAATATATCACATATCTTAGAAAAAATTAGGTGAAAATAATTTTATGTTCTTTTTTTTTAAAAACATTCCCCAGGCCATTGTTTTCTCATTTAAAAATATGTTTAGATCAAAGCTATTTTAAATGTGTCACATTGTTCAGAATCAGTCTAATGTGGAGAAGGGAAAAATGCTAAAATGTTTTCCAAACACTATTTCTGTAGTGTTCTGCTTTCATGCTTTCACTTTGTATAAAATAATTTAATTGTTAAATATAAAATAAAAATATTTCATATTCACTCTGTGAAAAACACAGTCATCCACGATGGTGCTTAGTGTTACATTAATTGTTTTAACTGTGGGTTTCTAAATCCAGCCATCCTTCTTGGGCTATTCATTTCCCGTCCTCCTTTACCAGCATTTCACACTTTGCTTCATCCCTATGATGTTCTTGTAACTACATGTTACTTCTCTTTCTAGTGTTCTCTCTCAGATATGTCCAAAACACCAAGCATAATTTTCAGATTACATCTTGGTTATAGTATCCCTAATCACAGTCATATCTAGATATAGTTACTTCCAAATATATGATACTCATTTTGATAGTGTCCATTTATGTTTAAATATATTCACAAATATATGTATGTCTTAATGTATAAAACTATTACAGACTTTGTAAAACAAATTTATAAATTTGATTAATATTTACATCATTAAGGGAATGAACCAAATTCATGAATGAAGATTTTAAGATAGCTATTGAACAATATATTTGAATATGACAATACTATTGTTATTTTTTTCAGAAAGAAATCATCATAATGAATTGGGACAATGCTTCCTTGCCTTATATTCGCTACTTTTTTTCAGTCATCCTGTTACTTGTAATACAATTCTGACCCATTCTCCTGTGGGTGCATATCTGTGTGCAATGGACTGGGAAGAGTGGTGTGGGGTGTGGGGGTTTACATACTTCAGTGGGCATGAGTGTAAGTGTAGGTATGTGTTTGGTGTACTGTTTGAATGTGATGGTGGGTGTGTGTATGTGTGTATGTACATATTAAATAACAGGAAAAAATTGATCAATGTATTGGGGAAAAACAAACAAAGGTGCTTAATGATCTGAGTACATCTTTCTGGAATTAACACCATTTTCTGATTTCTGTATAATGGAAAGAAACCAAATCTGGCTCCTATAACCTTCCAGTATGTAGCCTAGCATAGAAAATTATTCTTATATTGAATGTTGAATGTGGTCAGTCTTTCAAAGATTCTCTGTTTCATGGAATCTGAGGTGGTGACTGGATTTTTTTTAAATGACACTTCAGTTTTGAAGGAAACAAGTTAAACATTTATCAAATGGTTAACATGCCTATTTTCAGAGGAAATGACGTGGCTCAAGTGAAAAGGACATAGAAAATGAAGAGAGAGGAATCAGAGATTACATAATCCTTTTGGTTACACTATGAGCCCATGTGAGGAGTCTATGTATTTTAACAAAAGCAGCTTCTAAGAGTCTATTCTAATGCCACCATTGTCAGGAGACATTTATCTGTCCTGGAGAAGTTACAGAACCAGCCAGTCTGGTTTTGAAACCTTTGTGGCACACTGTATGATCATATATGAGAAGGGAACAAGCAATAATTGTTCAAGTGAAAAGAGCCACATATTTAATCCGAGGTTTAGAACCCCACCACAAAAAATACAAAGTCTGAAAGCATCCAATTAAAGGGATCTTATGTCAATAAACAAGAGCATTTGAAGAGGAGCTGGAAGTGGCACATGGGAAGGTTTTGAGGGAGAAAGGGAGAGACCTGTTGTAATTATAATCAAAAAAATAATTCCACAGCAAGCCATCATTTCTTTTTTCGTATATTTGCAAGTATGGACTCGGGATGATTTCCGGTGGAAGACATTAAGTGTCAGGTGACCATGTGTAAGAACTGATTCTCTATAACTTCAAACCTTTAGCTAGTTGTAGGACCACTGGCACGACTGACTGACTCTATGTCTAATTTTTCAGGCAGTTTTACTGTGCAAACAAGACAGGACTGCAACACGATTCATCTTGCTGTAGCCTCTCAAGTGGTGAACTTAGTGATGAGCAAACCAGGCCCAACATGACATTAGTTAACTTCTGACATTTTCCACCATGCCTCTGAATAATTTCCTCTGAACACATCACTAATCAACCATTCCACAGTCTGGTTTCAATTATCCCTCATAGGATGAGATTGGTTCCAGTTGATCTGATCTGATGTCCAATCCCAAGTTAAATTCTATCTGTCCTGCAGGAAGGCATACACTCATAGGATGTGTGTGTCCTAAGTTCTAAGTCATGAGGTCATCTTATATCAAATAGTGTTTTTCAGGCTGTGCCTTGCCTTGAATGACTTCATTTTACAAAGTATCATTTAACTCTACTTCAAGTGCAAATTCAGAGGCAGGAGGACTGTACCTCTGTACCTCTGAGTAGGCTGCAAACAGAAGAGCACATGTGCAATACACAGCACTGTAGCAATAAACTCTTTTTGAGACTTTCACACATAACTGATAAATGATACCTCTAATACCCTCACCTGAACCCCATAAGCAAAAGAACACCCAGTCCCGCAAAGGTTCTATCTACATATTGTCTGATCTCAGTGTGTGCTTCAAGGGACTAACAGGCCGAGAATGACTGGTTTCCACGGGGATTGAATTCATAGCTATACACAATATAGTTATACACTAATCTGTCGGAGCTTGTCCTTCACCTTGCCGCCACAGTCTGGCACCTCCGCAGTGACTCGACCTTGTAGCTCAGCTAGACCTCAGTATTAGCAGCACCTCTTTGCCCTCCAACAGCTCTCCAACCTCTCCTCAGCATCTTATGAGCCACCCGCAGTGACTGCATTTGGACCAAGCCTTCTGCCTCATTTTCAGTAAGGCCTATTTGAACTCTCAAGACAGTGGCCCTGTTAACCCTTCTGTAGGCATTCTGTAGCCTTCGCATAAAAGCAGACATAGATACAATTACTGCGCAAAGTGTGATGTCTGATCTGAGAGTTAATATTATTAAGTAGGACTTGAATACAAGAACGTCTATTTAGCCATAACCAGTTATCAAGAAAAAAATAAGATTATTTGGCAAATTGCAGTTGAGCAAATTAACCCAGATTGCAATAACTTCTGATAATATGAATAGACACAGACTCATCTGCCTATATCTCTGGCATAGCATGTTTAAATAACAGCATCACAAAAGCACCGTGCAGATTATTATTTTAGGAGTTGTACGTGCGTTACTGTCATTTCCCAAGAGTTTGATTGTGAACACTGTACAGGAAGATGAAGAACATGGATGACAAAACCCTCGTGTCAAATTTTATGGTTCAAACACTTATTTTTCTGCATCGCAGATTAATGGGGGGAAGCTCTGCCAAACAGATCTTTAAAAATAAGTCCTTAGACTAAAAGCAATTCCAGCAGCTAAATGAATCCATTTCATTTTCTTCTCCACTAGCAACTGACGGGCTATGAGAAGCCACTGCTCAAAAGGCATGTGTTTCTTTGCCTTGCCAAAAGTGTTATCAACAGGGTTTTGATCTGGCAGATTGGACAAGGTAAGTTCACCCACCTGGCCCAGTAAACCCATTGAGGAGACAACCAATGGTTAAAACTACAGAAAGGAAACTAAATTAACATGTTCAGGGGAGGAAAGAGATGGAATCCAGTGACACCGATTTCATCTTCAGGTTGATGATCTGAGTTTTAGTTTCAACCAGAAGAAGGACCGCCATTTTTGATAGCCTAGGTTAATATTTATAATCACAGTTTGATGGTTTTTAAAAATTCATCTCTATTTGCTGTTGTAAAATTATATAAAATAGAACTTTGTCTTTTAGCCCCTCTAGACCCAGCACCGCAGTGCCCTAAGATATCTACGATATATCTTGCCAGAAACACACATCTCAACTCCGTGGTGGCCCAGTGTCTCTGCCGCCACACACTCTCCCAAACTCAATTCTCCACAAGAAAGAGCACACAACACAATAACCTCTGATCCAATTGATAAGATATAAGTGCACACCTAAACATACAAAACCCTGTACACATCCATCACTTAAGAACATTCATAACAACCTGTAAATACACAGAGTGGAATCTTAACGTCAGCCTCCATGTTTTCTCTTCCAGTCTCCCCCTCTTCCCTCAAACTTTTCTCCCACCCATCCTTCCTTCTCGTCCAATGACAGACCTCATTTTATCTTGTACCTGCCTCACCTTTATGACATCATCCCACAATTTGCAATATCCCTTGTGCTTCCTCCTTTAATGAGGAAATGAAGATTATAACATTTTGAGTTTATTTATAGGTCATCATTATGCTACTCATGATAGATGAGCTTTATCCTTGTTCTTTCCGTAAGATGTCCCAGTTCTATTATTTTATTTTAGAAATCTGGATTATAGAGAGGATGAGCTGTTATATCTCAAACTAAGGACAAGTGGCTAACTAAGGTCCTTATTCAACATATCAAAGCAGACATTGGCAACCAGGTTCTCCCAGCATCTCACAGTACCTGTTACCAAATTGTGATGGCTGGTATAGTCTGTCCTCTACCCTGAACTCTCCAGCCCATAGGTAGGCTTTCCTTCTCCCAGGTTCTCTGATTCTTACATAACCCAGACATTTTAACTGTTCTGCCATTTCAGAACTTTGGCAACCACTTTGGTTTCTGCTTTCCTGGCCTTTAGGCTTTTGGCTTTTCCCTCTCTCATCTCCTTACATGGCACAATCCAATCTGCTGGCCATGTTTCACCTATTAGTTTCTTCCCCTGCTTGAACTCGTTCAGATGCTTTTGTCTGCACTCTTCCTTGTATCTCTAATAAAAACCTCAACCTCTTAGGGGTAGTCACTTATCTTGGAAGAAACTCTAATACAAAAGCCTCAACATTCATTCAATTAAGCTCTATTATATAGATGAATACATATACAACTACGGAGTTAGGCTTATCCTCCTGGAAAGAACTCTTTCCTAAGTCCACTTTCAAGGTTAGTGCCAGGTCCAGGAAGACATGGGTTCACTCACTTGACTTACAGGCTTTGCCAGATGTTGGCCACATATAATCTGATTTTGTCATTTGGGCTTTTCACTAGGACTAGCTCAAAATGTAGAAGTACAGATGAAATCAAGAGAGTCCATGTGCAGGATCCAGTGCCTTTTGAACCCGCTGTTGGTATAATGCCTATTTTTGCACAATATTGTTTTAAGCAACTCAGGTTTGAACAACACCAGAAGCAACAATTTAACAAAGCCATGGATACCAGGAGGCCAGAAGCATTATGAGCCAACACAGAAGCCAACTGCCAAGCACAGAACCTCTGTATGTGTCCCGCGCGACCTCGCCAGCAAGAATACGCGGGGACACACAAATCCTTGCTGCAGCTAAACGTTTATTGAATCTTAAGGAGAGGCCCCGCGCGCCGGCATGGCGCGGCTTATACACACCCTAGCACGGCGCATCCACACCTGATTGGTAGCTTACCCATGATCTCATTAGGCATGCCCCGGAGTGGGCAAAGACCTGGCACGAAGGCACTCTTGCACATGCGCACACAGTTACCTTCCTGAAAGGAGGTCGGCTGGCGCGGCGGAGGCCAGTGCCATCTTGTAATGGCGAAAGCTATCCTGGCCTTCCACGTGGGGCGCAGTGGAAGCCAGCGCCATCTTGTGGTGGCGAATGTTATTGCGGCCCTCTATATGTATGGATGGATATTCCTGCACAAAATAGTGATGCGTTGTGCTCAAGTCAAAACCAGCAAGTTTTTCATTAAGAATATGGCGATAATAACCTGACTGATCAAAACTTTGGGCTATTCAACAGATAGAAGAACATATATAGATATGAAAAGTTAAGAGCTCGGTATAAATATGACTTAAGTATGCTAATAATTTTCAAAGTCAAGAGATTATGACTAGCCCATTTTGATTAGATCATATTCCTTCTTCATCTTCTGCCTCATTATACTACATATCAATTCTGAATTATTCATTTTCATCGTATACCCATAGATATGCAAAGGATGACCCAAAGCATCCAATGAACAAGGAAAAAAAAAAACATAAGTCATACATTTATTGCTGGGTTCATGTATGTGAAATTAAAAAAAAAAAAAAAAGGCCAGTTAGCCTGGCCTGTTCTCATCTTGGCAGACTCTGGCACAGAGCAGCAAGATCTCTCCATCCAACTTGCTAAGTTCGCAGTCAGGTCGCTGCCACTCCAGCCCCGCCCCATGCATCCAAACTCATATGGCTAGCTGGTTTGCACTTCTTGCAAACTCAAGCTTTGCAGCTGTACCTTTCTCTCTGGAACTCAGCTGAGTCGCCATGTAATGGAAATTACCATACAAACGGCTTAGAATCAACAGGTAACACAATCGCTGGGCGCAGCAACTAGCATCCTAATTTTGTAAGCCATTCTAAGTTAAGTTCTCAGGTGGTGAATCCTGGCAGAACTGCCATTTAAACCGTGGGCCTCTTAGCTACATTCCCCACCCCCAACCCCCAACCCTGCCTCCGCCCTCCCCAAGCTCTCCCTGTCCAAAAGCAAGTCACCTTTTCTGCCTCCTCACATTCCCTTCTCTGATCTGGAAGTCCCACCTACTTTTCGCCCAGTGGTTGGTCTTCTGAAATCTTTATTCATGAGGGGAAGGTTCTGTCACAACACGGTCTCATTAAATCCTCACAACTTTTCTAGAGGTAGCTCTCCTGTTCCATACTTTTAAGAAAAATTATATAGTTTATGAGCAGACAGTACTTTTATTTTTTTTTCTTTCGCTTGTCCATAAAGGCATGTCCACAATGCTGTCTTTCATTCTGCCCCATCCAGAAAGTTAAAAAAAAAATCTGTTACTAATCTTATGCAATTTACCTTTCCAGGCAATTCTATAAATAAAGAAAATCTATAACTATCTTTTACTGTAAATATAGTAATACTGTTTAACATACCACAGCACATTGGTTCAGATTATAATTCACCTTGGCTACCCTATATATCATATCACTTACATGTATTAATATCTTAATTCCCCAGGTTAGATGAAAATACTTCCAAATTAAAATAAACAAGTTCATTTTTTCTAGTTGTTTTTGCTGTGTGTATGACATAGAAGTATATGTATATTTACATGTGTGGGGGTAGAGCTCTGTTTGGTATGCATGTTTATGTGTGTATATTCCTGTGAAGACCTGAAGTTGATATCCAGTATCTTCTTTCATTCATCTACTTTATTTACTGAGGTAAGTTTTCTCTGTGATCCTTAGATTGCTAATTTCAGGTAGTCTAGATAGTCACTGACCCCGGAGGCCCCTGCCTCTACCTTGGATTGTAGGATTACAGGCAGCTGCCATGACTACTTTGTTTTTTGTGTGGGTTCTGGGAATCTGAGCTCTAGTTCTCACATTTCATTTTGGCAAGCACTTTGTCCACTGAGCATTTCATAAAATGGGAAACAAGGGCTGGTGAGATGTTGGCTGTTTCGAGTGCTTCTTGCTTTTCAGAGGACCTGAGTTCAACTTCTTGCATTCACCACGGGTAGCTCACAACTGCTTGTAATTCCAGCTCCAGGAGATCCGTATACTCATGTACATAGACACAATTAAATCAGTCATGAGTAACTGGCCTAGGAGTAGTTCGGTTGGACAACTGTGAGTGAATTCCAATGATCTGATCCATTCTGAAATTTCTTTAGGCCACTTTCCTTTATAATTGCCTTCACAGTGGCTTTTACTAACTACAAAAGACTCAAAATAAAATAAGATCTTTGAACTTATTATTTGAATAAATGTAATATTCCCCAGCTCTGTCAGACATTTAATTCACAAAAAAGAGGTTCTGAATGCCATTTGACCATTTCAAGGGATGAAAGAAATAGTTACAAAAGTATCTCAAGTACACTGATGAGGGAATCCAATGATGCTCACAGAAATTGCAGTATCATAGGAATAATTGTACAGCCTTTTAAAATGACTAATGTGAAGATGGATATACTTATTAGATAGTGGGCTCTAATCGACTGGTTTTCATAATGTCTTCAGTAATTTTATATCATAGACAGTCATACTTTACATGAATAGGATTCTTCATAAGATAAACCATGAATATTTTCATTCCAAATGAATTAAATTTATAATTTATGTCTTATTACATCTAATATTGATTTTAGTAAGATCAAGGGAATAAAACAGCAAGGAATACAAAGTTGTTTATGTAAGATGGACCTGAAAAGAGTTGGGAGAAGTAACGAGAGCCACTACATCACATGGAAATCTCAAGGCACTAGTAAAAATACTCCTAAAAACACAGTGGAAGATGCAGAGATGACTTATCTCACAATGTCTACTTCCAGATTTGCATGCTTTCTGTTGCTATCTAGGGACAGAGGGGTAAATAAGTTCAATTCAAGTTGGATTTTATGCATGAAATTTGCTAATGATCAGCCATGCTCCCAATTCCAAGTGACAAATGCTAAGTATTGCCACAATTGCTATGAAAATAAATTACTAAGAAAACAATCCAGCACAAATTAGCTACATATATTCATTCTTCTTTTGAACAGTTGATGAAGGATGTGTAAAAATTAATAAACAAATTATTGACTGTTGAAAAGTTGAAAGTGGAAAGTTGATGGAGATGGAGGAAATAGCTTCATTTTCATGGATTTTATTTCCCTATATGAAACTGGCAAACATAAATTATAAAGTATAGGTTCTCCAAGTGATGTTGCCAAAACCATACCTCTTACTGATCAGGAGGTCTTGTCCCTCAGAAAAAGCTACATCTTACCACTTACCCAAGTATTCCCTAAAACCCTGGCATGTGCAAGTAGCAAGGGTTCTTTTCCCACTGCCGCAAAGTCCACATAGAAGTTATACTATATTAATCTCGTATCTGTGAGTAGTTTGTGTCTTTTCATCTACAATCTCCATGATCAATCACTGAAATGAACATTTACTACATGCTTGAAGGATACTGATCCAAGTGCCATAGGATATCATAAGGCTAGTTTTACCCAAACCATTAGATACTTCTCTGGAATCTATCTATTAGCTAAATACTCTGGGTTTCTTCAAGCTATGACATACATATATTTATAATATACAATCAATATAATCGATTTAAGATTGGTTCCATGTGTTCAATTAACTGGTTCATAAAACACCTAAATATTTGGTCTAACAGTATTCTGACATTGAGCTTGGTGTACTATAAGAACAGCATTTGAATAAATAGACTGAGCACAGAAAATTGCCTTCTCCAGTGTTGTTGGCTCTCAAATGGATCCATTGTAATTTTGAATAAAATAAAATGTTTTTGTTTCTTTGTTTTGTACAACAGAGAATACAAAAATATATTAACAATGTGCATGCAATATATATATATATGTACATATATATATATAAAATGACCTAAGTATTGTCATTAATCTTTTTAGAAATATTTTATTGCTGTTTTAATTATTTCATACAACACAGTTTGCTCTAATTCACTATTATATTATTTAATCCCTTGCCCAATTCCTGCAGAGCCACCTTGCCTGAGAGTGTGAGGTTCAATACTGTTTTATTCTGTCTTTTGAACATGATAGAAGCATCTGCTTGGCTCTCAAGCCTGACAGATTTCAGACCAGAGCTTAACATCTGTGTCTCTCCTGGTCTCTAACCCTTTGCTTCATCAATTGTTAGCTTGCTAAAGACACATTTCTGGGGAACCCCAGGAAATTCAGTTAAATCAGTTAAAAAGGGAACTGTAGTTTGGGGTGGCTCATCTGTTAAGAGCACTGGCTGCTCTTCCACAGGTCCTGAGTTCAGTTACTAGAAATCACAAGGTCACTCTTAACCATCTATAATAAGATCCAATGATCTCTTCTGCCATGCTAGTGTACATGATTGGGAACACTCAAATAACAAATAAGTAAGTCTTTAAAAAACTGCAAAACAGCAAAATCCCAAACAAAAAGAAACCCCGAAAACCAGGGATCTGCAGAGTTCAACTCTGTCAGTGCAATAAGCAAACAAAGAAACAAATCCGAAAGGAGAGGGGTTGGGGGGTGGGGAGGGAGGGAGAGAGCGAGAGCTAGAGCGAGAGCGAGAGCGAGAGCAAGAGAGAGAGAGAGAGAGAGAGAGAGAGAGAGAGAGAGAGAGAGAAGCGAAGATGCTAAAACTGTCCTGGTTGCTAAATATTTTAACCAAGGACAAACAAACATTTTTGCTTATACGTTTGTTTTTGGCTTACTGATTCATGTGGCCATTCTGACTTCTAGATTTTTCTGGTAGTATACGCTTCCCTATGCTGGAGTATAGACATTTATGTACTTTAATCAATAATTAACATTGATAAAGAGTTTTAGGCAACTAATGAATATAACCCTTGTTACTTTCAGTAGAGAACTTTTTTTTTAGTCATTTTTTCATCTTTATTAACTTGAGTATTTCTTATTTACATTTCAATTGTTATTCCCCTTCCTGGCTTCCAGGCCAACATCCCTGGAACCCCTCCCCCTCCCCTTCTCTATGGGTGTTCCCCTCCCCATCCTCCCCCCATTACCGCCCTCCCCCCAACAATCACTTTCACTGGGGGTTCAGTTTTGGCAGGACCAAGGGCTTCCCCTTCCACTGGTGCTCTTACTAGGCTATTCATTGCTATGTATGCAGTTGGAGTCCAGGGTCAGTCAACCAGAGCTTCCAGGGACTAAGCCACTACCCAGTAGAGAACATTTTCTGTATATTGCTTATCTGCCTGCCCCTTAGGCTCTGGAGTCTAAAGAGGATGAAATAGTACAAAAGTACATACACACAGATCTTAATCCAAAAGGGTTATTTTATTAAATAATTTTATAAACATCAGTTGCTTACATTATTCTGGCATAAGTATCAAATCAAATATTTGCATTATGTGACAGGTGATGCTGTTCACCTCTAACTTCCTCAATAAAGATACTAAGGAAGGAGAATCATGAGTTCCAGGCCAGCTTTTGCTACATAAGAAGACTCTGCCTCAAGCCCTTCCCCTTGTCCCTTAATTGTTCCACAATTACTAATTACAATTGCTTCAGTCACTATTATATGATTCATAATGGTTTTCATCCTGTTTTGTTTTCTTAAAGGTCTTCTGGTGGATGAAAAGTAGATCAAAGGCCTTAAAGATGTTCTCATTCTGACAATAAATGGAAACCAAGTGAATTCATCCTAATGCTACTCCCGTGGACCGCTCACAAAGATAAAACCCACGTAGTGAAGAAACCACTATGAGTGGGGTTTTTCATAACTATTGATCATGTGTCACCTCTGGAAACAACAGTCCTAACATTGAAGGGGTCCTTCAAAACTTTTAAAGTTAAATGTGTTACCTTTAAAAGTAAAAGAACAAATGAGACTTTTGCTTTTATCTGGGAAGCAGGTCTCTTTTTAAAGAACTGTAACCAAAACTGTAGTGCAGAGAACTCTGAGCACGGCCACTTAAAATTAGTTGTATTTATAACAGAATTTTACTAGAAAAATAAAAACCCCCAAGATTAATTAAATAAGGTTATATACCCAAGAACAATGGTCAGAGGGTCCACTTATGAGTAAAGCTTTATACACTAATTGTATTGGTCTTCTATCACCTTGGGAGTTGTTACAATAAATCAGTGCAGGGTTTTCAAATCTCCAAGAGCAAAATCGAATCTCCTGGTCCAAGCCACTTAGTAGCTATAATGCCTCTACAGCTTTAAGTACTTAGCTTTCGGCATCTTCTTCTACCCAATGTAATAAACAATGTCCATAATTTAATAACCTAAAAAACTGCTATCTGATAATCTTTGAAGATTAAGTGTTAGCCATATGGAATGAGTTAAGGCTGGTATATGGCACAAAAATGAACCATGATATGCTAACACCTTTTGTTATTAAATCTAGTATTGTTGTTCAACGTCGATGAAATGAACAAATAGAACACTCCAGCTCCAGGATCAGCAAGAAACACTTTCTAAAATGCATTGCCTGTATAGCTAGTCTGGGTCTCACCCTGGTGTTAAGGGTCAGGGGTTTGGACCAGGTCCAGGGAGGCAAAATGTGTTGGCTCCGGTAATCTCAATTGACAGATGGTATTCAGTTGACAGAAGGACTAGTCTAGAGGGTCTGAAATGGCCTGTCTCTCCTTCTAGTTGACTTGGATGATGTGAGAGGAGGGTGGATCCCAACAGAAACTGTTATCTTAAATGTCTCAAATGAATACCTGCCTACTTAAGAGGAAAGAATGCATGGGAGTTGAATTATATGGGGCATATTTTACTGTGGGGAACAAAACATACACTTAAAACTCTGCAGCTATGGATTCCCAAGTGCCATCAACTTGAAGTAGATCTTTCTGATTCCCATGTTTCTTTAGCCCTTTTAACATCAAAAGGACTCTTCCTCCCTCTCTCTTTTCCTCTTTTTTCCTCTCCCCCCCCCTCTCTGGATCCCTCCACCCAGAATTTTTGCATGTCTTTGTCTGGATTCTGAGTCTGCACTTTAAACATTGATTCCACTCTACCCATCTTTCAAAAATATACCATACATCCCACGACACTACACTACACATGCTATGCCTCTACAGTTTCTAAGCTGTCAAAGTGGATGCTGGGAAAATTCTTGGAAGCCCTTACACTATGGTATTCAATGTCACTAAATTATGAACAAAAGCAAGTGTGAATCCACAGTAGTACAGATTAAGACTATATATATATATATATATATATATATATATATATATATATATCCATGCTCCATGCTCCATGCTACCATTTGCAGAATCCCTAAAAATGACCTAAAAGGCAGGTGGCATTTTAAGCCATTTAAGCCATGGGTGTGACAAGAACGAACCTGCATTGGAAAGAATTTTAGTTCTTAATCACTTGTAACTAAAAGTCTTACTCTTGCAAGTATCAAAGTATTTGACCATGAAAGCACACCCCTCCTCAAGGCTCAATGCTGCTTGCTGGTGCAGAGGAGGGCCACTCTGAGTTCCATCAGCATCACAGTAAGCTTTGGGAGTCATTCAGGATGGAGGGAACAAGGGTAGTGACTTCTAAGAAGAATTTTTTTTGAGGAGTGGAAGGCACACTGGCTTATAGAACTTTGAAAAATCATGATTTCATAGGAATTAAACTGGATATGGGAGCTCTGCCTAGTGTTCAAAGATACCTTTTCAAGTTCACTATATTTTGCCCTCATCTCCAGTCTTTTAGAAGAAGGTTAGGAACAATGTTTTCTCTTTGTTGTATGAAAAGGCGAACTTTATAGCATGGGAAAGGCAGAGGTAGGTGTTACTTTTTTTTGCCCTGCAAATAAAGGGATGTACTAAAGCTCTGTCTAACATCTGGAGAAAGAAGCAGAGAACCCTCAGGGGGGAAAAAAAGAACCTTGTTGTGGTTTGCCCTGAAGTTATCTGTATTTTGATGCTAATTCCACTGCCCCAAGGACAGCTTCCTAGTCACTACTCAGGAATCTGGTGACTTCACCAGAACCACCTCCCCCCACTGAATTTGTAAAGTACAGGTGAGGGGCAGGTATGGGATAGAAGGAGGCCTGTCATTGGAGGAGAAGGAAGGATGGGCGGGAGAGAAGATTGAAGGAAGAGGAGGAGACTAGAACAGAAAGGAAGAGACAGGAAGGAGAGAGAGGCCCAGAAGCCGTGGCAGGGCGATGGAGGCTGACATAAAGATCTCGCTCTGTGTATTTACAGGTTGTTATTAATGTTCCTAAGGGATGGATGGTACTGGGCTTTATATAAGCACAATTATATCTTACCAATTGGGTCAAAGGTTATTGTGTTGTGTGTTCTTTTATGTGACGGTTTGAGTGTAGGAAAGTGTGTGGTGGCAGGAGACACTGGGCCATTGAGGAGTTGGAATGTGTTTCCGCCAAGATATCTAGCGGATATCTTGGAGCACCGCGGTGCTGGACCTAGCGGGGTAAAAGACAACTATACTTTTTTATTTATTTTTATATTTTTACAACAACAGAACCTAATTTCAGCCCTGAATTTGAGTACATTTTGTTGACCATAAACACTGTTACTGACCATAAAGACTGTTATTAACCAATGCTATCATTTACAAAACACCTAACGTTTTCTCCAATAGCCAAAGTAAATTCTCTCATGAGCATCATATAAGGCTGTGTAACAGTTTATAACACTATTGGCATAGTTTCTGCTCCCCCCTCCTACCCCCAGGCAATTAGAGAAAATACTAAGAATTAGCTGCATAGACAAAACAGGAAATCACAAACAGAACCACAAACATAAAGACTTCTTTTTACACTCACTTCCCACTGTCACTTGACAATACTTTATTAAAAAGCCTTTTTCAAGGTGTTAAACTCTTTAGCATTTCCAAATAAGAGAAATATCTCAACAATGCCAATGTATAAAGGCACCAGGTATAAGAGTCAGCACTTTTATGAGAAACTTATCTTGCTAATAGAAGGGTGTGTCTACCTGTCACTGAATAGTATACCTGAGGTTTTATATGGTTCTACAGAAGAGACCAGTGGTGTCAATCTTCACAAAAGCCTTTTTAATCCACTTTACTTGGAAGTTTACACTAGAAGAATACTGAAACAAGCAGCTAAAATATAGTGCTGCTTTCCAAAGAACATGCCTGTCTGAAACTCATTGATGATCCTTGGGTATTGGTTCTAGTGAGATTACTAAACAGCTTTACTTACAGAGAGGCAAGCTATTTAGTTCAGTGAGCCGCTCAATTCCCCTTCCACTCAAGTGACCCACAGCTAGCAAAAAGATTTATCCTGCCTTCAGGGGTCCCAGAACTGGTAGCCTAAGTTAAGACTAGAGCCCAAGTCAATAAACAGTCTGAACGATAATCATTGGAAATTTCATTATTGCTAAAGGAATCAATTATTGTTCTAACAAGTTCGGTCCAAACAATATGGGAAATTAATTGTTCCTATCCAAAGGAAAGACTGGGTCAAAAAGGTGGAACTGAGACTAAAGGCAATCCAGAGGCCCATCTACCTAGGGATCCATCCCATCTGCAGGATGCTTGCTGACAGGAGCTTAATATGGCTGTGCCCTGAGAAGCTTTGCCAGCACCTGACCATTACAGATACAGATACATACAACCAACCATAGGTCTGAGCCCAGGGACCCCAATGGAAAAGCTAGGGGAAGGACTGAAGTAGCTAAAGGGGATTACAACCCCATAAGAAGAACAATATCAACTAACTGGACCACCCAGAGCTCCCAGGGACTAAACCACCAACCAAAAAATACACATGGACGGATCCAGATACATAGGTAACAGAGGATGGATGGCCTTAATCTGAAATCAGTGGTAGGGAAGGAGGCTTGATGCCCCAGCGTAAGGGAATGCTAGAGGGGTAAGGCAGGAGTGGGTGAATGGGTGGAGGAGCACCCTCATAGAGGCAAAGGGGAGGAGGGTGTAGGGGGATGAGATGGGGGTTGGTGGAGTGGTAACCTAGGAGGGAGATAACATTTGAAATGTAAATGAACAATATGATTAATAAAAAAGAAATGAAATTAACAATCTACAAGTAATTCATAACTTTCAATGGTTTCTTGTATAAGTAGGGTCATTTGTTTTAATGCAACCTTTAGTTAGGCTATATTAATAAGATCATCCTCCCTCCTCAGATTCTTAATATACACATTATTTTCATCAGTGATAATTGCTTACAGTTACCTTTGATATATCCTGTCTCTATAATGAATAGGTAGTATATGTGTTCAGTCCATCCTGCAGACTGCACTGGCACATTAAAATTTACCATAGTTATTCACAAGTAATAGCTTCAAGTGACTCTCAGTTCAATGTACTGCATTTAAAATGCCAAAAGTCGGGTTTGGGGATTTAGCTCAGCGGTAAAGCGCTGGCCTAGCGAGTGCAAGGCCCTGGGTTCGGTCCCCAGCTCCGGGAAAAAAAAAAAAGATCACTTGGTGCTCTTTTTAGAGGGCTCTGGTTTGGTTTTAAAATGCCCAAAGTCTTTCCCCAAATGCTCACCTAAATTTGGCAAAATCCTTTTTTCTTTCCATACTTACAATTGTTGAGAATGTGCAAAAAATTAATAAATTTGAAATATACCATAAGTTGTTGTAAATAAGGCACAATGTTTCTCTCAGTGTGATTAATTGGACCTTTTTAATGTGACACATAAGCTGGAATATTTTGGCAAATTAAAACTGTATAAATGGAAAAACAGCCAATCATACATCTTTGCCAATTTTCAAGTAGAAATCTTTCCTATCAAGTTCCTTAAATTATTTTAAAACATTCTAATGAAATCTAAAACTCACATAGTTTATGAATTAATGTCTATATAAACAAATTTTATCTGCAAGGATTATTATTTTTTAACCTTTGAGAACATGGCTAGCACAACGGCCCTGTTCTGTGTTTTACAGTTAACCAATGGGCTGTAAGAATCAGTTTAGTGTAGCATCTAACTTGTAGCCTTTTACTTCTGTAATATACAGCTTACATACAAGATTTAAATAGCACAGAAGATGTTATTTCTTGGCTAGAGACCAATTAAGTAACTACTGATGGAAGCACTTGCTACCTGCCTAAAAGGAAGTCTGTGGTTTCCTTCTTTAAATTGCTGAGTTTTAATGTCCATCAAAAGGCTGTTATCACAATGAATTATTCATCCATTTCAGTCTACCACAATTTAGCACTATACCCAAGGAATTCAAGCTGGAAAAAAAATGTAGCCAAAAGTGTCTACCCAAGAACTCAAAATATTTTTGTTTGTTTGTTTGGTTAGTTGGTTTTATTTTTTGTTTGGTTTTGGTTTGTTTTTTTTTTTTTGGGGGGGGGTGGCTAGACATTTACAAATTGTTATGTCTACTGTGTAGAAGTATATGCTTAAGGGGAAAGTGCTCATACTACTGAAAAGGAAGACTGAGACATGAAATTACCAAAAGTCGTTAGGGAAATCGCTGATCACATAGGTACATGCATCTGTAGGCATCTGCACCTATTGAAGAGGACCCGGGAGGGAACCTTTCCTTAAGGATGAAAGGTCACTGCGTTTGGAGATGTCGGGTGTCATTTCCTCTGTTTGTCCCTTGGTGGAGTTCTTGAGTCACTTTCTCCCTTTCCCTTGTACTTTTTGCTTTATATTTCTCTCCAGGACTGGCTATCATGTTTACTGTATTTAACCTTTTTTTTTTTTCCGTATTCTTGTGAATAATACAACGTCTATTATAAATGAAAGACTCCCGACCCCGAAACCCTGCCGCTGGCACTTGCTTCCTAGCCTTACTGCAAACTTTGTTGTCCTTACTTTTTTGCCAGTCTTCTCTTTTTAAAGACTTAAGCCACACTAGGGACCTCGAACACTATCGCCACCCCCACCCCCGCTCCGTCACCGACATTCTTAACTGAAAAAGTACTTGAACTTTTAAGTTTGGAGGACGATGTTTAGCAAAGATAAGCATGAAATATCTGGATTTTAATCAATTTCATTTTTATGTCTGCTTTATTTTATATGTACGGTTATCAAGGGGCATTTCCTCTTTAACAACAAAGAAAAGAAACATTGCATCGCAGACGTTCAATATTCCCTAAAAATGTGCTTCCTCCAAACGATGACGTCCCGTTACTGATCAAGGCAGTCTTTAGAACACTACTCCTCTTCGGTTTTGTCTGCCAGAGAAGCCGCGGCGACGGCAGCGGCGGCAGAAGCAACTGCAACCTTTTTAATTTCTTACAGCCGGTTACACTTTTTGATCCCATTTCCTCGTGAACCTTGCCTCTCAGGTTGAGAAGATAAAAGCAGCCTCGGGTCTGAGAGACCGGGTGGGGTCTGTGGGTGGGAGCGAATCCGGATATCACATTCCCCTGGTGAGGTCTGCTACTGGGAGGATTAAGTCCCTGGGTTCCATTTAATGAAATTGCTGAGCACTTGTGACACTGGCTCTAAGACTGCGGAAATGGGGCGGGGGTAGTGGGGGAACTGCTGCTCGCCTTCATTCACCCTGCGCACCGGCTGGAGGCTGGAGCGATGGTGTCAGCGCCCAGACAGGGGGCGGAAGAGGATTGGGAGCAATGGCCGCTGCAAGGGCGCTAGGAGGGTATCACCCCCCTTTACCCTCTTCCCGCCCATTCCATTCTAGTCCTCAGGAACCGCTCTGGGGAGCAGAGGAGCTGCCACTTCTTGGCTGCTCTGGTGGAAAGGTCGGAGCTGGCGACTAGTGGGGGAGGGAGCAAAGCAAGGTATCCCGGCCCAACAGCAGCCTGGCCGCGCTGCTCTCCATGCAGCACACGTCGGACCCATTTCCCACGCTGGCTTGGCTCCGCGGCACAGTCGGTGGGGATAAGTGGGGAGGGCGGGAGGAGGTTACCTCCCTCTCTCAGAGGAAACCACTCCACTGTGAAGGACGCGCTGCACCCCTGTCCCCCAGTCATCATGGAAAAAAATATATGCAAACTCTAGGGAAGAGTAGACCACTCAGTCACTCCCTCCACCCTTGCCAAGAGCGGCGGGAAAATGCTTGAAGAGGCAGAGGAGGGTTATTCAAGTTTATGGTCTGGCAAGGGAAGAGGTAGTGCATAATGTCTTTCTGCCCACGCGATTGCCTGAAGTTTGCAAAATTCTAGTAAGGCAACGAGTGGAGTGAGTGCAGTGTGCCACACCGCCACGCATCGGAATGCACAGTGCAAAGCCTCGCAGTGGAGGTGATGTCCCCCTTCCCATTCCAGTCTGGATCGGGAGAAAGCAGGCAGTCAGATAAACCTCTATTCTTCCAAATGTAAGGGGGACATCGCGTTACGGCCACTTCGTCGGCCGCTGAGGCGCTGCGGCGCCAGCCCCCTCCTGCAGACTGCGGCGGTGCGCACTGAGCCTGCGCGCCAGGCTTTTCTCGCTGATGCTGCAGATACAGAGCTGAGAGCTCTGGCGGCAGCGGCCGGAGGGTTACGGGGAAGGCCGTTCTATCCGAGGAGAAGGAGGAGCCACCCCTCCCGGAAAGATGCTGCTTTATGGGACAGGAAAATATTCGCCAGCTCCTGGCACATACTACTCACGGCAGCGTCCTCTGTGCTTCCACCCCCGCCCCTCCCGGGAGAGCTTGGAAACCACTGCCGCTCCCCCACCCCCGCCCCCAAACACACTCCTTTTCGCTGAGCTCCTCCAAACAACCGCGCGCTTCCTTTGCTCCTAGACTTTATTGGTATTTGACTTATTTAAATCATTCTGCCTCCTCACTCTGGTTTCACAAAGAGTAAAATTGATTCTCTGAGTATTGGACCCGGGGATGTAAATTTGTCTTTAAAGGGGCCCTTAAATTCCCAGCAACATTCTTCGAGATAGAAAGGATGCTACCCCCAATACAACCTACTACCTTCGTCTTTCTTACTCTTTCAGTAGAGTGTCTTTCCTTCGACTGTGTGAAATAAATAAGAAGTGGGCTTCTATTCTAAAACACCATCAGCCCTGAGATCTGACTGAGATGGTCATGACTGAGAACCGGGGAAGCCTCAAGCCAGGGAATGGCAGGGAGCATCACGAGGCACAAAGTCAAAAGGAGAGAAAAGACGTTAGGCACACTCGGTACACAAAGTTGCCATTAAAGTTTATTTCCCTTATATCCAGATAGGTGACGCTACACTTTGCCAGTTACTAAAAGCTGCAGGCTCTGCTCAGAAAATAATATCCAGGCTTCTAGCATGTGTTTTATTCCCCAGGCGCGTGCACACACGGTCTATCCCCAGTGAGAGCCGGATGACAGGAATTCCAAGCATTTAAACAAAGGCAGGCATTCTCCCCTCCCCAACCCAGACCTCCAAAGTCAGTGCTCCAAAAAAGGAACCTCTCTGGCTCTCACTGGAGTTTGATGATCTCTCTTCACTACTGCAGCCCGTCACCGTTTTGCAGAACACAAGCTTGGCTTTCGGAACTCAGACCTCGTCCTCAGCCTACCAGTAGCAATTCACTAACCCAGATGCTAAATTGCGAAACGAACACACGTTGCGGGTGGGAGTTGAGGCGGAGGGGGCATCGTCTGTAGGTGGACGTGGGAGGAAGGTATACTAACACCCTCACTTCAGCTCTTACCCACGCAGCTGGGTTTAGTCAAGGAGGAAATCTACCAGCCCTAGATGGGGAAAATAATCATCTCCACCCCCACCCCAAACTGCCCAAGGAGACTAGACTTTGGCTTAGCTTCTAGGGGCTGAGATTGGGCAGTCCTCAGTCGCCCCCAGGAACCGAAGTCTGGCTTCCACGAGCGCGGCGGCTGGCTGGTACTTCCTCCCGCCTCCCTTCCCTGGGCCGTCCTCCCTGGTTCTCCGCAACTGTGTAGTTTCGGATTCCGCCGCCGCCGCTGCAGCGTCGGGGACAAGTCTGAGTCCAGAGCCCGCGGGCTTTCCGCAGCAACCGCCACTTTATGCAAACTTGCGGGTTTCCGGCTAGGGGGTAGGGAGAGTAGAAGCTTCCCCGTAGCGATTCAGTGTCTCGGAACACCCACAGCCGGAGAGGCGGCGGGAGCGCGCTCACCAGACTCTGCTAGACGCGAAAGCGGACGAGACAACTGCGGAATTCACCCGCCGCGCCAGGGCACTTCCGAGACAACAGCCGACTGGCACTTTTTCTCCCTTTGGCAAACTAGATTTTTTTTTTTAAGCTACTTGGCAGCTCTGTTTGACTCCACCTCCCCCTCCACCCCCGCCTCAGTGCCTTTGGCTTTTCTTTGGAAATCCGGACAGAATTGGGCATCTTTGTTAATTGCCGTTAGGAGTGCCTGGTCGTGAGCTTTCACCGGGCCAATGTCGCAGATGCACAGAGCCAGGCTTGCTCACCTTTGAACTGCAAAGGGATCAAGTTCAGCTCGAGTTCCCCGCATTGAGACTGGAAGAAGCTGAGAGACTGTGCTGGAGAGAGAGTGAGAGAGGGGGGAAAGGGGAAAGGAGAGGAGGGAGGAGAGCGAAGAGGAGGGAGGAGAGAAAAAAAGGAGGGAGGGAGGGGAGGGATCGAGAGAGAGCGGGGAGAGAGAGGCTGCAATCTCCTCCCTGAATCGCGCACAGCGCTGCAGATCCCACTGCTCCAACACGCGGGCCGAATGCAGGTGAGGGAAGGCACGGACTCTGCGGCTGAGAATCCAAACTTGGGCACCGCGCGGTGCGCACGGTTCGGCTCTCGCCCCCGCGGGCGAATGGTTGCTGCGGTTTCAGGCGGCGGCTTCGTGACTAATGACCTTGCGCAGAGTTGTTAAGAAAAAAGAGAAACCCGAGCTCTCCGGGGTGAGAAGCGACCGACTCTGGGCGTCTCTGAAGATGGCTCGGGCTGCTCCTTGGCGCGCCGAGAGCACCCGGTCGCGGACCGAGCTGTGACGCCAGGCGTCTTCGCTGCACCTTGCCCGAAGCGACCTGCCGTGGAATTTTTCATTCAAGATATGTTGAGTGCTTCCCGGCTGCTTTAGAGGAGTCAGAGTTGAGACTGGCTTGTTGCTCGCCCCAGAGACTGGAGCAGGAAGCGGCTCACGTTTGTTTGGACCTCCGGAGCCTAAACAGAGCCTGGGTCTAGAGTGAGTAGCTGGAACGTGAATTGGACTTAACTCGAGTAGCAGTAAGGACTAGCAGGGCTGTCAGGCGGGGAAGGCTGCAGGTTTGCTCCAGTCCGCTACCAGACTCCGCCGCCCTCTTGCCGAAGCGGTTCCGGCCCCTTCCCAGGGCTTGGGGACTGGATCTTAGGATCTTCCCGCTGAGGGGATGACTTTGTGGGGGCACCAAGCCCGTGGCGCGCAGTGTCCCGTGAACTGTGAGTACTGCGAGTAAACGGTGGCCGGCGAGCGGGCGATTAGCACCCATTGCATGAATTATGAAACAATAACTTTCGGAAGAAGCAGAAGGAGAAAAAAAAGAAGCATCTATAGCTGACCCCCCTCCCATCAGCGGACTCTACTCGCTACTCTGGCCCCCCTCCCTCCCCTCCCTCTCATTTCTTCCTTTCCCGGAGAGGAGGACCGAGGGGAGGGCAGGCGGCCAGCCCCGGAGGAGGGGGGTGACGAGGGGGGTTGTGGTTAGAAGGAGCAGTAGCAGCAGCAGCAAGAGAAGATGCTGAGGATGCGGACCACGGGATGGGCGCGCGGCTGGTGCTTGGGCTGTTGTCTCCTTCTGCCGCTCTGCTTCAGCCTGGCTGCCGCCAAGCAGCTGCTCCGGTACCGGCTGGCTGAGGAGGGCCCCGCCGACGTGCGGATCGGCAATGTGGCCTCGGACCTGGGCATCGTGACCGGTTCTGGTGAGGTGACTTTCAGCCTTGAGTCTGGCTCTGAGTATCTGAAGATTGACAACCTCACCGGCGAGCTGAGCACCAGCGAGCGGCGCATCGACCGAGAGAAGCTGCCCCAATGTCAGATGATCTTCGACGAGAACGAATGTTTCCTGGACTTCGAGGTGTCGGTGATAGGGCCCTCGCAGAGCTGGGTGGACCTGTTTGAGGGTCGGGTCATCGTGCTGGACATCAACGATAACACGCCCACCTTCCCGTCGCCGGTGCTCACGCTCACGGTGGAGGAGAACCGACCTGTAGGCACGCTCTACCTGCTGCCCACGGCCACCGATCGTGACTTTGGTCGCAACGGCATCGAGCGCTACGAGCTGCTCCAGGAGCCCGGGGGTGGTGGCGGCGGCGGCGAGGGAAGGCGCTTGGGGCCGGCGGACAGCGCCCCCTACCCAGGGGGCGGCGGGAACAGCGGGAGCGGCGGCGGCTCTGGGGGATCCAAGCGGCGGCTGGACGCGCCTGAGGGTGGCGGTGGGACTGGTCCAAGTGGTCGAAGCAGTGTGTTCGAGCTGCAGGTGGCGGACACTCCAGACGGCGAGAAACAACCGCAGCTGATAGTGAAGGGGGCGCTGGACCGGGAGCAGAGAGATTCCTATGAACTGACCCTCCGAGTGCGCGATGGGGGCGACCCACCTCGGTCCTCTCAGGCCATCTTGCGGGTGCTCATCACCGACGTGAATGACAACAGCCCTCGCTTCGAGAAGAGCGTGTATGAGGCTGATCTGGCTGAGAACAGCGCTCCCGGCACCCCCATCCTACAGTTGCGCGCCACCGATTTGGACGTAGGGGTCAATGGACAGATCGAGTATGTATTTGGGGCGGCCACCGAGTCGGTGAGACGGCTACTGCGTCTGGATGAAACATCGGGCTGGCTCAGTGTCTTACACCGTATCGACCGCGAGGAAGTGAATCAGTTGAGATTCACAGTAATGGCCCGTGACCGCGGGCAGCCCCCCAAGACCGATAAGGCCACCGTGGTCCTCAATATCAAAGATGAGAACGACAACGTTCCCTCCATCGAAATCCGCAAGATAGGGCGCATTCCGCTTAAGGACGGGGTGGCCAACGTGGCCGAAGACGTCCTGGTGGACACCCCCATCGCCCTGGTACAAGTGTCCGACAGAGACCAAGGCGAGAACGGGGTAGTCACCTGTACTGTGGTGGGAGATGTGCCTTTTCAGCTTAAGCCAGCCAGCGACACCGAGGGAGATCAGAACAAGAAAAAGTACTTCCTGCACACATCAGCCCCACTGGACTATGAGACCACCCGGGAGTTTAACGTGGTCATAGTAGCTGTGGACTCCGGCAGTCCCAGCCTCTCCAGCAACAATTCCTTGGTGGTCAAGGTGGGAGACACCAACGACAACCCTCCTGTCTTTGGCCAGTCGGTGGTCGAGGTTTACTTTCCAGAAAACAACATTCCCGGGGAGAGGGTAGCCACGGTGCTGGCGACAGACGCTGACAGCGGGAAGAATGCAGAGATAGCCTACTCGCTGGACTCTTCAGTGATGGGGACCTTTGCCATCGATCCCGATTCTGGGGACATCCTGGTCAATACAGTATTGGACCGGGAGCAGACTGACAGGTATGAGTTTAAAGTTAATGCCAAAGACAAAGGCATTCCTGTGCTGCAAGGCAGCACCACGGTGATTGTACAGGTGGCTGATAAAAATGACAACGACCCTAAGTTTATGCAGGATGTCTTTACCTTTTATGTGAAGGAAAACTTGCAGCCCAACAGCCCTGTGGGTATGGTCACCGTGATGGATGCTGACAAGGGACGGAATGCAGAGATGAGTCTGTACATAGAGGAGAACAGTAACATTTTTTCTATTGAGAATGACACAGGGACCATTTACTCCACGATGTCTTTTGACAGGGAACATCAGACAACATACACTTTCAGAGTGAAGGCAGTGGATGGAGGAGATCCTCCCAGGTCGGCCACAGCCACAGTCTCTCTCTTTGTGATGGATGAAAATGACAATGCTCCCACAGTTACCCTTCCCAGAAATATTTCCTACACGTTGCTGCCACCTTCAAGTAATGTCAGGACAGTAGTAGCGACAGTGTTGGCAACAGACAGCGACGATGGCATCAATGCAGACTTGAACTATAGCATTGTGGGAGGGAATCCTTTCAAGCTGTTTGAGATTGATTCCACCAGTGGTGTGGTTTCCTTAGTGGGGAAACTCACCCAAAAGCATTATGGCTTGCACAGGCTGGTTGTGCAAGTGAATGACAGCGGCCAGCCTTCCCAGTCCACTACGACTTTGGTGCATGTGTTTGTCAATGAAAGTGTTTCCAATGCAACTGTGATTGACTCTCAGATAGTCCGAAGTCTGCACACCCCACTCACCCAGGATATAGCTGGTGACCCAAGCTATGAAATTAGCAAACAGAGACTCAGTATTGTCATTGGGGTGGTGGCTGGCATTATGACTGTGATTCTAATCATTTTAATTGTCATGATGGCAAGATACTGCAGGTCCAAAAGTAAAAATGGCTATGAAGCTGGCAAAAAAGACCATGAGGACTTTTTTACACCCCAGCAGCATGACAAATCTAAGAAGCCTAAAAAGGACAAGAAAAACAAAAAATCTAAACAGCCACTCTACAGCAGCATCGTCACTGTTGAAGCTTCTAAACCGAATGGACAGAGGTATGACAGTGTCAATGAGAAGCTGTCAGACAGCCCCAGCATGGGCCGATACCGATCTGTTAACGGTGGGCCTGGCAGTCCAGACCTGGCAAGGCATTACAAATCCAGTTCCCCGCTGCCTACTGTCCAGCTTCACCCCCAGTCACCAACTGCAGGGAAAAAACATCAAGCTGTACAAGATCTACCACCAGCCAACACATTTGTGGGAGCAGGAGACAACATTTCAATTGGATCAGATCACTGCTCTGAGTACAGCTGTCAAACCAGTAACAAGTACAGCAAACAGGTAAGACATATCCCAGACGTGTTTACATGTCCCAGAGAGGGCCGGTCATTCAGAGATGGAGCAACTTCTGTGAAGTTGTGTCTTTTCTTTATAAGGGTCCTTCTGGTTTGAAAACTAGGAGGTTAATGTGCATTTTTATGCCATTGATGTACCAGAGACCTTATAGGATAGAGATGTGTTGCTGGGTTTTTTTTTTTTTTGGAAACTAGACTGTGGGTTTACATGGTGTCTAAGGGAAAGGTAGTGTTTTGTGCTTCTCTTAGTATTTGACAGCGTTCATTCGTGAATATTTTATGTTTATAGAGTAAATATGTATATCTTCTTGGGAGAATTCTAAGGGAAAATTTTCTAGAGTTACAACTAGTGCCCATTCTAACTGGGCACTGAAAAGTTTTAACTCTGTCATGAATCATGCAGGATTTTACAAGTCAGCAGACACTGATTCATAGAAACGCAGAGCTGAGGCAGAAATCTTGAAATCCTGCCATAGTCCTTTGATTGGGTGAAAACAGTGGTTTAAAAGTACTTAATGAAGAGCAAGTGCCATGCATAATTGCATTTTTAATACTTTGTATCTATAACAACATTTATTCATAATGATTAGGCTCCTATGTGGATGTGCAATCAGCACCTGAATTCTTCATATTCAATATTCCAAAGCTTGTAAACAAAATTAAGTTGTACTTAGTAGAAGATATTTGTGGATGTTTTGGGAATTACTAAAAAAAAAAAAAGAAAAACTATGGGTGTTACTTTTGTGTGTTCTGTGACATAGCTGCTTCCTGGTAAAATGTGGAAAACAGCAATATGTATATATGTGTGTGCTTGAGGGCAACTTCTGACTATGTCAGATTTATTTTATAGTTTGCTTGTGTCGTATGTATTATGTAGAAGTTTACTTTTTATGCCCTCCAAAGTTTGTCCCACAGCAAATAAATCCTTTTGGAAAGTGCTGAGGTGCTGGCCAGAACACTGAAAAAAGAATGCATCACATGTTTTACTACACAACCTGACCTTAGGAATTACATTTACAACTTGTTAAATGTTGTAATATGGTGGGTTTTTTTTGGTTTGTTTGTTTTTTTGGTTTTTGGGTTTTTGGGTTTTTTTTGCCAGATTTGTTTTGCATGTAGAATGTGTCCTCTGAGGAGAATTGAGGTGGAAGGGAAAGTTGTTATATAGTCTCATTCAATATGTTAGGGAGAATAAATACTAACATTTCATAGTTTTCATCATTATTAAATATTAAAATACTTTCTACATGTAGCATTTTGTTTTACAGTATTTATTTGGATTGGAAGAAGACACAGAAGTAATACACTTTTAAAGATACCCTATTAAAAACAGTAAAAAAATATAGGTTTGAACTACTGTGTATTGAAATAGCTTTTGAAAATAGATCTTTGGATGCATGTGAGTTTGAATTACTTACTTGAGACCACTATTTGATATTGTGGAGAGTTTATTTCTGCTGTGTTTTTGCTTTACCTGAAGTTAAAAGCAATGTGCTTTGGCCTGGTATTTAATGTCTTCATCAGTTTTGAAAACAGGAAAGACTCCAATGAAGCATACAGCATTTTTCCATGTTATTTATGTACAACATTATATTTCATGTGTCTATATACACATGAGGTCTTGTCATTTCCTTAGCAAATCATACCAGAAGTACAACATAATGTGAAGACAGCTTTCTACAAATGCTTTACATCCCCATTGCCAGGCTAATCCTGGCTTTGCCCTATTACAGGGACATTCGCACATTCATCTTCTAAATTTCTTAATTGTATGCTTTTTAATGGGTATATAAAATGGCAAATTGACAAATACTGTATGCAAACACAAGGCTTGTGTTTCCACTTAAACTGTGCTTGATTCATTGGTTGGGGCAGCGCTATATTCTTGAATTTTAAAATCACTTAATGTCAAAGAGGCATGCCACTTGAAAAAGCAAAGAGATATGCTCCTAAATTGACTAATGTATGGTACTTGTCTTTCAATTGAGCAAAGTCCATTTACAAAAAAAAAAAAAAAAAAAAAAAAAAAGCCACATAGTGCAGTGAGTGGAATGAATCACTCAGTTTGCCAAAGGTGACTTTGGAAAACTTGCACGCCATTAGGTGCTCCAAAGATGTACGAAGTTTTAACCACAAGCAAATAGCTGACCTACAATAAAATACAGGCGAATGAAACCCACTCCCCCTAATGTAATTAATGGTGGTAATTGATACCTTCCTCTTCTCAATATTGCTCTCAGGGGACGAGAGATCCATTTCAAAGTTACATTCTGCTTCATCCGACAGGAATGCAGTCCACTTCGTCTAGATTTTTGTTTTCATCATACATAACTCCTTTTCTATTTGTACCTTTAAAAGATTTAGTGTTCACAGAACGAAGCCGTGTTTGCTTTCATTAGACTTTGTTTATCGGCACACGGGATTTTGCTGTTTCCCTCTTTGAAAGATGCATTTATCTAAAATTTGAGACTTCCAGTCTTTCAATTAATTTGAGACTTGTACTTTTAAAATTCCTCATTTGCTAGAATGCCTTAATTTTGTTTAAAATTTCTCTGAACTATCGCATGATATTGCTTTATACAGACTGATATAATGGAAGTGACATTTCTTTCAGTCTTTTCTGCATGAGAGTTGTGTTTTCTTGTGTGATATTAGGGGCCACATTTTAGTAAACCAACACCTCCCCAGAAATCCAAGTTTACAAATAGAATTTATACTCTCTCTCCCTTCTCCTTCCTTTGGATTGGTTTCACAGGCTCTAGGTACACTTTGAGCATCTATTAATACTCTGACAAACTCTAGATGTGTGTTGGGCAGTGGATGAAACTATTTCTCACACTCACCCATTAGAAAACCGAGGGGTGGAACCTAGCTCTTCATAGTTCAGACCTTTGCATTGCAAACAAAGCCTTCGCCATCCAGTACCTGATGTTTACTCGAGCACAGTGAGGCTCAGATTCTGTCTCTTGAGTTCAGTTCTTCAGTTGCTTGGCAAACGTGGTGGCCTGCAGTCCTGAGATATAAAGGGATAGCTGTACATCTGATTGAGGGAAAATAGCAAGAAAATGCAGTCCATTCATTTTTAAAATTTGTGCTGAATAATTTCAATAAAACTTCAAAAAAATTACAACAATTAACAAACTACGAACTACAAATGTAGAGTTTCAGTTCTCCAGCTATTCTCAAATCCTATTGAGTTTAACAATTGGTATGCTTTTTTAAAGATAATGACTTTATATATAAAATGTTTTATAGTATTTCCCAAATGAAACGTAAGGAAATTTTTATAATTGGCCTTGAATAAACATTTATTTTAAAATTCATTTTGAGCTGATCACAATGTACCCACAGAAAAAGAAATCTTGTTAACTCCACTGACAGTTTCCCTTCTGTAAGGAACTGCTGATTTAGTCTGAATAATGTTCTCCTTAATTAATAAGATTTTGGTCAACGTTCATTATACACTTAATTAAAATAGTACAAGTGAACTTTATAAAAGATGATGGTGTTTTGGAAGCACATGTGTACCTTTCTGTGAGTTTCAGAGTGCTCAATTTAATGACAATTAAGCCTCAATCTGCATGTGCGTCAGCAGATATATTTCAGCAGATATTACATATCTGCAAGTGATGTCAGCTCCACACAGCATCTTGATAATTCTCCAGGAGAACGTTTGCAAGGTGGTTCACCTGCCTGTAACCAATACTCTTTCATGAAGCCCAGTGAATATGCATATATTTCTTTTACCTTTGGCTTAGCATTCTGGGCAGGATGCTAATAGGAGAGGGACATCTTCTAAGCAATATTACCCAAGTCTTTGACTGAGTAAGGCACATGGAAATCTTCATTCAGTTATGTGGTCCACAGTTGATGTGCAACTTTAAAGGGAAGTTCACAGTAGAACAAGTTAAATGGTCTCTAAAATTTATCTTAAACCAATGAATCGACTAATGATTACTTGATAGGAGTGACTAAATGATAAAAATCTATAGTTTCCACAATTTCTACGTGTCATGAGCTTTTTCCTTCTTTTACACTCAAGCATGCATTCTTGTGTAGCAACCGTGTGGCCATTAGTGCTTTATTTTGTGCTGATGTCCATACACTGACATGTTTGTGGTATTTGAATGTTGAACCTACACAAAGGAGAAATTAAAGCACACAGGTCAACACCTTATTGACTCCACTTAAAATCGTGAGAGTCATCACATTTTAGATTGAAAAGGTACCACTGAGAAGCTAGCATAAAAAAGTAGTCTGATTATGTTCACAAAGTTATTAGGGACATGACATAGACCAGAAGCCAAGTGTCCTCATTAAACCACTTAGAAGCAAAACAGCCTTTGAATCTCAGTAAGTTTCTCTGTGTAGAATGTAACAGTGGCAAGAGTCCGTTTCAGCTGGCTTATGCCTTTGCTCATATCTTTGACTATAAAGATAGGCCTTTTTACAATAGAGTATAATTTGGGCCTCAGCTCTGTGACTTGTGTGTAATTTAAAGTTTAAAACTTACTGATTTTAGTAGAAGTTCATAATTTCATATTTTATGAAAGGTATCAGATGATGATGCACATGAAACTGAGTTAATGTGGCTTTGATTAGCATGGGTTCGTAAAAAGTAATTGACAGTATTTTAAGGTTAGCACAAGAGTAAGAACAGTCTTAAGCTCCTGTCACGGATAACATTTTGCATATCGTCACTAGAAAGGCATTTTATTGGAAAACAATGAAAACATCCTCAGCCTTATACATGGCCAATTTTGTAGATTCTTATTGAAGTAATTGTTTACCTTTTTCACCAAAACTGATTACCACATTTGGTTTCTAGATTTCCTGATGCCATAACCACCTATCCTAACCATACAATTTCATGACTTTCTTCTGTCTTTCCCAGTTGATTTACTAAGTTTCACAGAAGAGTGAGACTTTGTTTTCAATTGGAAAGAATAAAGGTGTTTTGTTGTTGTTATTGTTGTTGCTAATCAACGTGGATTTGCAGAGGCATCATATGTAAAGTGTACATTGTACTAATTTCAATGGTTTTGTCGTAGGACCAACTGGAATACTCATTACCCTCATTGCGCGGGGGGGGGCAGTGATAGGGAGATCATGGTACAGTAAATGTAGTCAAACCTTGTGTACACTCAGAACACAGAGAACCAACTTCAAGACTATGGCAAAGTTTCCCATTCATTCATTTTCTGTGACTCTATAGACAAAATATAGCTTTTAAGCTGTTTCAGTGAATCTACAGTAAGTTTCCTTTTTAATTTTAATTTTTTTAAAGCCCTTAAACTCTTGTCTACAGCGGAGTCTGTGTCATGCACACGGTACGGTGCTTTATTTAGCACTAGTTAGTGGGAGAAATCACATACAAAAAAAGCTGAGCTGAAACCACTAAAACTCATCTTAATTATCACTTCTGCTGAATTAATGTTTTAAGGGCGGAAGAAAGGTTTATTTTCAGGAATTTAGTGATGTTTGTATTGAGCTGTAATGCTGTGTACAAACAACAGAACCATTAAGGCTCCTGATGTTGGGTTGCTCTGACAAGACAGTTTTCCCCACTTGAGCACCGTTATCATTCATAATTCTATAATTGGCAATTAAAAATTTTATCTATTTCCAGACCTCTATATCAGCTTTGTGGTCGAGTGTAAGAGTTTAGGGAGATTTTCTACAATGTGGTTTTTTTTTTATTTTAACCTACATAAATCTTTATTTTCCTTCTTTCAGATGCGTGTACATCCATACATTACGGTGTTTGGCTGAATTCCACTCTAATACGATGTTCCAATTTACACCATACTCTGTCACCACCTTGCTACTCCGACACCTGCTGGAGCCTGACCTTGGCCGTGGGGTGTCAGCCAACCACTGTTTGTTCCCCTTGTTGTGCATTTTATTTTCAAGCCTTTTTTCCCTACTTAGGGAAAACAAATAGTTTGAAAGCAAGTTAAGGTCCAAAGAGGCAGTATTAATACAGGCATGTATTATTCACAGATGTCTACAGTTCTGTTCTCAAAGAGATGGCTAGCAACCGCTAACACTTGATAAAAAAATCATTAAGAAAAAAACCCAAAACATATTTCGATAATAGTAACTCTAAGGACTTTGGCTTTGTGTGAACAAAGGGAAATTCAGTTTCTTACATCTTCATCTACAGTACACTAAATACTGATTTCGAATAAAACCCTAAATTGATCAGTGTTTTCTCTGTCTCATGTGATCACAACTTCTTCCAGCTAGGCAGACAGCTCTTGCCAAATCTGTGTTATAATTCTGAATGTCACTATGTGCTTTTGTGTTTTTACCCACATATGAATATTAAAGACTTCAAGCACTTTAATAAAATATATTAGTCTGTGACTTTCTGCGTCTATCACAGACGCTGCAATGGGTTAAATTTTCCTTAATCTTGAAATAAACAGCCTGTAGAATTTTTAAGAGTTGTTTGTTATTTTGTTATTGATGATAAGTTTTTTTTTGAATTTTGTTAGATTTACCAAAGTCACTATAGACAAATTCCGAAGGAATATATACCCTCCAATTTTGTGGACTATGTTCATAGGGAGGCCTTTATGGCTGATGTCAGGTAATATAACCTTGCAGTTCTAAGAATTGTTCCATTGGTGGAGACCTGAAATGGGTGGTTTCAGTTGTAGCAGTGATGGTCTAGGTAAGTTGGCATCCTCTAACCAACCCCCATGTTTGTATATCTCTGTATGTATTTGTTATATTTTATGTTTATGTGCTGTCCATGGTCTGATTCTTTTATATTTGTTGCACTATCTGCCCTGCCCAATGATAATTTTCTCCAAGTTCCAAAGTGCTGGACAAGAGTTTCACGTTCCCCAGGTTTTGTTTTGTTCTGTTCTATTTCATTGTGTGTGTGTGTCAACCATTGTCAGTCTACTAGCATTTTAACAAATAACGAAGATTATTGGAACAACACAGACGTGTGAAGTGATGTGAATTGCCGTAGCCCATACAAGTGCCTAATGTGCACTTACGGGTTTTTATACCATGAGCTGTTCATCTCATCTTGCAAAAGGACCATTTTCTGAAGTATTATTGAGCTGGCAGTGAAATTCCTGAATAAAGAACTTAATTATCCTTTGCCTCTCATTTTGTTTCAAAGACCAGACCCAGGCTAAGAGTCTGGAGAGGAACCCAGACCCTGTTCTGCTTCTCTCAGATGCCTGTTTCTTCATCTCAAAGAAAAAAAACTCACTTCAATAGACTTAAAATGTAGATTTTGCAACAAACTGTACTAACGTACAAACAAGAAGTGATAGAACAAAGTCTAAGAGTTGGAGTTGGTACACTGTGTAGTGGGTGCCCACGGGTGGCGTTACTGAACACTTTTACAAAGAAGAACCCTCAGTCAGTATTTGCAAATTCAGCCTGTGTCATACTCTTGGGGAACTGTTTAATATACCCAATTTCTACCACGAAATAGGAAGTTATGACATAGTGCTTGGGTAGCATGTGCAGGCAATAACTTCAATGTTCTCAAGGCAAATACACACACACACACACAACACACACACACACATCACACGCACACAAACACACACACATATGTGTGTGTATGATATATGCATATATATGAAATAAATATATAGTCATTTGTGCAGTACTGGTGTAGCTGTCCCTGTGTCCACATGAGCATTTCTGCTTTTGATTCCTAGATAAATGTTATGTCTTAGCATGCGGCAGGTTAGGAGTGGTTGGAGAATCACCCTTTATCATGCTCGGCACTGTTGAGTGGAAGTTTACAATTGTTTACCGAGACAGTCAGAAAAGTTTAATAAAACTAAAGTAAAAATGCACTGTCATGCTCCAGGATTTTACGTCCATTCACGCACACCCCACTTGTTGCAGCCTTTCGTGACAGCAAGCTTTCTGAGAGGCTCGAACCCAGTCCTTGCGACTTTTTTGCTTACTTAGTTTTCCGTGTGAGTGTGTGTCCAGTGACTCCCTACCTTCTCCAGCTTCCTGGTCCCCAGTGTTAGCAATTTGGGGACATCTTTTCTGACACTTCATTGTCATTACTAGAACTTCCTGTAAAACAGGTATCCATGCTCTGAGGGAGATGAACTCACCCATTGCTCTGTATAACTTAATGTTTGGATATTTTATTTTAAAATAAAAAGGCAGTAATCAATTCGCTTTAGAAAATCCACGGAGAATGATGTTATAGTAGATACCAATTCACTTAATGGGTTCATTCAGTTTAAACGGTTTTTCTTTTTCTTTTACTACATGTGATATTACTACCAGTCCAGGGTAAGGAGCATAGAGTTCCTGCCTTCATGAAGTTAATATAATGTTTGCAGGACCTGAAAGGATGTTCATTTATTTTCATTGTGCCTTTTAATTTCCAAAACACTAGATGGTAGATACATGTTTGCTTATTTGCTCTTCAGAACAAACTGGGGGGGGGGGGGCACCTTCTTTATTTCCTCGATGAAGCTAATGAAGCAACCAGCAGCCTTTTCATGAATGATGGAATTCAGCTTAAGAAATTTACAAAACCAATGACAGAATAGCCCCTCAGACTCAAGAATAGAGAAAGCATCCAAGTGAAGCTCTTGTTTTTGTTTCGTTTGGTTATTAGTTTTGTTGAAACAAGTTTTCACTGTGTACCCTGGGCAAGTTCACAACTCATTGTGTATCCAAGCCAAACTGCTTGCCTCTGTCTCCTGGGCTGCTGGAATTAAGGGCCTATGGCACCATTATTGTCTGAAATTGTGATTTTGAATAAAGTTAAGTTTTAGAAATTACAGCTACAATCTTCCCCAAAACAGACAGAACTCAAAAGTTCCTAAAATATAGGAGAGAAGTTTGTATAATTTATTTTTTGAGGTATATGTCTGAAATCTTAACATTTTTCAGGTATCACTGTCATAATTGAAAAGGCTTTTTTAAAGTGAGTTGTGACTTGAAGATCTCATGATTCATTGTCATAAGTTATTTGTAGGATTGTATGTTATTAAGGCAATATTTAAAATCAAACCTTCAAAAATTAATTTCACCCTGACTTTATTTTCAATATATGTTGGAAAAATAGCCCCAAGACCCTCCCACATTCTTGACAAAGTGACTTCATAGTCTGTCTTTCAGTGAACAGCATTTATGAAAAAAATCTCTAATTTTGTATTAAATTTTTCTTTCATGGGGTTGGAGATTTAGCTTAGCGGTAGAGCGCTTGCCTAGCAAGCACAAGACCCTGGGTTTGGTCCCCAGCTCCGAAAAAAAAAAAAAAAAAAAAAAAGAGAGAGAAAAAATTTTTTTCTTTCATGTGGGCTATTTTTAAAATACTTTATTAACTTGTGCAAGTCTGTGATGTGGAGATAGAACATGGACTTTAAAAACCAAGGCGATTGTTTTACATGGAGAAAAGTGGGAATGTGCAGCAGGCTCCTGGTGCCTCCCACGTTTAACCTCAGCACTCTGGGGGCAGAGGCAGGGAATCTCTATGAGTTGGAGGCCAGTCTGGTCATGAGAGTAGGTTCCAGGACAGCCAAAGCTACACAGAGAAATCTTGTCAGAAAACAAAACAAAACAAAACAAAACAAAACAAAACAAAATAGAACAAAACAAAAGGAAAAACAGACAAACACAAAACCAACCAACCACCACCAACGAAAACATTGCAAGCATGTTGCACCTTAGGCAGGGGATTCATTGTGTTCAGAGGAGCTAACCCTACCTAAATTTTTCTCCACCACCACATTTCCCTGTGTCAGGGAGCAGTCTTAAAGGCGACCCTTGTAGAATAGAGTACTTAGGAATTTTGTAGAGTTAGCTTTCAAATTCATCCACACTGGTTCTGGAATATGGTGGGACCTCTTTTTGTTGTTTGTTTGTTTTTGTCTTGTTTTGTCTTTAATCACATTACATCCAGATCACAGCCCCCTTCCCTCCTCTCTTCCCAGTCCTACCCTCACCAAACATTGGGCTGAGCCCAGGGAGTGTTTGGAAGAATAGAGGATAGAAGACAAAAAAATCAAGGTCAAGGACACCACAAGGACACCCACAGAATCAACAAACCTGAGACCAGGGGGCCTCACAGAGACTTGGCCACCAACCAGGGAATATGCAGGAGCTGGGCCTAGACCCTAGCAAATGTGCACCGTGGACCCCCCCTACAAATTCAGTGATAGCTGTCCTGGTGTCTGTTCCTGCCATGGATCTCCTTCCTCCTGCCTTATAGGACGTCCTTAATATAACCCCTGTAAGATATTCTGAAAGTTTGCTTGTCTTCCTTTCCTGAGGTATGGAGTTCTCTGAGATTCAGGCCTCCCTACTGTATTGGCCAGAGTCTTTTTTTTTTACTTGGCAGTGTGGTTTATGACCCTGGCTTCAGTAACAAATGAACAATTCTGTTTTCATCACCTTCATTCTTGCTTCCATTGTAAACCCCAAACCTATTAATAAGAGGGACCAACAGTGTTTATATTGAGCACTGAAAGTCCTGGTTACTTAACAGGTTTCAGGCACATTTGAGAAATGGGCTGGTAAGGTTTTTGTTGTTTTGTTGTTTGGTTCACTTGACACAGCTTAGCATCATGTGGGAAGATAGAATCTAGAATCTAAAACTGAAGAAATGCCTTTATCAGATTAACCTGTAGGCAAGTCTGTGGGGGCATTGTGTGCAGAAATGATGGTGTGGTGGATGTTGGGTAGTGGTTGGTTGTTTGCTCAGCCCACTGTGGGCAGGGACAACACTAAGCCATTGGTCCTGGGTTGTACTGAAAAGCAAGTTGGGCTAGCCATGGAAAGTAAGACAGTAAATATCATTACTCCAAGATCTCTGTTTCACTTCTTGCCTTTAGTTCATGCCTTTACTTCTTTTTATGCTGGACTGACTTTAAGCTCTAAGGTGAAATAAACCCTCTTCCCTCTCAAGTTGTTTTTGGCCGTGATATTTAACCACAGCAATAGAAAGCAATCAAGGACAAGGGCTTCAAAGAACCATGCAAGCATATGGGTTGTCAGTATTTTTCTGGAATTCTTTATCTGGGGCAAAAATAGATATATGTACTCCCAAACACAGACACGGATGGATCTCTGTATCTGTCAATTTGTATATTCTGCAGACATTCATTTTCTATGCCAACTCAGACTTGCACACAAACATTTCTATTTCTACCCTACCTCATGGCATGCAGTCATTTTAAAAGGTGATGTGCTGGCATATCCGAAAAGAGAAATCAGGGTGCAGTGAATCTACAGAGAAAAGAGGTCTGGAAATGGGGACCCAGCAGCAGTTGAAGGAGCTAAGCAGTGGAGTGAAAGTAGGAAAGTTTGTGCAATTCCAAAGCTCTCCCTTAGACTTTGGAATGCCCTGAAGAGTTCCCCTTTTAAAATGTAAATGACCTCTGTAGGAGTTTGGTTGGGCTTTTAGCACACCTGGGTGTAAATTGCTTTAAGCAGATAACTAGGTCAGCACATCCCAAAGATCAATAGTCCTTAAGAAATGGAAATTTTGATTAGGGCCTTAGGGAAGAGTGGTAGGACTGCTGGAGCCTAGAAGGATGAGAACTCACTTAAAGCACCCAGCGTCTGCGGCTCTAACCAGAGTCCCTCTGGTGTGTGTGTGTGTGTGTGTGTGTGTGTGTGTGTGTGTGTGTGTTTAAAGTAAGAGCTCATTTAAAACACCCAGCCTATCTGTCGGTCCATGTGTCTGTCTGTCTCTCTGTCTCTGTCTCTCTGTGTGTGTGTGTGTGTGAATGTCTGTGTGTGTGTGTGTGTGAGTGTCTGTGTGTGTGTGTGTGAGTGTGTGTGTGAGTGTGTGTTTAAAGTAAGAGCTCATTTAAAACACCCAGCCTGTCTGTTGGTCCATGTGTCTGTCTGTCTCTGTCTCTGTCTCTATGTGTGTGTGTGTGTGTGTGTGTGTGTGTGTGTGTGTGTATGTGTGTGTGTGTATGCACATGTACATACATGCATGTTTAGAATTTTTTATTTAGAATTTATCAGAAAGGTGTGTTCTGATCTAAAAAAGGCAAAGGGTTTTGAGTTTTGGGTGCCATTAAACATTATTTCCTTTTCTGCTCTATTCTATTTATTTTCTTCTTATTTGGTGGGGGAAGAAAGAGAACAATGGGGAGGGGTAGAAAATAAAAAAAGAGCTTCCTGCAAGTGCACCTACATTCCCCTACCCTCATTATTCTGCTTGTGTAGTAAAGCAGTTCCCACTCATTGGGACTTTGTTAGCATGCATTTGTTTCTTATCCTGATTTTAACCTGAGGAAGCTGAGATTAAAAGAGGATAATAACGTTTTTTTCACCGTTGGAAGAAACTTCAAAGGGAATTCTCTTGGCAGAGGTCTGTAGATTGTTTAGAGCAGGCTGAATGCACAGGGCTCCAGCTGTCTCCTCTCTGGTGAAGTGGACTAAATACACCAAACTTTGAGAGGCAGTAGAGCTGCAGTATCTTGGTAAAATAACGAAAAGTTAGAAGAAGTACATGCTTTATTAATAAAGAGTACTGTGGTGATTCTGCAGTATGATAAGCCTTGTGGACTGAGCATGATTATTGTGGGTTTTTATAGAGTACAGACATTATAAATTAGGATTTTTATATTCATAGAAATTTGACTCTATGTAGCATAGAAGCTTTATTTATTTGTTCGTTTGTTTACTGAGGTTTAGTGGATCTAAAAGCCAGCACTTTTTGCCTGCTAGCCACATATAATTTATCATGGATTCCTGGCCCTAGAGCAGTGATTCACTCCACAGACATGCTTAAATTTTTTCTCAGTTCTGCTTGGAAATGAGAAGCTTGCCTACCAATTTCTAGATTAGATGCTCTGAAATTCTAAGTTTTCCTTAGTAGTTCACTCCTAGTCTCTGGAAAAATAGAAAATTTGTACTAGTTGAAGCAGTGAGAAAACCCACCTTCCAGCCCTAGCTGCCTCTGATTGACATATCCACAGGAAAGTCTTCTGTCATTTTGCGTACGAAGCCCTGATCTGGTGACATGGAACATTTGGGACTTTCCTATGTGCTCTCATGAAGGAAGATACTGTTTCTCCATTGCCAAGAGGTTGTCTCCCTTCTGAAAGTACTTTGACACTCCAAAGGACTTTCATTACACTTACAATATGCTTCAAAAATATTTGTTCTCATCAGTTAGACCCTCTGCTCGTCTGTTTCCATGGTTTCTTTTAAAGTAGCACTGATCTTGTACAGTGAGACAATTGAGTGTGGTCCTTACACATGCCAGGAGGTACTGGCTGTTGTCAGAAAGACATCCGATCTGTTGCCCTCTCTCTAGTAAAGAAAGAGGTGTGATGGCTGCTGCTGTAAAAGGAGTTTAGAAGAGTCTCCACCTAATTCACTTATCCTTGTGACCCTACTTTGATTCCATTACGTCTTAAATCCTTCCTTTTTGTCTTGACGGCAATTTTGCTGGGATCTTTTCTTTCACTTTATGACCAGCATCTAAAATTAACGGCTGCTATTTACTGAAGCTTTACCCGTTACCAACCACGAGCCCTGGTGCTGTGCAGGGTATTACTTACTGCTCTTTGCTGTGCTAGAGGACTGTGGTTTAGGTATCTGCCTGCCACACAGGAGTAAGGGAACAAGCCGCATCCTCTTCTGTCCACCACTTCTCCTAGTGGTGTACCCCTGACTCCATATCTGAAAGTCTGTATGATAGCAATACTGGTAGTTCAGTTTACAAAACAACCTTTTAAAATGTCTGGTGATTCTTTTCTGCTATAAAATATCTGCTATACATTTTTATCAGTGGTCTTTGTGCCTGTGCATATGTTCTCCCCCCCCCCGTGTGTGTGTGTGTGTGTGTGTGTGTGTGTGTGTGTGTGTGTGTGTGCATGCGTAGGCACATATGCATGCATTTATATGTGCAAGTGCATAAGTGTGCATATGGAACAACCTCCAACATCTTTTCTCAGGAACAGTGTCCCCCGCCTCCCCCCCATCCCCGCACTCTTTTTCTACTGTTATTGGTCAAGGAGCTTGAAGACATCTGCCTGTCTCTGAATCATTACTGATAGGATTATAAACTTGTCACCACACATGACAATATTTTTTTTCTTATTTTGCTTCTGGCAATAGAATTCTGGTCCTGGTATTTTGAGGACACATAATGTTTCTGTCTGAACCATTTCCCCAGGCCTCTCATAAGTCTTAATAATTTGTATGAATCTTCCCATGCTGCCATCACAGAAGGGCACACCTGGAGTTAAATTTCATTTTCTCTGAGGACTTAGATCAAAGTCCTGGTCAATGTGGTTTCTGGAGAAGCCTCTCACTTGGCTTGCATGGAACTGCCTTCTCATTCCTTCCATGCTTTCCCTCGTGCATGCACTGACAGAAGCCTCCACAGTCCCTGAGAAAAACACTAGGCCTTATCAGATGAGGACCATAACCTTCAGACCTCACTTAACCTTAAATGCCTCTCAGCAAGTACTGGCATTCCAGGGTTTATGACTTCAGTAGACGAACTTGGAAACACGCAGTTCTGTCCATAGCGCAGTTCATTCTTGGTCTTCACTAGGTCATACCAGACTGCACCATCAGCTTTTACATACTCACTCATTGCATGTAGTGTTTATGTTCAGAGGAGCCCTTACTTTTCACCTTTTCTGTCAAAAGGAGCCTCAAATATGTTTTTCAATGATGAAAGATTCATATACTTGTTTTATCTTTGTGAAAAAAATATTTGAATCTATAATGTGTATGCGTGCACATACATTTTTAAGTACACTTTTTAGTTTCCGGCATATAACATCTCATGCATAATGTTGAACATTTCTACAGTTATTGGTTTTCATGAAGATTTGATTTAAATAACATTTTAGCTATTTTAATTTTGCTAGCCAGTAAGTGTATGCAGGTATACTGTTCAATGAAATAGCAGTATATACCCAAAAGCAATCCATAAATTCGAATTATTTTTAATGACAATATTAACACTTAGAGGCAAACATCTAGTTTTTCTTAGTCATTGAAATCCAAATGAAAAGCAGGAGTTAAATCTTTTTCTGTCAGCATTCCTAGGCAAGAAACAAAACAGTTGCTCACACCTTTCCTAAGGAGCACTTTCGGAGCCTCTGAGGCTGGGTGTGCACTTGACCTCCAACATTTAAGAATGGAAAATTTAATGTTTTTCTCTTCAGGGAAGTGGAAATAAATAGTGCATGAACACAAGTGTATTTACAAAGTTGCATTTAAATTTGCTTTTCAGTATATTTAACTGTTGATCACAAAGACAAAAACACTTCCAGAGATAATAACATTTCTGGGGTCAGGAATCAATCACGGTAATGTCTATTTCTTCCAAT
Source organism: Rattus norvegicus (assembly GCF_021556685.1). Classification (NCBI taxonomy): domain Eukaryota; kingdom Metazoa; phylum Chordata; class Mammalia; order Rodentia; family Muridae; genus Rattus; species Rattus norvegicus. The sequence continues at coordinate 57,336,852 of NC_141547.1, read as the reverse complement.
CCAGTGCATCAAGTGGTCAGAAATAATCATATTAACTCCCCTAAGTTTGTTGAGTTTTCCCTTAATGTTCTGTTTGTGGCATAAAATACATGCTTATGGGTATATGTGTATGCAGTGTCCATATGCATAGGTGCTTACAAATATATACTACCCATACGAAGGTAATATAGTTGATGTTTCACAGGACAAGTGTTCACTGACTAACATCTATCTGCCATTTAAGTTCTAGGCAGCATTCTAGGCACCTTGCAAATAGAATTGATAGAAAGGGACTGAAAAAAAAATAGTCTTCCTCTAGGGCATCCTTGGAACACCACATAAATCACACTAGCTAAGCTTGGGTTGTACATTATATTCTGGGCATTCAGTAACGTAGCTTGCACGTATGAAATCATCAGTTGAACACAACAACCACACAGTCTCACTGATAGTTATCTTTATGTTGTAGACAATGGGCGTGGTGAGTATGACGGTTACTTACGAAGAATGACTTACTCAGTCCCATAATTTGCAAAGTGCAGAGCTACAGTTCAAGTACAGACAATCTAGCTACAAAGGCCACATTCCCAACTACTGTGAAGTCCAGGAAACAGCTCTGCGTTATAGACAACTAGTTTTATGAATAAAATCGCATTTGCTCACTTCTCGGCAAGGCTTCAGTGATAGTCTAACCTTGCAATTCTGATATCTTTTATTATGTTCTTGAAATTAGGTCAGTCAGTCCATTTGAAAAAAGTACTACCACCTTAAACTTCAATCAAAGTGCAAATTATAGGATGGGAACTTGTGCGTTAGACAGATGTATTCTCTTTTTCCTTTCCTAACCCACTCTCACTTTTTTTTCAGAAATACCCCATCACAGACTTTTGTTATTTTAATATTCTCCAATTCATTCCCTATTCACAAAGTGTTCTGCATATCATTAGTGCAAGTAGAAGAAACAAATTCATTAATCTTCTGTGAATTGCCGTTTGATGCAAGATAGGAAATGCCTTTTAATGAAGAATAAATTTTTGACAAATTTCTGTGAATCAGTGCTTCATAAAAATAAAATGTATATATTTCCTCGGAAGTTTTCAAAAGCATATACAAAAGGAAGCAAAGGAAAAGTGAGTTAGTTACAAAATATTTGTAAGAACTAATTCTTCTGTTCCTTCAAAGAAGTACTGATTACTATACATGCCATTAAAATATAGCTGTATATCTGCAGGGGATATATCCCAATATTCCAAATCCTCGATAGATTCTTGCACCATACTGTATGTCTTGTCTCATGCACACTGGTAGGATTTAAATATTTTCTCCCAACCTAAAGGATAATGTATCGATGATGTGGGCCTACAGCAGTGTTTACAAGGAGTCTAAACTCAGTGAAGGATAAATTCATTATTGGATACATAATTTGATGGCCACATTAGGGGGTGGCTGGACCTAGACAGGTGATATAGATGACTAGGGGCTTGTCCTGACCTACTACTTTGTTTCCAGCTTCTTTTTCCCTATTCTTTTGCCTTTTGTCTTTTATGAGGTGAGTTGCTTGGTATCATAGCACAGGCTCTGCCATAATATTCTGCCTAAGTACAGGGCCATATATAACGGTGCCATGTAACCATCCACTGAGACCTGGAGATCCAGGAGTCCAAATGAACCTTTCCCTATTATTTCTTAGGTATTTTTGCAACAATGATAAACAGTGGTTAACATGCACAGTTACTGGAACAAAATATAGTTTGTAAATACATATAGTAATCTGAACAACAATAACAAGTGATGGTATAAAAGGAGTCTAAGAATATACCACAATGAACTCCATTTTACTTTTGGAATTGTCTATGTAATACCATCTGACTATTGCTGACCATGACCAGCCGAATCTCCGAGTAAGAGCTGCTACTGCTTATCCTTTTTGTAGTTTAAAAATTCATCAGTATTTTATTTAAAATTTACGTAAATTTGTGTGGAACATCTAAAATGCAAAGGAACAGCACTTAAGACTATACCTTAGTGATTTCACTTTTAGTAAAATAATTCTGTTTTACTTTTTTGGCATGGCTAACATCTAAAAAAATGTCAATGATATTTTCCATTGGATATTTTCTTTTGAACTGAGAAACTTTTCAAAAAATATCTATATGAAATATTTCTGAATTCTCTTATATATTATCTCTACATACATGAAATCTCAATATCTCAGGATTTTGAGAAAGATATAAGGAGCCTGTGTATTCAGGAGCCTGTGAAGAGCAAACGAATCTTCAGATGCCAGGCTGCTGCAGTTTTAGAGGTTTGTGAGCCTTTTATGGTTTCTGGGAACTAAATCTGCGTCCTCTGTAAGAGTATCAAGTTCTTTTAGCTGTTAAGCCACCTCTGAGACCTCCAGTTTTCAAATTTAAAGCATTGAAATCCATGGGTCACAATTCTGCGACTGTTGTTTCCTTGCTCATCTTCTTCTCCTAAACAAATGGTCTCTTAGTTACTCTTTCATGGGAAGATACACTATGGTCAAGGAAACTTTTAGAATAAAGCATTTATTTGGGGGCTTGCTTATAACATCAGAGGGTCAGTCATAACCATCCTGGTGAGACTATGCTGGCGTGCAGACAGGTGTGGTGCTGGAGCAGTAGCTGGGAGCTCACATCCTGACTTGCAGGCAGGCGGCAGAAAGAGCAAGACGGGTCAGCAGTGGGCTATTGAAACCTTAAAACCCAACCCCAGCAACACAGCTCCTCTACCAAGACCAACTCTACCCCAACAAGTCAACACCTCTTAATCCTTCTCAGGCAGATCCAGTAACTGGAAATAAATGTCGTGGCATGTATGTTCATGTATGTGTGTGCAAACGCATATACACTAACTAAAAAGAATCTATGTGAATTAAATTAAAAGAAAATAAAGAAATGCTGGGTTCTACATTTCAGTGAGGTACATACTATATAGAGGAAGTGAGAATAATTTATGTGAAGCCTAATCAAGAAAAACGCTCAGAAGCATCTTTTGTCTTTAGTTATTATGCCAGGCAGACTCCTGGTAATTACCTTGGGTTCAGATTTGATGGGGTGGTGCTTTTTAAACTTTCTTTGGTTCATAAGGACTGAGAGTGCCGATACATGCTCTTCAGAGTTAGTTTTCATGCTGCTTAGCACCAGAAGGAAATTATTTAGCACACACTGCCTTGCACAGGGAAGATACTAGAATCAGAAAGTTCTAGCAGTGTAACTCACCTTGTTCTACTTTGTTTTGGTGAGCAGTCCTAAGTGGGGGGCAGACGCGGAGTTTCTTAAATTCATTCGATTTTTTATCTCTGATGCAGAGCAAATCACTCAACTTTTTTTTAATCTTTTTTCCTTTGTTCAACATTGAACTGTCTATCTTGTTCATCATTGAACATTTTATGCGAGATAAGAGAAACCGTAATAGTCCAGCCGAGAAAACTGTGGGGACTAATGAAAACAATTCCAATTGTATATGATACTAAAGATTTTTTGATAAAGACAAAAGGGAAATTCAAAATGAAGTCATGATTACAAGTCCAAATAATTCCTGGAAAAATTAGTTTTTACCAAAAAAGAGTATCTTGTTACCAAAAATAGCAGAGTAGTCAACTTCTAGTCCTGGCACTCAACTGTGGAAGAGAATTGAAGATACATTATTTTATCACTCAAATTGCTGAAATGTCTTATTGAAGAAAGGAGAAAAATACGCTTCCGAACTAGTGTGCAAAGTCTCGATTTACGAAAAGGAGAAAAAAAAAATCAAGGATTTTGCTCAAGGAACCAAAAAAATGTGTTTGGCTTATTTCTTTTTCATCACTTAAGCTCGTTTCTTGCTGGGTCTTTTTATTGAATAATTGAAAAAAAATGGGTAAAGGAGGGACTTTTTCATCAAAGGCAAAAGGTAGTAAGAAATAAAAGTACCGGGGTAATAGAGATAGGAAGTTGTATCTTTCTGTACTTTCGTGATTGCTTACATTTCTTCCTAAACTTGTAGTTGAAAAGGTTTGGGGGAAAAAAGTTCAGTTCCAAGGAAAAAGTTAGAGAGGGCAGGCTAATATTCTGTGCTTCCTCACCCACCCACCACCCCCAGCCCTTCTCACTCCACATCCTCCCCTCCCCCATTCTTACGCGCGCGCGCGCGCGCGCGCGCGCGCACACACACACACACACACACACACACCACAGAAAACACCACTCCCCCACTCTTACACACACACACACATCACACAATCCACCACTCCCCCACTCTTACACACACACACACATATCACACAAACCACCACCGTCACAGGTATGAGCACACCCATCTTCACAAGCTCACATTATTTTTCTTTGAAATCATCTCTATTTACGCTGGCAAAATTAATTAAAAAGCAAGAGCTCACTTGATGAGCCTTAACATTTAAGGGGATTATTAGAAATTTTGAAAGCTGCTTCAAAGAAAAACTTTTTAACACTCCCTTGATTTCAAGCTCTGGAGAAAAGAGCTGGAATCTTGGTACTCCACTGTCTTCCTGCCAGACAGGAGGCGGCTGTGGGCAAGCTGTGTCTCCCTCGCTGCTCTGCCTCCTCTGTAGCAGTCAGTTTATGATCATCTGAGATGCTGCTCTTTTCTCCCCCAGTGGCAGCCTGTCAGCTTTTGCACGACTTCTGGCTCCCTTCTGCCACCAAGCAGGCTGTTTTCTCATGGCCTCAGAGGGAGTCAGAGGTCAGGATGAAGCAGCCAAGAGATAAGAATATTTTAAACACTGGCTGTCTTTTCAACTTTAGTATCCAAGCTACACAGAAAAAAAAATACAGATTAGTGAATATAGATAGGTTTTACCAGAAAATTCCCAAAATTTCTTGATCATGTAAATAAAAGTCTCCATTTATATGAGGTGTGTCCCTGTTAACGTGAATAATTCTTAGGAAAAAGTAGCTTAAATATAACTAATGATATTTCCAAAATACGATGTCTGAATGAATTGTTCTCACATGCGTTTTATTTCTCTTTATTTCTTATGCCAGGAATGTACTCGGAAACGAATAGTCTTCTGTGGAGACTGCCTTACTCATTTTATACAGAAATACTAACATAGTATGAAGGAGGCTATAATGGGTACCAGACACACCCCGGGGGAAAGGCTTAACAATTCTTAGAAAGGTTGATGATTGACAAGAAAAATGGCAATATAGCTTTGATTTTTTTTCCTCCTTTGTAGTCTTGCATCAGTACTGCAACTTTGGCTATGGGGCATCAACTATTCTCATTGGAACCGAACTGAAATGTATTTTGTACACGCCCTCCTTTATAATTCAACAGTTTTTGTTCTTATAGATTTCTAATGGGTTTCCTCTCTTGGCTGTTAATCTGTAGACACCATTGCTGGGCACTCCTGCTTCACTCTATTTCAGTCAGTCTGTGACTTGGGACCAAAACAGATTTCATTGTAACTCTTCACTCTAAATTCTTCACACTTGTCTTTTGGTTATTTTTAGACGTCAAAACACCTTCAAATGAGAACTGTTACTGTCACTGAAGAGATAGAAAGTGAAGCAGCCTAGGCTTGAGATGCTTGCCCGTGGAGGACTTGTGCAGATGTGTGTGGTGAGGGCAGCATTACTGGCATGTGTCCCCTTCCCAGGCCCATCTCCTTGGGGAATATCCCGACTCATTTTCCTAAAAATAGACATGTAATCTCATATTTTTAAGCCTTGCATTTTTTAAAAAAGGGCAATGATTGTGCAAAGTGCTCTATAGTTGAGATGTCTGTAGAAAAATCACAAGGATTACTTTTTGAACAACTTCTTATTATTCTTAGGTGCCTTTCAGTGTTCTTTTGTGAGCTAAGCACCTATCATGTGTTCTATTAGCACTGTTACTTGCTATCAGCTGGCTTTTAGATAATCCTGCCTAAGTGACAGGTTGATGACAGTTTTTAAGATATTGCCTCTCCAAGTTATATTTCTGTTCACAGAGGGTGCTAGAAAAGCAGAGAGCCTCGCTGTGAGACTTTTATGGAGGAACTCAGAGAGGACACGCAGAATGCAAGGGAAATACTTGAAGGCCTAGTTGAAATTTCTGCCATTCTGCTTAGTCCCTCCTTGATTCACACTGTTACGCTCTATTTGGCAAGAGATTCTTGGGTTTGAGTCCAGCTGAAAATTAGAAAGTCTTTTTGTAGTATTGTCATTGTCAACTTTCTCAGTTCAGTTGATACCTATGTGTGTGAATGTTAAGTGTTATGTTGTATGTATAAATGTATGTGTGTGTATTACATATCCATAGGAATATTTACGTATTTGAATATGTTCATATATAAACATAGGTGTATATATACATATGTATTGCACGCACAGAGGCACACACACAGACATATATATAATATATACATATTATATATATATGATAAAGTAGTACTGCTGGAGTAATTAGGAATCTAGAAACCCTTCTTTAGCAGGAAATAATGCAGGTCAATAGCCTTGGCCTAGATAGTAGCAAAAGAGAGAACACAAAATTACATCACAATTACTTCTGAAAATTATTAAAAAGAAGTAACAGGAAGAACGGCATTTCACAATGGTCCTTGTCAGACCTCAGGATAAAAATGTTGAGTGGACATCCCCAAAGGATACTCCTGTTTAACAAATGTTCATTTCCAGAGGATTCACTTAGAGTGCAGAGTCCTGCACTGTGGAGTGAGACCAAAGGAGCCAGTGTTTAAAAGGAGAATTGCAGTGTGGTCTGCTTCCGTTAAAATCCCCCTGCAGTAGTGTGGCACTTCAGCTTCCTAATGTTTTATCCTGAGAACGCCCATCTCCTGAGGCCTTATATTCAGTAACTATTCTTGAAATTTATCCCATTTATTTTCAGCAAAACCTTGCACAATCCTTCTCTGGTTCTTGCAGAGCAGTGGTTTGAGCTAATACATTGATTGAAACACATCAAGGGTAGAATTACACTGGTATACATTAGTAGCTTAATAAGTTAGCATTACTAGTGGCTGTTAGCAGAAATTGGTAATTGACTTGATTAAAAGAAAAAGATTCAAGCAACAGTTATTTCAAATAAATCTGCCTGATGAAAAAGTGCCTTTTCTTCCATCCATTGAATCATTCATTCATTTCCCTATTACACCTCTTTCTTTCTTTCACCTTCATGCTATGTAGTCTATTAACCATAAATAGATGTCATTGTACTGGGTTTTTCCATTGGAGGATCAGTGATCTGGGTCATTTATATCTGTAGTTTTATGATGAATGAATCAGAATAGAGCAATTTAATTAATCATTTAAACAGATTATATGATGTGCCTCAATACTTTAAGTATTTTATTGGAATTATTTGTTGTCATTGTGTTTATATTAAAATTTTAAGATGCTGGCAAAAATCAGGCTTTGTAACATTAAACTGCTTTAATATCCTTTCTACAGACAACATTGAAGGGAATCTAAGGAAATAGAAACACTGTGGGCACAATCAGGAGACTAATTCACTTCCTGTTGGAAGTGTCTCTAACCAGCACTTCCCAGCGTTTTCAGGCTTTTTACTTTATTTTATTTTATTTTATTAGGTCCCTGTATCAAATTAGAATGAGTATCGTAAGTTAAATCACAGCCTTCTCTCACATTATTCTAATCGTTAGAAGTTACAAATGGGTTTCACATGGTTAAAATGTCTGTGTTGGTAGGGCTGTATTTCTTTTAAGCAGGTAAGGAAAAAAAAAACCTATTTTCTCGAATTTTTCAGCGTTTAGAAGCTGCCTGAATTCTGTGGCTTTCACCTGGCTCTGATATTCAGAGATGTCATTAATTAGTTTCCATCACAGTCTTTATTTCTCTGTCTCACTCTGATACATTTGAGAATGATGATTACATTGAGTACACATGGACTTTTTTTTTCTTTTTTTTTCATGTTATATTATCTTTATCACTTTTTTTTTATTAACTTGAGTATTTCTTATATACATTTCAAGTGTTATTCCCTTTCCCTTTTCCGGACAAACATCCCCCTCCCCCCTCCCCTTCCTTATGGGTGTTCCCCTCCCAACCCTCCCCCCATTGCCGCCCTCCCCCCATAGTCTAGTAATGTTTATTTAGTTGATTGGGAATTTTCATTTTTCCTGCAATATTTTTGTGCCCAACTTTTTAAATACTTATCTTATTTTGACTGAATTTTTGTGTGGGGGTGAGGAGGTATACTAGGGTGCTGGTGCTCTCAGAGACAGTGGAAGAAATAGGATCCCCCATAGGTACAGTTACAGGCAGTTGTGAGCTATCCAATGTGTTCTGGGAACTGAGCCCTGGTCCTCTGCAAGAGCAGTATGTGGTATTAATAGCTGAGACATATCTCCAGCCTTTTGTCTAAAATCTTAATGCCTCTTTGAGGAATATACATCCATTTCCTGAATTATGAAGGGAACATCTTTGGGGGATCCATCCAAATGTTTTAGGTTTAATAAGTAAGCTCTAAAAATTGAATAATCTCACTTTAAAAACCACGTGTTTTATATCAAAATAGAAATTGCTTGATAAACAATTTTTTTGTATGATGAAAAGTTTATTTTCATATAGAAAACTTTAACCTATTTTGAAACATAGAGCACGAGATTGGTTCTCAGTTTAGTGATTTACTCTTTTATAGGATAACAAGGCTGAGGAATTTTATTATTTCTTCAACTTCTAAACTATAAACTATCTGCAAAACCTATGGTGTTGTGATCTGGCTAAACTCCACTCAGAAACAGTAAAGAGTGGCCAAATTTGAGGTGGAGTAGGTCTTATTCTATATCTGTCTTTGTCCAATCATTCAGCTGAGTTGAACACTATGTTTCCAGTAGGATGTTTTAGGTGGTAGAATGTATAGTTGATCCATGAATGAGAAATTGCCAAGAACAGTGACTTTACTCCCTAAGACGACCCATGACAAACTCCATGGCAGACATTTTCAGGGCCATCTTGAAGGCAATCTGATGAAATTATAACTGATACAAATCAAAGTCTTCCCTTCTAATTTCCATGGTTGTGGTGTGCCATCACAGAGTGCCACAAGGATTATTTTTGGATACTACTATTCAATTGGAGAAAGGTTTAATCATTCATTACAAAAGACCGTTCAGTCGGGTTTCTTAGATGTATTCTGTTTACTTCCCTGTATATGCATTTTGTATGAAAATAATGAATCCAAGATGCTGTAATTTTTTGCAAAACAAAACAGAAACAGAACAATGACTTTCCACCTCTGGTGCACACATGCTAATGTTGATTTGTCTATTTGTTTTGTAAAGTCTGGTAGTAGTTCGTGTCTCCTTTCCTGAATGAACACATTTCAGTAGGTTTGTGTTTTTTTACTTCACCATGGAGGCAGGCTGAAGGTGGGTGAAGGAAAAGTCAGTCTTTGGAACTCTGAAATGCATTAAGCTTCTCTCTTGATTTAACACAAAATGATCAAAAACACGTGCATGCCTGGAGTTATTCTATTTTTTTCTATTGTAATCCTGGTGGGCTTTTTTGTAGCAGTGGTTCAGAATACATTATCTTTGAAGTGGATTCCAATTGTCAATAAAACATGCCTGTAACAGTATTCTTCTACGGGGAAGCAAAAGAGAAAATAGATAAGTGACTATATCGTTCTTTTTAGTACAATGCCCACAAAACTCTACTATGACTTTTGTATTTCATATGCAACCCACTATCCTTGCTGATGAAATTATGGCATCAAGAAAAATAGTAATGTGAAGTCATTGAGTAAAACAGGTGCTTATAAAAGAATGGTGGTACAATGAGGATTAGACCATGATTTGGATTTTGAAAAGTCTATGTCCATCTTCCTCTGTATAAATTTAGTGTAGAACATATCAGACTATTATTTATGGGTTTCATTATTCTTTTTGGCAAAGGTGATTCTAATAATATCTGCACAGCTCGGGAGCTCAAGTGAGAGTAAATAGGTGAGAGTAATTTATAAATTGTAAACTGCTATACAAAGTTTATCTATATTTAGGGTACAGATGCAAAGGATGCTGTTAATATCCTACAAGTCACAGGGCAGCGACTCATGACAAAATTATCCTACAACTGATATTACCAATGACACACAAATGAGGCCTTGTCCAAATGTGAGTAATATCTGCCCTGGTTGATTTTGCCAGACAAGGCATAACAGAGAAAGGAGAAGCTTTTGGGAAGAGCAGTCTAAAGAGACCCTTCCTGTATGGAGTGCAGTATTGGGGAGTAAAACACTGACCTCTTCTTTTTTTTCTGTATTTTTATTTAAGATTTATTTTTATTTTATGTATTGAGTGATTTCCTGTCTATTTGTAAGTGCATTTGATGCATGCTTCTTGTCCTTGGAGGCCAGAAAAGGATGCTGGGTCCCTTGGAAGTGGAGTAACAGCTGAATGTAAGATACTATGTGTGTGCCAGGAATCGAACCTGTGCCCTCTGTAAAACCTGAGTGTCCTCTTATTCACTGAGCTATACAGCCAGTCTTCTTTTGTTTTTAACATAGCAAATGGTTTTCCCTTGGGAAAACACAGCGGTAATCCAGGAGACATGGGATTTTTGAGCATTTGGTTTGACCCGCATGGATCTTGATCACACTGGGAATGGAAAAAGTGGAGAGTTAGGATATAGCAAGAAATAAGAGAGAGCTAGCCTTCAACTTTCTTAGATTAAATGTCTATGCAGAACATCATCTATATTCTTAAAGGAGTCAACTCTAGATATTTATTTGGAAGGCAGAATTTTCAGAAATATATTTGTATTTCTGTACGTTTGTAAAATGTGCAGTTAACAAATTTTCATTTTAGATGGCGTGGGTTTTTTGTCTGAATATACATATATGCACCATGTGCATTTCTGATGCCCAAGAATGGCAGAAAAGGGTGTTGGATCCTCTTCAACAGGAGATACAGACAGTTGTTAGTCATCATGTAGGTGCTAGGAATGAAACTCAGGCCCTCTGTAACAGCATCAGTGCTTTGTGTCTGACTCAGTACCACTGAGTCACCTCTCTAGCCCTGACTTTTCTATATGTACGTATGCAAACATTTATGTATGTGAATGCTGGAGGGCATGCCTCGGTAGCATCAGAGGTCAACTTCAGGTGTCAGTCCTTGCCTTACACCTTGCCTGAGGCAGGATCTCTTTGATATTTTTTCTCCTGTGTACTCCAGATTAATTGGCCCATGAACTGCTAGAAAATCTTTTGTCTCCCCATCCTATCTCTTTATGGGTATGCTGGGATTACAGATGCCTGATTGTACTATGGGATACTTCTGGCTTTTAGGTGGTTCTGAGGAGTCAAATTGATGTGAAGCATTTTTCCTCACAAACCTCTTCGTGTATATTCTTCCCTTGAGATTTTTGTGTTCATCGGTCGTATTAAAACATAGAAGGCTTCTAGTTAGACATTGTCTTTCTTCATTTATGTTGAGTCATTCATTCACCAAGTTCCTGACAGGTACTAATCTAGAGACAGGGTATATAAAAAATTGAGAGCAAAATGGTGTCTATGTTTGAAGACAGTATTAGAAGTGAAAGGTACTGCAATACTTGGAGCGATGAGGAATAAAGCTGTGGGTGTATGAAGGAGTGAGGAGGAAAGGCTCAGTTATGTATAGTTAAAGCTCTTTCAGAGTGGGTAAAATTCATTGATGTCCTTATGACAAATTGATGTTTTTTGACAAAGGAAACAGGAAGAGTTAGAGGAATACTGAGAGGAATCCCATGTGATGGGATGGAATTGGTAAGAGATGAAGCTGTAATGTACACTAGAGTTTCAATTTACAAGTACTAGAACTTTAAAGAATTAAGCCATTGAGCCAGTGATGCTATAAATGTGCAAAATGAATTCATTTTAAGAAAATGGTTTTCACCATTATACCCTTGAGTGGTACGAGTCATTCAGAAATTTGTCTTTACAATCCTTCAAAACAATATCTTACCATTGATTCTGCACCAATTCAATTGTTTCTGAGAGAGCTTAATTTACTGAAGATTTTTCTAAAACATTTTGATCATCAGAAGTGACAGTACTTAAGACCCACCCTTTGCTATCCTATTATAATTAGAGTCCTGGAAGATCAAAGACACCCACCAGACATATTTTGAGGATAAGAGTCTCACATCCTTTTCTCAACTATAAACATTCTTTAAATCCTCACACACAGTAGAAAATATTTCTTGTGTCATTGGTATATAAAGTTAGAAAACAGTTATAATTTGAGAACATATTGTTTTAACGTACAAACTGTGTAACTGGGTTTCAAATGACATGTGCTTGTTCGTAACTTTAATTGTTATTGTTCTTAGTCTTTTATAATTTATTAACCATCATATTTCCTCCTGAATAGAGTTCCATGCCTTTAGATGGTCAATGTACAGGTTTGCCATATGCATGCCCTTTTGCCTGAACACATTTTTTTGAGACATAGTCTCATTATGTACCCTGGTCTATCTTGGAACTCACTGTGTAGTCTAGGCTAGCCTCAAACACCTTTAACTCCTGAGTCCTGGGACTTAAAGGCTTATACCATCATACTCAGGTGAAAAACTTGATATTTAAGAAACTTTAGAAGAGTATCTTTAGAACTGCTATAGATTTCTTTTGTCTACAAACTTCTATGTTTTTTAATTAAAAATTCAAAGATTTTTTTGCTATATAATTTCCTTTTTGTTCACACTCATTAAAAAATGTAAACTCCCCACCTAGTTAGAAGTTTAAATTGATGGCCATATTCATACTAGAAATCACACCACATAGTTATTTTAGGAAAAAAAATCTGCCTGATTAATCCTTCATTATCTACCTCTCTCTTCTTTCAATTGTTTTCTATTTTTGCTGACTTCCTTGGTCTTATAAAGGGGGATCTCTGATGGTCTTTTCAACATACTTCTAAACAAAGGACTTGATCCAAAAACCAAAGAAGTAATGACCATTCCATTGTGTTTTTCCTTTTCCACCCTGAACATGAAAACTTGAAGGAAAATTTTAGCATTGAGATTTCTGCCTCTGAAAGTAATGAATGCTAAATGTTATCCCTTATTGTGAGGGGAGTTAGCATTGCCAGTCAATAACGGAAAATGTGTGTGCTGCTTTGTATATTTACTAAGTTGTTTTCAATAAGCATGGAAGGCTAGAGGTTGGCAGTTAGTGGTGGATAAATCAGTGACAGAAATTTGATGGTCACTCCATTGCTCTTATCTAGCTCTTACCTTTAGGGCTAAAGTAATATCTAGAGGGTGGGACAAATTGTATTGATAAATGGTGGCTCTATATAAAATGGAGTATTAAAATAAATGTCTACTTATTCTTCAAGGAATGTCTTAGTTAGAGTTTTTATTATGTTACAACAACACTATGACCATGAACAAGAAGAGGAAAGCATTTATTTCAGTGTATACTTACATGTCATAATGCATCATCAGAGGAAGTCGGGGCAGGAACGCAAACAATGAAGGAACCTGGAGTCAGGGTATAATGTAGAGGTCATGAAAGAGGACCACTTATTGGCTTGGTCTTTATGGCTTGCTCTGTCTGTATCGTATACCATCCACTGTGTGATTTGCTCTTCTCTATCAACAATCAATCAATAACATTCCTACGGGCTTCCTCCCAAGCCAATCTTGTGGAGACAGTTTCTCACTGGACACTCCCTCTTCTCAAATAACAGTAGCTTGGCTCAAATTGACAGGAAACTAGCCAGCAGAAGGAGTTAAATAAATGACATGCTTCTGCAACCCAATTTAAAGAGATTGACTTTAGAGAGTATTGGAACTTCCTGTCACAAATTTTGGGAAGTTCTGAAAGTTATAAGAAGCTTTCAGTTTTCAGAAACCCCTGATTAAAAGTATTAATGCAAGTGGAAGAGGTCTCACTTGGCTTGCATGGAAGTTCATATACTGTATATGTCAGCACCATGCCTTAGTGACTGCTTATGTCATTATGAACAATAGTGGATTGTAAAAGACAAGGCCAACCCATTTCTCTTAATGTCTCCACACAGGACCCTCTTTATTTCGGGCACATATCTTACTTCCCTTCAAGTAACTCTAACTGTAAAAGGAGAGCTAACCTTAATAGCTCTCTTCTATTGATATGGAAGTAGAATGAAAGAACTTTAGTAACACAGGTAAATACTGTTATTTAGGAATATTTTCCCAAACTTTAATATAGTTAATATATCAAAAAACATATGAAGAGGAAGTTCAGATACTACCGAGTTCATATATCTATGTTCATACTGGCAATCATGTATCATTTCTTAGTAATTCACTTTGGATATGTGGAGACGCTGAGCAACCATTCTGTACGGTGCCATCACATATTCTGTGCCATGTGCCCAGCTGTCACAAAGCTCACGGTGAGGCTGAGCTGGGTTGACAGGAACACTTTCCAAGCTCTGCTAGAGAATAAGTGGATTCTTCTATGATTCAGTATTTATAACATAATAACTCTTATTCATATTTTCTCTGTTTCTATTCTATTCTAGTGTAGAATAAGGACACATATTTGTAATATCTGTGTTGAGTTTAAGAATTGTCATAAAGCGATGGAGATGTAACTCAGCGGGTAATGCTTGCCCACCTTTACCAGGCTTCAGTGCTCGAAGACCTTGAGTTTAAATTCCAGCACTGTACAAACTGGATATGATAGAGGTCTATAATCCAGCACTTGGGAGTTAAGAGGCATGATAATTGGATATTCAAGGCCAATCTCAATTCTGGGCTTCATAAGACCCTTTGTAAACAAACAAACAAAAGAATTAGATGGAGTCTCTTCCAGGTGTCTCTCTTTAAGGTGCTGTCTTAGTTACTGTTCTACTGCCGTGATGACACAGTAGAACAAGGCAACTTATAAGAGAAGGCATTTCCAGAGGGTAAATCCATTGTCATCACTGTGGGGAGCATGGGGAAAGGCAACTAGGCATGGTGTTCAAGAAGAAGTTGAGGGCTCATATCTGATCTCCAGCAGTGAGGCGGGACAGATGCATACAGAGACATACAGAGACAGAGACACTGGAAAGAGACAGAGACAGAGGGAGAGAGAGACAGAACCACAAACAGAGAAACACAGAGACAGAGAGACAGAGACGGAGACTGGCCTAGACCTTAATGTTTCCTTTCGATGTCATATATCCTCCAGCAAGGACACACCTCCAACAATACCACATAACTTCCAATCCTTCCTAACCAATTCCAAGCATTTAAACACATGAGCCTATGGGGGGCTTTCCTCATTCAAGCCACCACGACTGTAAGCATAGCGAACTTCTGAGTTTACTGCACTCACAAATAAGAATGGTATTAACAGACTTGATTCTACATCTAACTTGAAATATAATGCCTGAATTGTATTTGAAATGCTATGAATTTTACTGATAAAGCTTCGGCCTCTCTCCACAGTATTAATAATCTCAGAAACTACTAAAGCAAAAACGCCATACGCTTTTACAATGTTTTGTTAGTATGACTCATTGGTAACTGCACAGGCTCACAAATTAGAATCAGGGCGAGCAATCTGTGTCCACTTCTATCTGGAAGTAGATGCTCCTTTCTTTTCTGTTTGCAAGCAGAAAGGTTTGCCGCAAACACTGGGATTTCTATGGAGGGAGGAAGCAGTAGTCTCAGGCATTACAGTTGGCCCTCACCAGGACTCATTAGAACAGTGTCCTTAAGTAAGTTTAGCTCCCCGTCAACCTAGCAGTGGAAGTCATTTGTCAAGTGAGGAGGAAGACGGTTGTCCTGGCCCAGTGATATGAAGAAAACTGTGTCATCGTCTCATGTTTCTTTTCCTCTGTAGAAAACATGATGTATTGATTTATTTTAGATTGTTTAATGTCTACAGTGTTTTATGCTTACAGAAGTTAAATTGTGAGGTGTTAATGTGAATGAAATTCACACTTAATGCAGGGGACATTAGGTGAGGACAATAAATCCTGTCTGGTTCAAGGTACTTTCATTGCTCTTAAAAATGAAGGTCACACAATAATAAGATTCAGGGCAGTACGCAAGACATTTAAAGAGATTCATCATTTTCGTACAGTGCACAGGCATCCATCCTTCTAAAGGATTCTGGCGTTTTATCTTCAATTCAATTTGGTGGTTAAATATTTTAACTCAACCCTTTAGAAGTGCTTTTTCTTTTCCATAGTCTGGTTATAGATGGGAGGCTAAAATTTCCCATTGGGACTTTGGGCAATTTTCATGGGGGTTTATTCTGGGTTAAGGTGTATGCGGATGGATTATCCCATTTTACCTTTAAAAAAATACCACTTTCTGGGAATGAAGACACTGAGATTTGCAGTTTTATAGTTTGTCCAAGAACACAGTTAGAAAATGGAGATCTGTTTCTGTCAAGATCAGCCACAGGCCCCACCAGCATCTCATGGTGCTTGTGGTCATCTGAGGTACTAGTGTGTATTTGAAATTCATATATGGTTGATCTGAGGAATGTAGACAATCCAGCTGTTTAAAATAACTGGTGCTTTGTTTTTCCATAAGTGGGCGTTCTCTTTTCCTGCCGTCCTCATCTGCTCCTGGTGGCTCCAAGGACTGGAACAATTGTAGTGTTCCCTGAAGCTTTTTGTTTGTTTTGTTGTTGTTGTTGTGAAGACATTTATGAGTGAGGGCCTGGTACTCATGTCTCATTGCCTTCGTTTCACTGTTGGCAGTGGGTTTGCTGCTGTGTCTCCACTTCTATACCTGTCCTCGCCGAGTCACGGCTCACCCGGGGGATCCGCTCTCATTGTCTTGCTGGACTGTCTAAATCTACACTCCCAGAGCTCATGGGAGCAGCTGCCAGTACATCCTGTGTGTGTTCCCACTTCTCAACATTTCTCCTTTGTTGTAGCCCCAGAGCTTCTAAAAGGATTATGTTCCTTATTTTAGTAGTCACCACCTACAAGAAGAATGACAAGGCAATTTTCGCCTGTATTTGAATCTTTCGTCTCCATGTGTCCACTGAACTCATTCTCTGCCTGTTGCTGCATACCCTGCTTGCTCCTTGGATTAGCCCCACCCACCTACCCACTGCCCACGTTATCCTGCCTTAAAAATCATCGCAGAGGATGGGACTTGTGTTTCAGATGAGTACTTCAGGACCCACACGCAGGGTGGAACGAAGGTTGTGGAACGATAAAAAGAGGTCGTGAGCAGGTGGCATTTCTCAGTTGTTTCTGACCCGCTCTGGTTAAAACCACGGGAGCCCTGTGTTCTTTGCCCAGTAGGACTTTCCCCTTGCCAGATCTCAGTCTTTGTACATTTCTTTGTCTCCATGTGAAATGATTTTGAATCCTTCCTTAGGCCTCAGAAACACACTCATGTTTCATGACTCAGCTCAAATGTCACTTCCCATCAATGTGTTCCCTGTCTCCACCCACGCCCAATGAGTTGCTCTCCTTCCTTCAGTCTCTGTTCCACAAGCACTAACACTCTGCCTTACAATTACATTTCCACACGTCTATTCCCACAGTAACATGACCTTTTCAAGAAAAAAACACCACATTAAATTTATCACTGAATTCATAACGCTGAAGCCTACTGTACCTCCAGTGAAAGTCTGTGGAATGGTTGGAGACATTGAATGAGGAAATGTAGACAAAAACACTCCTTTATCACATAAGGCTGCGGTCTGTGCAGGACACTGCTGACGTCACTAGGATACAACAAAGAACAGCCTTGTTAAAAAAATAAACAAGAAAGTTAAGTAATCACAGACAACTTACATGTTACTGGGAGGATTCACATAATGATTGATGGAAATCAGCAAAGTATAAATTTAGATGGTAACACTTATGAATGCTGAGTAGAGAGAACGGATAGGTAGAACGTGCCAAGCACACATTTAGTGGGGGTTTATACATAACTCAGAAAAGGCCCAGAGAAGAGGATGTCTGATGAAGACTGAAAGTGTAGGTTGAAGGGAAACTTAGACATAGTTTTTCAGGCAGACGAGAGCAAACACGGGGAAAAGAGATAGTCATGAGATACTAGAGGCTTCTTGGTCCGTCGCACCAACAGAAGGACCAGTGCAGAAGAAGTGACTTATGGGAGAAGTAGTACCAGACAGATAGGGATAAATTAGGAGAGACCTAGAGTACAGATCACCTTGGACCCCTTCTTTGTTTTTCATGTGTGTGTCTGTATGGTGTGTGTGTGTGTGTGTGTGTGTGTGTGTGTGTGTGTGTGTGTGTGTGTGTATGCTTTGCATTTTGTGTCTTCATAGATGTACGGTTGTGTGTATAAGTGTTTGGGAGTTCATGTAGCAAGCCTGAAGTTGATGTTAGGAATTATCTTCTATCTCTCTACCGCCTTGATCATTGAGCCAGCGTCTCTAAAACACTGTTTGGGGCCAGTTTTGTCCTCACTGGCTTGCTCTGAGAATCCCTATCTCTACCTGTAGAAGCAGGAATTATTGCCAGGTACCCAAACCCACACATTTATTTATATGACTTCCGGGTATCTGGATCCTGTTCCTTAAATTTGTGCTGCAAGCACTGTGCAGTGCTTGACCAACATCCTAACTCCCTACGCTCAACTTGGGGTTCTATCATATGATTCCGCAGAAGGCTAGCAGACAGGAAGATAGCTTTCAGCATTCCATACTGTCTCCAACATACCCTGCTTCAGGTGCTGCTGGTGAATTTGTGACATTGGCTTTGAAAAACTCATAGAAGGCTTATGACATCATCGTTTATCTCCCCCTACATATGTATGTGGAAGAAGTCAAGACAAAACCCAGTCACAAGCCACAAATCCTGCAATAGCCTGACTGGTATGTGAGTACTGGAGGCAGACAGTGGATGTTCCCTGCTCCTGCAGTTAGACAGGAAGAAGAGACAAAGCTTGCAAGTGCATGGCATTGTGTGTCCCTAGGCAACTGCGGGCGGCTCAATACTCCTTTGTAAAAGGAGATGTGAGCGGATGCTGTATGTGGAATTATTGGGATGGCGCTTTAACCCATTCAGATAGATTCATTAAATAACCGCAGTGAAACAATTCCTCTTCATTTTGCCCGTGTGCCTCTCTCCATTTGCCTTCCTTTGGAAGGCTCTGTAAATTGCTCAGAACATCGCCTCTATCTGTCCCGAGAACATATTGCCATGTCAGACTTACCTTGAGGTTAAACACTTTACTGGAGAAAAAAAAGATGATACCGGGTGTTCAGAACTAAATGGGTTGACTTTTAGGACGCTTTGAAAGCAAAGGACCTTTGAAAGACAAAAGGAAGCTAATCAAACAGCCAGCTTCATGCCAATGTGTGTTTTATAAAGATAGATAATGTTCCTTGTTTCTAAGACTAGAGAAATGACATAAATTGAATATTAATATGTTGGGTGTAAAAATTTTATCTCTATGTGGGAAAAATCAATTGTATTTTTTTCTGAATCTTAGCTAACATTCTATTATGATATTAACATATTACTAGACTATAGAAACTCTATCCATGTGTCTATAAATACATGATACATTTTAAAAGACTTGAGAATTTTATGACTCAGTTTAAGTAAAAAAATTATGAATGGATTAAGAATGGGTAAATGTTATATTAGAAAAGTGTATCCAAATCTATGTCTAAATCTATATCTAATCTATACATCATCTGTATCTATATCTAATCTATTTTTTATGTATTTGATGTACAGAGATCTTCATATTAATACATGTATTTCAGTTTTTTGGCAATATCTAAATGTAGCTCAAAAGGCTGTTCTTTTCTTTCTCTTGATTTTTTTCTAATCCAGAACATTCTATATAATGAAATTTAGGTCATGTTTTCAATAAATCTGACCTTGAAACGCTGACATCACCTCTCCGCATTAGAAGAGAGTGCAGGGCACACTGGTCCACATAGTTGAGAACATTACAAGATGTATTAAAAATTCAGTAAGTGTGGTATTTGAACTTCAACAAATGTTGGCTTCTCCAGGTCAGTGTTCCTACTTTGGGGATTTTTATAGGTGGTAGATCTCATCTCAGCGGTTATTCCGAACATTGTCTTTCTATTGATGAAGGGGTGGAACACAAATGAAGACGTAAGGGTAGAGGAAATGGGATATTCTAAGCCTCCAAACATTCAGCCAGCCAGCTTACACTCTGTCCCTGCCCTTCTGTGAAGTCATTCAGGCTTCTAGTCCAGTCTTCTTTAGCTGTGACTTTATTTTTCTTCCACTATTTCAAATCTCCTCTCCAGATATCTTAATGATTTATTTATTTTATGGGAATTGATGTTTTCCCTGCGTATATGTCTGTGTGAAGTTGTTGGATCTCCTGTAGCTGGAATAACAGACAGTAGTGAGCTGTCAGGTGGGTGCTGGGATTTGAACCCAAGTCCTCTGGAATAACAGTCAGTGCTCTTAACTGCTAAGCCATGTCTCCCTCTCTAGGGATCTTGGAAAGTGGTAGAACTCTTCTTTGCAGAGTGTCAGTAAGAATCTATTATTTTCTCTTAATAATTGATTGATAGTGGTGATCGGAGTTGGGCATTAATGCAAATACTAGTGGTCTTTTAAAAATTAATTTGTAGGAAAATGCAGATGTAGTTTTTCCAACTGATGAGAAGAGTTTTACTTATACGTTTTTGTTTGATTTTTTTTCTTTTGCCTTTTGCCTTTCGCCTTTTGTTACTTTACTGGTTCTGTCAGCTGATAGAATAAATTAATAGCAATTTTTCTTTATGACACTAATGTGAAGATTGAGTAGACATCCATGCTTCTTGTGACTCTGTATTGATCAACTTTAATGTATGAAATTTTCTTTATTCAAAAGTGTATTTATTTTTAATTATGTTCCTTAATGGATGAAATGACTTCCTGAGCCATGACACCATTCAAAGGGTCTATGGCATTGATGAGCCTCCCTAACCAAGCACAGGGGAGAACTACCATGCAACCAGCCTTCTCGGGGTGATGTGTGCTACAATGAAGCTATATATCTTACATAGAGACATATCCAGGTGGATGGTGTCCTGTGAGGTCATAAAAACATGCATTCCTCCAGTCATAATTGGAATTCTGCTTACAGCATACATTAACCAAGACCCATATGCTTTGGTTCTATTTGCAAAGAGAGACTTTTGTAAGTTCTCCATGTGGTTTGGTGCTTGCCCAGAGAAACTGCCCTTTGTTTAATAGGCAGGACTAACGTGTGTGGCACCACACTCTCATTAGACACTAAATAGCAATGACTGAATCTCTTAGGGATTTTAGGTAGTGCGGCCAGATGAGACTGGCTTCTTGACAAAACTTAATAAATGAAGCCTCAGGGAAACAGTTTTTACCTTTTTTGTTCTAGAAGGATTCACTCAGGGAGATTTTAAGGAAGTGACATTCTGCTCTGCATATCTCAGCAGGGGCCATGCGACTGCTCTCCCAAAAGTCACACTGGCTCATGCTAATGGAAAAACAACTTAGAGCAGCACTGTGATGTATTCCTAATGAAAT
This sequence comes from Rattus norvegicus, assembly GCF_021556685.1. NCBI lineage: Eukaryota > Metazoa > Chordata > Mammalia > Rodentia > Muridae > Rattus > Rattus norvegicus. The sequence continues at coordinate 57,315,431 of NC_141547.1, read as the reverse complement.
CGGTACCTGCTATAAGTAAAAGTTTTCAGCAGCCATCTTAGTATAGTAAGAAGTGGAATGAATTTAATACCGTACTTAACATTAACCACAAATATATAATATATTTAATGTTAATTGATATAAAATTATAAATGAAGGTCTGGAGAGATGGCACAGTGGTTTAAAATACTGAGTGCTTTCCAGATGACCCTGATTTGATTATTAACACCTACTTGGTGACTCACCAGCATTTGTTACTCCAACACAGAGGCCCCAGTGCTCTCTTATGTCCTCTTAAGGCAGCAGGTACAGATGTGGTGCACTATGTGCTATCAGAGAACACCTGTACACATGAAATAAAATGGAAAAAAAACCTAAAAATGAAACACAGTCTTTTAAAGTCTGATATGTATCTCACAATTAAGTTGGGCTAGCATCATGGCAAGTGTTCAATGGTTATCTGGAGCAAGTGACCACTTGGTTACTTACTACAGTCTGAGTTGATTACTTTCAAACCCATAAAATAAACTTTCAATGTGAGGAGGACCAAGTGAAACTACCCCACTCTGTCTAAATAAGAATGTGTTTAATACTGTATTGCATGCTCCACACTATACTCAGTTTATAACATGCATCATATATAAAATTCACGCAACAGGAATGTGAATTAGATAGGCTATCTTGTCTATTTGGCAGGGGAAGAATTGCTTTTAGCATTTCCTTTGCCTGGAAGTCACAATGGAGATTAGAGACAGAACCGGTTTGAAACAATATTGGAACACACCTGCTAACCACCCTTGAGGACCCTCTGCAACACTTTGGTGCATTCTTAGGCAGCTACGTGAATCAATGCTTCCCTCCTATGTGAAAGCACTGTTGACGTTCAGAAGACTGTGTCTGCGTGATGTAAGAATAGTGTGACGTATAAGCCAGAGTTAGTTGGACCTGTGCTTACAGATCCATCATTCAGGTATCTCGATCTCCCAGCATCCTTAAAACGATAGCTGGACAACCACATATAAAACATTTCATAAAAATTTTGAAGCTATATTAGCATCTTTCTTATATATTTTCATCTTCTAAGATTAGTGATTGCTTTTCTTCTGAGGCAATAAGAAACAGCCGTCAATATGCAAAGCTGTTTACTGACTATTAATCACTGTCCAACATAGATGGAAGATTTCATAATGACTAAGTTGATGCAACATACAATAAAACTAAACTGCGGCCTAAACTTTTTAAGGGCATGGCCTTTTGCATGTAATCACTTGGCTTAAGAAGGTTATGTGTGGAAAGTCACTTCTTCTTATCGTCCCATGCTTCCTGAACTCCTGGGATGAATGTCTCCATTAATTTTATTTCTGACTCATTTGACTAAGAAAGGACTCTCTTTGCTTTTAATATTGCCAAATACTCGAAGATCAATGGTGGCTATTAAATTTACATAGTTTACCTCTTGAGGATTTTCAAAGACCATAGAAAGCATTTTTTTCCCAGACAGAAAACTTTCTCTAATTGCTGTTTTGCAGTAGATCCTTAGATTAAAGCAGCAAGTCTTTTGAAAATTTCAAGGTAGCTGTGAAATCTAGAATTAATAAAAACACAAAGTTAACCTAACATTTTTCACTGTTATTATGAGCAGAACCAACTTACTGATTTTTATTTATCATTGGAGTGAATCTACATATAAACAGAACATTCCAAACTTGATTACATTCTCTAGTGAGAAAGGTGTTGATAAATGATTTAAACATACTATGACTTAAATGTTATTTTTTAAAAATATATTCCATCTGGACTTAACTGCCTGCCTCTATTTTTTTTTTTAATTTTTTACTTATTCACTCTACATTCCACTCACTGACCCCCTCCTGTTCACCCCCTTTCACAATCTTTCCCCCTTTCCTCCCACTTCTCTGAGCAAGTGGGAGCCCCTGTGGGTATACCCTCACCCTGGCACATCAAGTCTTGTTTGTATCATTTTTTTTAGTATCTATTTAGTGTGTGTATGTGTGTGTGTGTTTGTGCGTGTGTGTGTGTGTGTGTTTGCATGCTTGTGTGTATACATGTATGTATACATGTGGACACATGAGTGTCAAGTGGCAGCATTCAGGAGTTGGTTTTCTTCTTTCACATCTGGGATAGCTCTGAGATAGCTCTGAGGTAGTTCTCAGTCCTTGGTGCCAGTGACCTTTACCTGTAGAGCCATCTCACCAGCACAAACAGGATTATTTTAAATCTTTATTTTCTAGTCCTGGGTGTAAAGAGATTAGTCAATGAGGACTGCTTCTTACAAGCATACCCATAGCAGAATTCAGACTGGAGTCACAGTACTTTTACAGATGATTTCTTGGAAAGCTCTCCAAACAATTCAGGGTAAACTCATTTGAATATCAAGCACTCTCTACAACTGCTTACAGGAAATTGTCTACTGCTGTAGCAGGTAAACAAGGAAGCAGAGGGAGAAACGTCTCCTAATGTGGAGGGCACATTCATTACCCAGCCAGAGAGTTGGGGTTTTAGCAACTACCGCTGGTACTCCTGGGGATAGCTGTCTAGTCAGAAGTAGGAAATGCTATCCCCGGGAGACTCTGTTAGCCTGGGACTTCAGGATACGTTCTGTTTTTGATCTCTGCTGTTTCTCAAATCCCTTCTCATTAATGATGAAATAGGGTCTCAATAATCTAAAATACCATTTGGAAAGAGAAACTGAAGGATTATTCTGTTCACCTGGTAGTTGTTGGGTACCTAACCTTTTTACGTTTGTATGTTTGCTTGCCGTATGGCACATTTGGCATTTCAAACACTAATTCATCACATAACGTCTCACTACTATTTGGGATGAAAGTAAGATGAGACACGGGGTGGGAGGGGCACATGGAGTAGGGATTTTCACACGATTTCCAAACATCTACTTTCTCACCTAGAACTTGTTTCTTACTCAATTCATTATTGTAACAAGCAATCCATGCATTTTTAAAGCATTCAGTACCAGAAACATGTGGTTTGTTAAAGATAGCTATATTCTATTTTAAGTAGTAGCCAAAGATAAGAAAAACATACAGGTGTAAGAATCTTGGCATAAGTAAATATCCTCAAAATAGGATTCCATCAACTCATTTTTAAAATAAAATTTTTAATGTTTAAAACCTATGGTAACTGAATCTTTGTTCATCTTGTGTTTTAGAACTCAGCTTATAGGAAACATATTTTCAGAAGAATTCACTTAAAATCGTTAAGTTTCTGCTTAAAAGGCGTGTTAGCAGGTAGAGCAAACTTGTGGGTATCAAAAGTCCATCCTTATACCTAATTTTCAGACATGATTCAAAAACATAGTATTATAAGCTATGTACAGTTTATAGTTTGCCCTCACTGGTTTATCTATGCAATAGGACATAGTCAATTCTTGAAAGCAGGTGTTTTCCCTCAAAGACATAGAAGTTACTGCAAAATTTCATGTGTTCGTTAAATGGAATGAAGCCTGTGAATGAAACTGGTTAGTTTTGAGATACCAGCCTTGTGGTTCACTGTGTAAGGGGAGCACAGAAGTCAAGTTCTACCTAATGTGTTGATGGGTGCAATGAATGTTGGGCCTTTTTGCTCACTTTTATTGCATGGATATTTTATCTAAAAAATATCCTCTGCAAGTGAGATAGTTTTCTCCGGGGAGGCAGATTGAAGGTTTGGGGCACTTAGCATGTTTCATGGTTCTTGCATTTATGTGTGAACAACTATAATGACACTTGTCCATCTTGTGCTGCATATTGCTTCTGAAAACTGCCCAGAAAGACACATGTAAGTCCATAATATCAGAGAGCCAGCTTGAATAATCCCTACTACCTTCATATATGAATCTCATTTCATCACCTCAAATCTACAAAGCCTGGTGATGCCATCTGGTGTCTTTGTGTGTAGTGCTCCTAGCCTTCAGTCCTGTAATAGAGGCTCCAATTGTTCTTACAAGGATTTCTATAATGCATGAATTTTAATTTTTTCACTTTGTTTGTTTCTTTAGACTCAGGTACCTTTGACTGCCCTTCGACACACATACAAAGTTTTCCTCTCCCTGACTTTGTTCATGGGTTTTAAGTTAATGCTTAGAGCAGAGATAATCACAGTGCAGATAATTTTGTGGGCCTGGGGAAATATTCTTTCCTTAACTCATTTGCAATTGTGTTCCCAGCTCTTCAAATTTGAGAATCTAAATGAGAAATCTAAGATGTCAAGAATAAATAAAAGTATATGTGATTTCCACAGACATATTAATATGTTCTACATAGTAAACCTTTTACTTTGTTTTCCAGTGCCAGTGTGATGGCTGCAGGTGGGTGACAGCACTGGGTGTTTTAATAGTTGAGAGAGTTGAGAAAGGTACCAAAGGAGTTGAAGCAATAATGACTTCAGATATTCAGGCTGATTAATTAGACATCCTCCCCCACCCATTGCTAGCGTTTTTACTGGAAGGCTGTCTGTTCAGCTTAGGCAATGCGTCAGTCAATGAGGTGGGCCAATTATCTAACTTGCATATTTATAATTGGGAGGGAGTAGGGAAGATCCAAATTGCCTTGAGACCCAAAAAGGAACCAAATGACGCCGGTTAAGAGGCACTAGTAGGCTTTGATAAGACGTCACAGGAAGGAGTGGTTGGGGATATAGTCCCAGAGGAATCTTTTCTTTTATAAATAAGAAAAAAAAAAAGAAAGAAAGAAGTAAAAAAAAAAAAAAGGAGTTCCCCTTAATTGTAAAATAACACTGTCACAAGATATAATTTTCAACTATAAGAAATTAAAGATATTTCTATATTATTTTGAAATACACAAACAAATTAAAGTCTTAATTAATATCTTCTCTTTCCTAAGTATTCATTTGCAAAGTAAATTGGTCTAAGATTTGTGATGTATGGTAAAGGCAATGAGACATGGTTTAGCCTTTTATGATACCTCTGATAGTATGTAGAAAGAAAACACAGGTTTTTAATCTACTAGGAGCTGCTGTCCTTCTAAATGCCATATGTGATTTTATTTGTAGAAATACTGTAATGTATGCATAAAAAAGGACATATGAATATATGGGACAGGTCACTAAACAATTTATGTAATAAACCAAGAAGCAAATTTCTTCTCTAATGAACAAGCAGTTAACTGTTTTATTACCTCTTTTTTGTCAGGGACTCAAGTAAAGAGCCCTGGGCCAGAGAGTTAAGCATTTGGCCACTGAGCTACATCCCCAGCCATATAGATATTTTTGAATGACAGCTTTATATTTGTGAGACGAGGATGTACAAAATGCTGAGTTGTGCCAAATAATTTAGTTAAATTTAAAATACCTGTTGTATGTATATCTTTTACATGTATAGGATGGTCATGATTGTCAATCTATTCTTGACTCTTTCTTGTAATCCAGCATTAATTTTTAAAATTAATATTGGGCTGTAAATAGTTTCCCCATTAGGATTCCCCATAGTAATACCATGTGGCCACTGAAGCCTATACATCCCTTCCCCCTACCTGTTAAACTCAAGCATGGTCACACATTCAATGATACAATATGAAGTCATGGGTCATTAACAGGAAAGACAAACCCCATTCCTCCAGAATATAGCCTTTGTTCAATATGTTGTCAGGTAAGAATTAGCAGTCGGCAGTCATCCACTTCAAACTATGATCTAATCGGAACTCGAGAGCTAAATCAGAACCCTGGTGATTAGCTCTTAGTTAGTAGCAAGCTCCAGGGAAAACTTCAGTGCACAGGAAGTAAGCTAATGATTCATCCAGCAGTAGCTGCAGGGCACAGGGAAATGCAGAAAGGATCTTCTAACCCAGTGGTTCTCAAGTTTTCTAATTCTGCGACCCTTTAATACAGATTTCCATGTTGCAGTGACCCCAACCATATAATTATTTTCATTGCCACATCAGAACTGTAATCTTGCTACTGGTGTGAATTGTAATGTAAATCTCCGTGCTTTTCTAATGCTCGTAATGATTCCCGTGAGATTGTCCATTGATTCCCCAAGGGTCACGACCCACCAGTTGAGAACCTCTGCTCTAGCTCATCTAAGGTTTGCCAGCAGCTGTCCAAGGGACATTTTAAAAAAGAGAGCAGAAGTGGAAACAAAACGTGTGATGGCTGGTTCATAAAAAAAAATCAGTCTCTGACAAAAAATAAAAATAAAAATCTTTCATTCTGGCTGGAAATCCTTAAAGCTTTGCCAATAGTGAAGAAACCCTTTGTCTCCTTTAGGGCCCTGAGTGCAGAGAGTTTTAGAATTTAATCAAAACATTAAAATCACAATGTAATAGCGAGGTTGACTGTAGGGCCCTCCTTGTATTTTAGATTTCTGACCTATAAGCTTGAGAGAGTTAAACTTTCTAGAAAAACCTTTCCCTCATTCTGCAGCAAACATTCAGAGGGAAGATGTAAGTGATCCTAAATTAAAATCTTCAGAGCAGCAGGCAGAATTCCAATTCTGCTCGTCTCATCTGCCCTTGTTGAGTGTACTTTTATCTGTGGAAAATGGCATTCACGTTTCCAACAGGTTCATTATTATGAGCCCCGTGGTTCTCAACTCGTCATATTCTTTGCTTGTTAATAATGGCACCATGGCATTGAAAAGGTAGGAGTTGGGTAGAGACATGACTCAACAGTGAAGAGCACTTGATGCTCCCATAGAGGGCTGGAGTTCGCTTCCCAGCACCCCTATCAGGCAGTTCATGACAATCTGACTCCTGCTCCAAGGAATCTGACGCCCTCTTCTGGCCTCTTAGGGCTACTGCACTTACCAGTGTCTACCCCCACCCCTACCCTCTGCCACATATGTATTGTATGTATACATATAATTAAAAATAAAATTATATCTTAAAACAGAGGTGGGGATGTTTTAAGTTGTACTTTTCAGATCTAGTTTTGAATATTTTATTCTTCATCTATGTAACCATGCGGCTGCCCTTCACATTTGATGCGTTATTAGGTAGTTCTGTAGATGTAGCAATTCTATCTAATTCCACCACTAAGTCATTGTTATGTAACAATTAGAGTTGCCTTCTTCACTGGCTATTGCAGTTCTTATGCCTGTATATCCATTTTTTGTTCATTTAATACTGGGATGTCAAAATTTTGTGAAATGAATGAAACAGCAGTAGAAAAGGGCAGGTGGGTGGCCTCTGCTGCGTCTCCTTTGATGTCAGCTCCATTGGCAAAAGAGATAAAACAGAAAGACCTCTGAAGGCCTGGAATCCGAGATTCCCTCCCTGCAATTCCATCACATTCCCCCAAGACCAGGCGAGGAGATACTGAAGCTGAGTTTCAAGCAGGAGACTTTAAAGTAAAATTCCTTGAAAACTACTTTCCTTTTTGTCCCACTATCAGCCAGTTCGTTTATAAAGGTTCCAATGGATAGAAGCAATGCAACCCATTTTACTCACGATTTCTTTTCCAATCTCTGCCGTTCTGCCATTTTTCACGGTTTTAAAAATCCACTGGGGTTGGGGATATAGCTCAGTGGTAGAGCGCTTGCCTAGCAACCGCAAGGCCCTGGGTTCGGTCCCCAGCTCCGAAAAAAAAAAAAAAAAAAAAAAAGACTAAGATTCTTAGATCTTAAAAATCCACTGACTTCTTAGAGGTCCTGTTTTTCGGAACATAAACTGGACAAAAATCATTGTGGAAACTCCTTGGTATGCACCAGCAGCGGGACCAAATGCAGCTGCCATCAACTTTCCCATGCAGTGATACGGACATGATAACTTCAGGTAGCTTTCGGAGATGCGCATTTGTTTTTTAAAACAGGTGATCAATTTAGTATTGATTTTCAATGACTGTGATCCCATTTCCCTGCATTATTTAAAATAATTGAATTAGCGAGGCACGCAGATCGGGGTCAAATAAATGTTTGCCTAGCCCTTTCAGTTAAAGACTCCCCACCACCACTCCCCCACTCCCGATGATTCATTCTGAAACTAGAAGTCTGCTTTGTTCCTTATTGAGCACAGACAAGTAGAGTTGTGAATTTCTATGTATTTTTGAGGCACCACGTGCGGAGATGAAGGCTGGGCGCAGGGACTTTCTGCACGCAGCTAGCAGAGCCACATCTGCCTCCAGACTTGCTGACTTGGCTGAAGAGAGGCCCCCTTAGGTCCTGCTGCCAGATCAGGTGTGGAGATACTGCAGAGCTGTCACTCCGCATGGTTTCCTGCAAGTCAGCTATCTCCTTCCCATCTGTGTGGCTATTCTTTCATTGCGTTTTTTTTCCCCCTGCTTGTCTGGCATGCGTATATTTGTCTGATAAGTCTCAATTCGGATCCGAGGCTTTGCCTTTCCTGTTGTCAAGCAAAAGGGAATTTCTCCAAGCATCTATCTGTCCTTTAATTGTGCTTGCCATTATGACACAATCCCCTACTTTGAGGTATTTTATGATATCCAGTGTATATTAGCATCATTTTATAAGTTCCATTAAGTCTTGAGGATCTCATTCCATTAAGATCCACAAACTGCAAATTTTATTCACATTAAAGTTTAAATGATAGACTACAGAATTACATATGGAGTGGCTCTTCCAATTTTACAATGCTCTCTTAAGCTAAAAAGTCACCTTTCTTCCCTTTTAACTTTTCAGCCGGAATCATAGGTAGTTTTATTGTTGGCATTTTGAGGAGCTGTCTTGCAAAGTCAGGGCTACATTTCCTACGTTTTACTTTTAGTGTATAGAAGATTTTACGTAGCAAAAGCTTGATTATTTGTGCCTTGCACCATTAATTGGTGTTTTCGGCTATAGTCTTGATTATGCAGCTAAAATTTTGCCTAAAGTGTCCAATTCCACAGGCTTGTACTTGCAAAACACCCCTTGAGTTTATTAAGAGTGCCGTGTTCACAGTGGCCAATGGAGCTGGCTCAGTGGGTATCCTGAGCTGGAAAATGAAAGGGCGGATGATTCAAGTGCACCATGCTCTGATTAGAGGGCCATGAGCAGCTTCAGTCTCTTGCAGATTAACATCACTCCACGCTCTGTTTTCAAACAAGGATTATCTGTTCTAGAAGCACATCCTACAGATCTTGCTAATGCACCGAGTTCCAGTGGCCCTGGCTTGAAATAACGCATCAGTTTTTCTTTCTTGTGGGGGAATAAATCAGTATCGTGTTCATGTGCGTTGGCAGGTTTCCTTAGTTATGAGAATGTGGTTAGAAATTGTTTATGACTTCCTGCTTCTAAACAATAAGGAATAGTATGAGGGCCTTGGCCTTATTATGAGAGCATTTGTTATGGGAACTGTTTAGTGAAGTAAATAGAAAGACAGACAGGGACACTCAGGTGGGAATAGTGTGGTTCCCGAGAGTTCAGATGTCTCTCTTCATGGATTCATTGACTCCAGTCATTCTAATCCAGTGCCTATATCTTAAAAGTACCTTTAAGTAACAGTAAGAAACTTGTAACGTACAGTATGATGAACATTAAAATTCAAGTTTTAGATTATAAAGTAGACTACTGGTTCTCAAAGTAAGGGTAGCAACTCCTTGGGGGTCACATATCAGATATCCTGCATACAAGATATTTATATTACTATTCATAACAGTAGCAAAATTACAGTTATTGAGTAACAACAAAATTTTATGGCTGGAGCACCTTCAAACACAAAGAACTGTGTTAAAGAGTCACAGCATTAGGGAGATAGAGGACCACTGAACTTGAAACTGCTCAAACTTCCTGTGATCAGTACTAGGGAAATGAAGTCCATCTTCCTCCTTGAAAAGTTGGAAAACTGGACAAAATGCCTATTCAACAACTCTAATGTCCCAGGAAATGAGGTCTAAATTGTACAGAGAACCAAATTTTGAGGAGAAAATTTCCATATTTTCTCTGTCTTTACCACAGAAAAACAAAACAAAACAGAACTGAGAGTGAAGGTTCAGGACTAGAAATCTAGTGTCTCAGGTTGCTGACGCAGGAGGATAAATGTGAATTCCGGGTTATGCCAAGTACAAAGTGTGACTCTGTCGCAGCAATTAACAAGTAAATATATATAAACAGGAATGCTATGGCCGATGTTATTATTAGCAAAGAGACTATAGAAGAGACACGTTTACTTGTATGTGTAAGGAATCTTTTACCTTAGGACAAGCGATTAAGTAGCTTGTTTTAAGCTTAGGCATTTTAAAATATAAACCTGAAACTGCATCTTTACAGGTTTGTGGAGATCATGTGTGAAAAAACAAATATCGTCTAATCACTTCGTTTATTTAACTGTTCTAAAGAGGAAGAATGTGCTATTCGATCTACTTATTTTCACTATATGGCAATAATCTCCATATTTTTACATGTAATCTTCACTTACAATCTCTAAAAGAGATTATCATTTAGCCCTAAGGTACTCAGAGTTGACCATATTTAAACTGCTTTAGCTCTGAAAAATGCCTTTCTCTTAAATTAAGGTTATGGAAAAACCTCAAATTTTTCTTCAACAGAAACAAAACAAGACCTTCCGCACACGCTCGCATCTGGGATCCCATCCAAAAGTGTTTAGCACTTTGGCGGTAGCCACCTTTGGAAAATCTATCATGTCCTTCTCCTATCTGAACATCGGGAGGCAATCGGAGTGTCAGTGCTCACAGAAAGAGTGTAACAGTTGGTCAGTTGTATTTCCCTGGCATATAAAATTTATGTTTTCTTCTTCAGGCTCCTTGTTAGAGAATGGAAAACATTGAAAATCATATATAAACATGATTATCCCTTGGTTTTGTTTTACAAGAAGACTCTCAACTAAAAATTTAAAAAATGTTGTGACACCTCAGGATTAAAGCTAATTGCACATTTTAAGAATGTTTACAGACATGAGGAATTATAAGTCTATAGGAAACTCTTACATTTTACCTTGTGTATGCCACTTTCTTTCATAATGATTTATAAGCTTTTTCAGAAGAATCATAGAGCTACCAAAGCCATAGAAGGAACCGGAACATGGGTGGTCTTTTTTTAAAAAACTCAGATTTTGTGTAGCTACCTTGGTAACATGCTTCAATGCTGGAACAAAGATGCATGTTTTTCGTCAGCAGTCTTCTTATATGAGGCTAGCACTTACTATATTTTATGCAAAACAAAGAAATTTGTGGACTAAGTCTTAAGAAATTGATAGAAGTTGCTCATCTTCTGTTGCCTATTTTTTGTATCCAATTCTTTTATCTTGTGCTGAACATGATCTGTTTGTATGTGAGAGTCTATCTGATATTACATGCCATCTTCATACAAAAATTTTCAAGTATTATTTTGAGGTACTACTTTTTAATGTCAGAAAGAATATGTATCCATGCTTGGGCTAAGAGTTGTCCTGTAAGCCCATCACCTGCGACTTGGAGGGAAGACCCATGAGGCTGAAATATATCTGCAACAGTCCAACCTTTCTGGTAAGGCATAAATTTCCTACGAATGACAGGGACAGCCCAGTGGTTATAATGAATAAACATGTACCATATGCCAGATACTGTGTCACTGTGTTTTCCTTGCAATATCCCATGTGGACAGCAGTTAGCAATGTTCTGTGTATAATTAAATGTTTTACATACATTATTTTATTAGTGCTAAAATTTTCCTATTAATTAAATAGTAGGCTTTCCATGTAGTTTTAAAGAAATTCCTGCAAAAATTTCATTAATAAGTAAGACATTCCAAACTGAATATCACAGCTTCTTACTGCTGGTTTGGGTAGAGATGAGAAATAGGTGACACTTAAAAATTGTCCTTATAAGCTGGCAAGATGTCCAGCAGATAAAGAAGTTTTCCTTCAAAGTTAAGGACCCAAACTCTATTTATATGAGACATATGGCAGAAGGAGGGACCCAACCCCCATTCATTGTCCTCTGCTGGGCTCTGTGGCATGTAAATAGGAGTTATGCACGTGCAGGTACACGCACATGCATACAGATGCTCATACACACACGCTCACACACCTGCATAAAGGTAAAACCACCTGCAACAAAATATCTTGTTTTGTTTTGTACAAGAAGTCAATAATGTAAGAAAAAGCAAAGACTAGAAGTCAATAAGCCAAACACTATACCGACTTACGTATTCTGTGGTTTAATAGGAGTAGCAGTGAACCCTCTTACCCCTTTACTCAGGTCTTCATTATCTTTTCTGTTGTTGCTAGTCTGTCTGATTTTCCCTTAGCAACGGCATCATCTAGGAATGCACTCAGCTCCAAATAATGGATTCACCTTAGTTAAATGGGGGAGGGGTTTGTTTTCCCTGAGAGCACATGTCTAGATGCTGTAACTCAGCAGTTTCCATGAAGAATCCTAATACCCTTCTGCCCACCAGCTTTACCATTGATTTCCCTTTCCATATTTCTAAGATTATGGTTGTCTCTATTTTAGTACTTAGTAGCTTTTTTCAAGTAAAGAGAAAAATAGGCAAAAGAGAGGCAAATCTTCTTTTGGACACATTGCTTTCTATTTTGGAAAGAATTATCTCTTTAAAGACTTTCTATGTATCATATTACCCAAACACATGGCCCCTGGTATAGACTTCAAGGGAGCAATTTATCTTTTCTCTTTTAGCATTGATGACATAGGGAGGCAAGAGAAAGGATGGCTTATGCTCCTGCCTTACTGGGACTGGAAGCAGTAACTTGGGTCTTCCACCGCAGGCTGCCAAAGCCTTCCACGTCTCTTCGTTTCATGAAAGTTTGTTTAGATTTTTTCTCAATTCAACAACCAGCTTCTTCTACCTCCCACAACAGAATTGCTTACTGTCTTCTATCCTGAGCTCTGGAGCCCCTTTCATTATTTCCTTAGAATTCATCTCCCTTCTAGTATCCAGAAGGGCATAGTCCCAAGAGACTACATGAGAACCCCCTTATTCTCATGTTTTCTTGTTTTTGTAACTAAGACTAGAGAGTCCTAGGAAGGCCAGATTATATAGTAGTGATCTAAGCACCACACTTTGTTCCTCTCAACTTTCATGTCTTGTTTTCTCACAGCATTACTAGATAATGTTTTTCACAATCATACACATTGGAATATATATATATAAAATCTTAATCACTTAAGCATTTTCTAAAAACTACTTGTTCAAATTTTAGAGTATTGGGAGTTGACTAGTAATATGGGGGAAATGTTCTATTCATATAAATCAACAATTGTTTATCGTGTGCATGCTGAGTATGTAGGACACTGTTGATATGAGACAAAAGTAGAAAAGACAGAAACAAGAGAGAAACTTTATTCTGATACATTTTATGCACAGGATACATTTAAGGTGTGAATTGCTTTTGTTACAGCCATTAGATATTTGTCACAAGGCTTATTGTGCAGCAGGGAACTGTCTTAGGCACATACAGTTTATGAGAGTAAAGGTAAGATTTTGGCTGTTACTGAGCAGCAGTGATCTCAACTTTAACATTACATCCAAGGCATGCACATGTGGTGAGGAATTCAGTTAACACGCTTCTATCACTTATAAATGTATGCATGTAAGGAAATGAACACGTGTGCATTTGTGCACATGCACACTCTGCATATATACATCTTAATTTGGGAATTACAGTAATTCATATGTTAGTCTTAATTTGTGATTTATTCTTTTGGATGGCTTGCAATGTAGTTGAATTTGTAAAATATGTCTAGATGTAAGTGTACATTTGTTGGATTGAATTCTAACAACTTTGACTCCCTCACCTTTATTCCTTTGCTTTATTGAATTGAACTTGAATGAAATCTTTTATTTGTCTAAGTCTATTTCTGTCTAGTAAGGAAGTTGAAATTGATCATGCCTTGACTTTGTGGGCCAGCAGAGAACCATGGCATTCCAGAGTATTGATTTTGTGGTGTTAAAGGGTGACAGATCCAGTGTTAAAGTGCCAGGAGAGAATTGGGTTTCAGATTGTACACCATAAGCATTCTTGGCTTTTGCTGAGCCATGCCTAGTGTTTTTAAAGTAAAGGATGAAATTGTAATACGTATGTATACGTATGTAGTTTGTACTGCATACTTTTAGAGATAGTAATTTCTTTTAATTAGTTATTTATTAATGTATGTATGTATGTATGTGTGTATGTATTTATGTTTTCTTTCTTTTTTTTTTTTTTGAGACAGCTTTTCTCTGTGTAGATCTCTCTGTCTTGGAATGCACTTTTTTACTAGCCTAGCTTGAACTCACAGAGATGCCTGCCTCTGCCTTCTGAGCGCTGAGGTTAAAATTATGTAATGATATTTTGAAATATAATGTCACATATGCGATGCCATATCTTACTTATCTAAATGTACAGAGCTTGGGGCATTTGTTTTTATATGTATATCCTGACAGTAATCTTTACTTAAGAATGTTGAGTAATACTTTCAGTCATCATGACCAGTCTTTGGTAAAGCACGTTTATTACTACATATGGAAGTTGCCTGATAACAAGTTTTATTGGTTCTCACATCAGTCATCCTCACATCATCTCTTTGAGGTTACAATCTTCTGTGCTTTCCTGCATTTGTGGACTGTAGGATAAGAGTTGTGATAACCAAGGTTCAGAAAGGTCAGCGGTCTGTGAATGTAGTGGTTGGTGATTTCTGTTGTTATTGCCATTGTTGCCTGCTTGCACCTAGAATATGAACAAGTTATATGATGATGGTGGCTGCAAACCTAATGTGAGGAAAGATAAGCATGGCCATCTTTCATTGTTCAAATTTTCTGACAGGATTCGTTGCTTATAAGTACAATGACTTTTAGCACGTGCTTTGAAAATAATATTTTGTTTATATGATAATTGCTTAAAACTCTATGGAGCTAAGTCCAAATGTATCTTTCAAACTAATCAGAGTACATGTGATTCATACACTTTTGCCAGACCATCACAGTCACCTTTCAATTTATTTTCACATGTTCATCTAAGTTATTGTTGTCTAAGATACTGACGTGCAAAGAAGACTAGAATGTATTTTCTAATGTATGTTTGTTCTGTTTTCTAACAACATCAGTATTTTGCTTAAGCAGATTTCCTAGGAAATGACAGCTTTGAAAAATTGGACACAGGAGCTACTGGAAGCATTTCAGTTCTACGCAATCTAAATACTGCAGAAGGGAACATGAAATATCACTGCGTTTTAAAGATGACAGTTCTCTCAAAGATCCTCTTTCACTCTTCGGGTAAAAACAAATGGAGTAAATCAAAAATATATCTGTTCAAAATGGGCACGCATCTTCACCAAGAAATTTCTTCTTCCTATGGGCATCTGTTGAATGGCAGGGGACCTGTCATTCTCTTGACTTAATTTTTGGTCTGGAGAATTTTGAGGTCTTGGGAATTCATAAGAACAGAGTATCCTTGAGAGGAGAGGAAAACCCATTGGACTTATGCCCACATATATGTATATATGGTTAATATACAGAAGTTTAACGATTAGTGTAACATGAAGTGTGTGTGTGTGTGTGTGTGTGTGTGTGTGTGTGTGCATTTGTATGTATGTGTAAAAGAAAAGAAAAGGAAATGGAGATGGATGGAGAGGAAGAAGGAGAGAGTGAAAGATCCTACCTTGTGAGAGACGAAAGCAAAAATATCATGAGTTTGAAGCCATGCTAGGGAACATGGAGAAACAATATAAAACAAAACAAAACTTAAAACAATAATAGCAACCTTAGAAAATGCCTAACTTTAGATGCTTTACTGTTTACAGATATATTTAAAACATGAATCTTTAGTAACATTTTTTTCGAGTTGGAAAGACATAGCAAGCGTGACAATATCAGCCTTCAGGCAAAAATTCATCAGTAACTAGAGAGGCAGAGGGGCGTAGAGTGTTTAAGAATACAGAGATTAGAGGAGACTTCCTGGGCTTAAAATTCCACTGCTGCCATGCTCTGGGTCTGTGATTTGGCCAAGTTATTTTCTCAGGCTTGAGTCCTTTCTTTGTTCCATGTGATTGCTGATAGTATCTGTTTCCTCCTGACCCTTGTGTGTTAGCCTGAGGTCCTGTAATCAAGCAGTAGAATGTTACTTATTATCACTAATTGAAAACTTTTCACGTGTGAGGAGGCCAAGAATGGCTGCAGAAACTTTAAGGATTAATTCAGAGAGGAAAATAAATGTTAATTTTTTTAGGGATTCTGTAACACCTATTCTTTCAGGAAAGTAATAAATGAATGTTGGCCAATGTCATTATAGTTTTAGTAGAAGAATCATTGCTAATTATAATTGAATATAGAATCTACATATTAAGTAATATATTTTAGAGATTCTCCTAGAAGGTAACCACTGAGTAAATCTGGCTCCAGATTCCACAGGCAATCAATGTGCTAATTTAAAGTTCATAACGGTAGCCTCAGATTTTCTTGTTTCCATTAAAGAGAGGTGGCCTGCAAATATTTATATATTTTAAGTATTATTTCTTCCCACTGATAGAACAGTGGTTATGTTTGTCATATTAACTTTTTGAAATAGCTTTTTACATTTGTGGACAGAATTTGCCTCCTATGAAGAAGGTACCCAATAGTGAAACTTTATCTGCATTATCACTCCAACTTTCCATGAAAAAGATTGATTTATCATGGTACACATTAAAAGCATCCTTATACGTGATTTATTTATACATTTTACCTCATTTTAGAGCCCTTCAGCTTTTTCTATTAATAGGATTGTCATTTTTATATATGGATATATTCTTTGTACAGTTTGGCTTTGAGCCATAATGTTATCTATCCTCTTAACTCTTTGGAGACGTTGACTTATCTTCAATGCATTCGTGTAGGTTCAATTTTGTTCCAAGTTCGAGATGACAAAGGTCACTTCATTAGGAACCTCAATTGCCTTACTTCCTCGCAGTCTTCAAGTATCTTATACAGAGTATCATAAAAAAATGTTCTGCTTCCATTAACAAAAAGTGAGCAGGGAAGAAAAAGCCAATTATTTGCAACCCATAAAACCCTTATGATAATTTGGAAGACTTTAATTAAACTAATACATCACACTACACGTATAAAGACAAAGGAGAAAAAAAAAAGGAAAGCACATAATCCCCCTTTTTTTCTTCTGTTGAGAAACATATTGCTTTGTGATTAAGTGCTTTAAGCATTGTGACCTATTTTAAAATCTAAGATTTGCAGTCCCTTTCATATAATATTAAACATATTAAAAATTCGATGCAATATTGATTAGAGCCATGCCCTTCACAGAAGTCTGGAATGAAGCTATATTACAGCTTGGCTTAAAAGTAATTTGTATTAATTTCTTATGATGTTTAAACTCTTTAAAATAAAGATCCTAAGCAGTCATCCAACACAGACACATTTTTATCTCAAAGAATGCTGTTTTGCTATATTATACCCTTATTTTACTTTTGTTTTTAGCCTAATAGATAAGCCTACTGGAGTTATTAGCATAAGGTCCACTTCCAATGGTAATAAAGTATAGATTTTTTTGAGTCTGGTAAGCCACAAATCACATTAAAATAGAATCATATTCAGTTTTTACCCACTAAACAGACCACATAAGCAGCGTGCCAAATTTCACATTTTGAGCTTACTTTCCTGTAAGCTCAAAGCTGGCTGCTTAGATTTCTCTCTCTTCTGAGAATGTGTTTTGAGCTACGGTTGTGTCCTTTCCTGTTTACTCTGCTTGCTGTTGGTGGTGGTTAGACGGGTGGTGGTTCAGGGCTCACCACATGGCTCACCATTTTCCAGACACATGCAGCTTCAGTGGCATTTGAGGACAGCACAGCTTCCTCTTGCCATCTTCTCATAAGCACCTCCTCCCCTTTTTTGTAGGTAGGTTATTGCTGTGTTTAGTACACGAGTGGCTAGTGCTGCTGTCACGTCCAAGCAAAGTCAATAGAATGGTCTGAAGAGAATAGCAGTAATAGTTGAAGCTTGTATCATTTTATCTTTTTATTGTGAGCTTTAAGAACACAAACATTATTCAACTTTGGTCCTGGGTGGATAAAACTGTAGAGCTATGATCCCTCCCATATTTTTCAGTTACATAATGCACAGATAGAAGTATTGGGATTAATATCTATCACTCCTGGATTCACAAAAAATTCTATTTGAAATCGTTATTTAAAATTTAAATTCTAAGGAAAAGGAACTAAATGTGGAAGAAATCCCTTAATATGTATGTTAAAACAGAAAAAGAAAACTGCAGCTGCACCTTAGCTTTTTCTTAATGAATAGTTTAACTTCATAATTTATATCTAGAGTTATTGATATGTTGTCTACATACAATGTACAGCAGGATTTGTTTTGTTTCTTCTCTCACACTGCATGCTGTTATATGTAGGTATATTTGAGCTAAGGAAAGCAAAATGGGAATTGATCAAGACACCCTTAAGAGGAAATTGCCAGTGTACACAGACATTTATCACTGCTCTGATCACATCTTTTATCTTTAAATCGCCTTTCTCCAGTGCAGTTCTTTCCTGGTCCTTGGGCCCATAGCCTAGCCACATTCTAAGTCAACCAATAAACTCCTTCCTGCCACCCTCACCAGTCTTCCTCTGATTCTTTGGCTCTCTCAGAATCTTACCTCCTTGGTTTTCTCCTCAGTTGCTAAATAATTTGTACTCAGGTTTTTGTGGGTTTCGCTAAAAGAAAGAAAAAGAAGGAAAATGTCCCTTAGTATCACGCTGGTCTCTTAGGTTGCTGAGCATTTCTTCCTTCCTTCCTTCCTTCCTTCCTTCCTTCCTTCCTTCCTTCCTTCCTTCCTTCCTTCCTTTCTTTCTTCCTTCCTTCCTTTCTTTCTTTCTTTCTTTCTTCCTTTCTTTCTTTTTTCTTCCTTCCTTTCTTTCTTTTTCTTTTTTCTTCCTTCCTTCCTTCCTTCCTTCCTTATTTCTTTCTTTCTTACATTTTTTCTTTTATTGGATATGTTTTATTTACATTTCAAATTTAATCCTATTTCCAGGGATCAACTACAGAATCCCTGCTTCTATGAGGGTGCTCTGTCCCAGCTTGACATTCCCCTACACTGAAGCATCAAGCATTGATAGGACCAAAGGCCGTTCCTCCCATTGATGCCTGACAAGGCCATCCTCTGCTACATAAGCGGCTGGAGCCATGTGTCCATCCCTATGTACTCTTGGGATGGCAATTTATTCCCTGGGAGCTCTTGGGGGGTTTCATTGGTTGATATTGTTGTTCTTCTTTATGGGGTTGTAAACCGCTTTAGCCCTTTCTGTCCTTTCTCTAACTCTTCCATTTGGGGACTCTGTTATCAGTTTAATGATTGGCTGCAAGCATCTGACTCTGTATTTGTCAGACTCTGGCAGAGCCTTTCAGGAGACAGTTGTATCAGGCTCCTGTCAACATGCACTTCTTGGCATACGCAATATTGTCTAGGTTTGGTGACTGTATATGGGATGGATCCCCAGGTGGGGCAGTCTCTGGATGGCCTTTTCTTCAGTCTCTGCTCCACATATTGTCTCCATATTTCCTCCTGTGAATAGTTTTGTTCCCCTTTCTAAGAAGGACTGAAGCATCCACACTTTGGTCTTCCCTCTTCTTGAGCTTCATGTGGTCTGTGAATTGTATCTTGGTTATTCCAAGCTTTTGGGTTAATATCCACTTATCAGTGAGTGCATACGATGTGTGTTCTTTTGTGATTGGGTTACCTCACTCAAGATGACATTTTCTAGTTCAATCCATTTGCCTAAGAATTTCATGTAGTCATTGTTTTTAGTAGTACTCCATTGTGTAAATGTACCACATTTTCTGTATTGATTCCTCTGTTGAAGCACATCTGGGTTCTTTCCAGCTTCTGGCTATTATAAGGCTGCTATGAACACATTGGAACATGTGTCCTTGTTGTATGTTGGAGCATCTTTTGGGTGTATGCCCAGGAAGGGTATAGCTGGGTCCTGAGGCCGTACTATGTCCAATTTTCTGAGGAACCTCCCGACTGATTTCCAGTCTTTCTATGTCACTTACTAAACTGGACTTTAAAACCTTTAAACCTTAGTGTCTGTTGCTGACACTAAGATTCTATGATTCTAATAGGACACCAAGTCAATCAAGATTGATTGCCTGGCTACCCAGCCCAAGGAATTCTTTTATTAGGCTCCAAGTCATTCACACTCTGAAGTAAGAGCAGACCATTTGAGGTGAGAAAGGGGTACTCATTACTGTGGCATTTTCTTTCCTGGCTGATTTGATGGTTAATAGGTAAAAGGCTTCTGTTCCTTAGTAATATTTAAATAATATGGATAAATGTGACTGTGAATATATGTGAGTACACAACTCACACATGCAAATAATTTAATTATGATTCAGTATGATACCTACATAAACTTCAAGAACGCAGAATACTATGCTCATTTATAGTGACTTAGGAAATGTATAATTTTGCTTATTTTTTAAACCCAAAATGAAGCAGTTGTGATTGTAGCATGTTTGTCTATTTGAAAGTGAGAATTAAGTAACAATTTACATGCCAACAGTGTGGTGAAAAATGGATTTAATTAGGAGCCCCCACCCTTAATTTGGGTCCCTATGTTTATCACTTATTCATATGTAATTTTATAAAAGAAGATTCCTCACTCTGGGTTCTACTTCCTCAATGTGGAGAGTGCAGAGTTCAGATTATTGCTTTATAAGGTCTTTGTAAGGTTAAGTTAAAAGCAACATATGATATTTTAAGAAACACTTTTGTGAAGAAAAAATCTTTCTTCATATATAGGCAAGTGTATATAGAGGTGTATTGGATATAAACACTATATGACGCAGGATCTTTCATAAGGAAATAAATCAAAGAAACAGGAAGACATTTTTGGTCATATTTCAGGAGAAGTGGAGCGTCGTCAGTGAGAAGTGTGTTGGGACAGGAAGCATGAACCAACAGTTATGCACTGGTAGGGAGATACCACGGCCTCTTTGTGCAGGTTCATCTGTGGCCCTGTGTTTTCAGAGATAAGGATATTCTTTTCCTCCAGTTATACATGTATTTCAGCTACACAAGTTTTCAAGTGGTAATAGATGACCTGCTTGAGGAAGGAAGGTGAGGGGCCATCTGCTTCCTTGGTTTGCTCGACTGTTAATGTGCCTTGCATTGGGGCCCTGGATGCTATCTGTGGCAGTTTCACATTAATATGAATTGCAGTTTACTCTTTCTGTAAATTATTTATGTGCATCGCAAGGAAAGATCAAATTAGTATGGAACATTATCCTTTTCATTGTTCTTCAACTATCTAAATCCTAGGCTTACCATACTTCTTATTTTCCATTTAAAATGAGTTTTGATATTCAAAAAACTGAATAAGCTTCCAGTACTGTTAAGGGGCTGTAGTTCTTCTTTATTATAAATTAAAATCACTTCCTCATTGGGCAGTCATGCTCTCAAATATTAATAGCAACTTCAGCTTCTAGATTGTAAAAATTAGTATGAGTTTGTTCTCTGTGTTATGGAGTACACTTTGCTTTTTATGAGACACCTTTCACTATTTCCTCGATTTGAACATCACTCAAGGAAAAAATAATGCATATTCATAGAGTTATTTTGCATATTGCCAATTATATGCAAACACATTCACCAGACACGTGCACTTAATCTTCTCCAATTACATAGGTGCATGATTAGAATTGAAGCATACCTAATGAAAATAAGTAGAAAAATACATACATTCTTTCTAAGAATATATATTTTATTTTCTGTGGTTTGGGTTTTTTTTTTTTAAAGAATCATAAGTTAAAAAGTCCATCTATTCCTATGTGGGAGACTTCTGTCTTTTCTTGTACCTGGATATGAGTACTTTTTCTATTTTCTGAGCAGTTCAATTTCCCTCTCCTAGCATTTGTAAGAGTCATTTTTACAAGGCAACTGATTTCTAATAACTTTTGTAAGCCATATTCATAGATTAATTGGCCTTTTAGTTAGAAAGGAAAGATGATTGAAATGTGGTGGTCCAGGATGACTTGGTTTCAACTTGTGTGTGTGTGTGTGTGTGTGTGTGTGTGTGTGTGTGTGTGTGTGTGTGTTTGTGTGTGTGTTGGTGTAACTTATTGCCTGAGTGAAAAAAAAATTGAGGAGTGAGGTTGAAAGGGGAGGTTGAAATTCAATTTATCTGAATTGGCTCTGGCTAAAGAGTTGGTCAGGTCTGGTTTACTGGAGCCTATCTCCTTAGCAGTCATGATCTGAAAATTTCATCCAGGGTGATGTTAATTAGTTGTTTCCAATCAAATCAAACACATCCGGGTAACATTAATTTCTATACCAACTGTCTCCAACAGAATTTTCAGAACTGTGCTTCCAAAATGCTCAATGATGATTTGAAATATGCAATAATTTTTCTAAACATTAATATTTAATGGTGAAGAAAGAATCCATCTAGTTTGACTCTAGTGACAAGGTGATACAAGTATATAGTTGTATTTTTTCATGCATCAAAGCCACAGCCACAAACACCTCTCTACAATTAGTTAAATTGTCACATAGTTCTGAGTAACATTTTAATAAGGGGAATCCATTATCTTGCATGATAGGTTAGTGCATATTTAAACGTGCTATATTTCTGGTTATGATGATACGTTGAAAAAATAAGTCAGCTTTGAAAAAAATAAAACACTAAACATTTGGACTCTTGTGATTTTTATTTTTCAAATGTTTCACTTATTCTTTGATTTATTAAGAAGCTTTGCAGAAAACTGCATAGATGATCACCTTTAAAGAAAACTCAGTGATTCTTACATGAGAAAGATAAAGAGAAACGTAATGATAGTCTTATATTTTTGGGTTAAACTTAAGAAATAGAACAACTGGAGATAATGATGTGCTAATAAAGAATATGGCATTTACTCTAATTCGGAAGAAGAGCTGTGTTATAAGACCAAAAGCCATATGACAAATCATGTAAGGAAAGGATGTCCACATAATTTTAAAATTTCAAAACTGTACTTATGATATCATGGAACGATGGATAATTTGATTTACTTATTTATCATTTCCCAAACATGCATTCATTTGTTAACACAATGTATTAACAACCGATCATCTTCAGATGCCAGGAAAGAATAGGTAGAGTGAGCATGAAGTTTACCCTCAGGGAGGACACTGTAGCCTTGCATATGGCAGAAGCATTAAATGAATAAGTATGAAACTGTTAAATGTGTCGCAAGCACTATAAAAACATGTCATATCCGGGAAGGCCAAAGGACACAGAATAGGCAGATGGAATGTTTGCAGGCTTCATGATTATGCAGTGGCTACCAGTTCGTTTGCAAATAGAACATAGAATGAAATCTTTCAAAAATCTTGAGTAAGGATGCTTGAATTAAATGTGTACTGATAATCCTGTGAAATTAGAAAAGGTATATCATTTTAGAAATTAAAAAAATTAAAAATTTAAAATATTTATGATTTAGATTATATACCTGTAATTTGGTTTTGTAATTGATCAAAGCATCTTCCAATTTATTAACTTTCTTTAGAGAAAAACATTTCTTTAAACAGATATTTAATAACCATTTGTGACATTAAAACATTTCAAAATTATATTGATAATATGGATATCTCACTTCAAGAGCATTTCTCAAAATTAACCTTTCTCTCAAATGCAATTAATTTTCAAATAAATCAGTCTTTTTCTATATGATTGGCTTTTGTAACTAAGTTGATAGGCAGTCAGGGGAAAATAGCATCCACTTCTTTCCTAAGTTTATATTTGCATGTAAGTAGGTTGTGACCTTGGAAGTTAAATGGAAGATTTTTCTCTCCTTGTCCCCATTCTTAAGCATGTTGAGTCTTGAATTTTATTCACCATGTTTACGCTTCTGAAATGACATTATTCTTTCAGCGATTTTCAAGCTTACTAAAGATGTTACTATCATCATTTGTGGCATCAAATTGAAAAGAAACGCTTTGCATATTTTCTGGCATAGAAAGAAAAAAAGTGACCTATTGATTGATCTCAAGTTCAGAAAAATACTTAACACCATTTAAAGCTTACATTAGCACCAAAATATTTTGAAGGCCTTGTATCATCAATTCTTTTTGTGGAAACTAGATACAAAGACATGGGACATAACCGGACAGCAGTCATGACATTGAAGAACAGAGCAATCCAGGTTTAGCAGAGATCAGCAGTCCATTTGGGCAGCACATGGAAATTGCTGGGCTTCTATGAAGAGAGAGTGAGCTATATCATAATTTCGTTTAGAGCAAAAGCTACTTGGAGGGTGTGAACATTTAGATCTAGCTCACATCTCTGACACTTCCGGGATGTGTAAGTTTAAAAGCATCTGCAGCATAATTACCATATCACTCTATTCTGATTATAGAATGTAGCCTCTGCGTTTTCCATTTCCCTCCCCTTGACATTTCATAGCCTTGAAAAGCTTGAACCCTGAAACAAAATTAACACAACAATTCTTGTATCAACCAAACATTTCTTGTCAGAGATAGCATCCTTGGGATTAGCCAGCTGTATTGATTTAGGTGCCCCAGGGTTGTTAATTGTAGTGAGAACTGCTATGTCTCTGTGACTTCTGGAGAAGGTCGTGGCCACCACAAATACATCTTTAAGAAGAAAAAAAATACCCTTAGCTGAGATATGCAGTCCAAGCTTTGCAACTAGGCTGGCAAAACCCTACTCACATCCCTGTAAAGCAGACATATATTTTTGTATTTTTTATAGGTGGATACAGTGCAGACCACGAACCCACCTGGCCACATTGAGGAATCGTGTAAAATCAATGTATGTGCTCGTAAGTGAAATACATGCCAAGTTCCAACTCAATATGTTGGATCCTAATAGACCCGGATTTGTCTTGCGTAGAAAGAAATTGATTCCCAGAGGGCGAGATCACTAGCTCATTAAAGTGAAGCCCCAGTTTTGAAGAACACACACACACACACACACACACACACACACACACACACACACACACAATTCTGCAAAAAAAAGAATCAAACTGTACTTTGCAATGGAATGAGAAGGATGACGTTTTTAATTTGGACTTTAAGAGGGATGTGAGAGGGTTTGAAATCTTACTGATTACTGGGGGCAGGGGGGGAGACTCACATCACCAAATTCAGGAGCGTGAAAAGAAGAACAGGAAATCCTTTCTTGACTTCTCAACTGAATGGACTCCAGTAAAGAGAAGCTATATACATCACTCTCGTTTCTGCTTACTAAGATGAGCTGACTATAAACATCCTTTCACTCCCCGTGCTTGAACTCACTGGATGCATTATATAAAAATCATCAGGGCCGGCGCTAGATCAACAAAGAAGTGGAAGTGTATACCTCAGGACCTAATCCCGAAAATTAGACCACTTAATGGTATTTAATAAGGCTTTAAGGACTGACAATCAGGGAAAGTGAGGAACTTAGGACTTGAGAGGAAATGCAATGTAAGTCATTCTGGTACTGACTGAACATGATTTATGATGCTGTAGAAACAGAAATTAGATCACAATGTATTTACAAAGCTTTTTCGTCATTTAGAATTAGCCACACAAGTGTTCAAGGAATGCATGGCCATTATGTCGATACGAAACTGGACTTTTAAATTTATGGTCCTATTCATCCACGTGTGTAGAGAAGGATATATATATATATATATATACATATATATATATATATATGTATATATATATATATATGTCTCAAACAAGGATGAGCTGCATGCAAGAAGCTCTTTGCATTATTCTCAAGGGAAGACACTGTAAAATCGTAAAATCTGCAGTTGGGTTTTTTATATGAGTGTGAATGTAGGTGTGTACAATGTGTGTGTGGAAGGAGATAAAATTTAACCAGTAGCGTTTGCACTTTGGTCTGTTACCTAGAATGTAAAGAGGTTATGTCAACTGTCTTAAGCCATTTCTTCTGTTACTAACAATCGTTATTCAGAAAGCAAGTGATTCTAAAATAGGATGTCTAGTGAAGAATTTCTCCAATTAAACATGATATTTGATGTGATTGAGCCATTTATATTAAGATGGTACTGATGTCTGATAATAATGAGTGTCACTCATGTGAAATTAGTGTGGAGACAGTTGAAAATGTATATTATACTCCTTCAGACTGTTTTCTTCAGTGACAGGACATGAATGAATCATGGATGCCAATATAGAAGGGACTACAGAAATATTTGTTTTTGTAATTACAGCTTTTTATTCTGTCACTAGGTTATGCACATTTAGTCTTTGCTTTGTTCAACATAAAATATGTAACAAATAATATTGTTAGCATAAATTAGGTAATATATATTTGAAACAGATGAACGTATTTTTTGTAGTCATCGTGTGCCATAAAAATTTTGAAACTACTCCTCTTTGATGTTTTTATTCATTCCTCCTTATCTTATTGATTAATTTTATAGTTGAATTTTTCCCTCTACTTTCTGTGTGACAATCAATTGCACCTGATGCTCTATCTATACTGTTGCAGGGATTGCTGTCTTTATGCTATTATAATAAATTATAAGACAAACTGTATGATTCTATCATATTAAATATTTTTTGTGAGAAGTACAATAAAAAGAACACTACTTTATAATACGTCTATGTTTCCTAAATCAATCGTCCTGTTAAGCACATTGATGCATACCACATGTTCTTCTTACTGGTATTTATTGGAGAATAAGGAGCTTAGACACTGAAGAGTAAATATTTTATAAAAATATATTTTCACTTAAAACATAATTACATTATTTTCCCCTTGTCCTCATCCCTTAGAAATATATCCTGTCTCCTCCTCAACATCCTTTCCAGGTTCCTCCCACTCCTGTTGTCTCCCTTTCATATTACTAGCCTCTTTTTATTTGATTATCATTGTTACATATAAATATAGGTGCAAAATATATAATTGCAACCTGTTTTTGTTATTTGTGTGTATGCAGTTTCTGAGCTCACCACTTAGTTTTAGATAATTATTTAAGTCCAGTTGTCCCTCTCCTACAAGTCACTAGTTGCCTAAGGTCTTTGTTTAGAAGTGGGGTTCAATGAGACTCTCACCTTCCACCATAGCTTGTCAATTGTTACAGATATCGATCAGGTCTTGTTTATGGAGCCATTTCTAGGAGACACATTTCCTGGTCCTCTAGCTCTGAAAATATTTTTGCCCTCCTTTCAGCAGGTCTTGTTTATGAAGCCATTTCTAGGAGACAGAGTCTCCCAGCAAATTTCCTGGTCCTCTAGCTCTGAAAATATTTCCACCCTCCTTTCAGCTATGTTCCTTAAAAATAAGTGCAAGAATTGTTTTGAAGATGGGTTTGTTTGGACTGGGTTCCATGCAATCCATTGATCTCTACAGTACAAGCAAACTGTCCTGAATATTTTCCAATTTGTGTTTGATTTTGTGTATGCAGTTTCTGAGCTGACCACTTAGTTTTAGATAATTATTTAAGTCCAGTTGTCCCTCTCGTACAAGTCACTAGTTGCCTAAGGTGTTTGTTTAGAAGTGGGTTCAATGAGACTGTCACTTTCCACCATAGCTTGTCAATTGTTACCAAATCTGAGAAACTATGCTTTGATATGCAAGGTCTAATGAGCTTTGGTTAGTTTGGTGAAATTATTTCTAAGTTTTAAATTCTGAAATTTGACAGATTACCAGCTCTACAAACCAATTCTTCCTGCTGATCCCACTCTTAATACCTAAGGACTTTCAGTATTAAGGGAACCGTATGACGTATTCCACTTTAATTGTTGCAAAGCACAACTCACACTTCAAGACCAAGGTAACAAAATGCACAGTGACTGCTACTGTGCTCTTGATTGAAGCAGAAGGAAACATGCCATGGTATACATAATTATGTTCTGGGATCAATAGTTTCCCTCTAAGTTAATTGAAGCAAGCAGCACACAAGTACAAAAATCATTCAGAGAAAACCATTTTGTCCTGCCTAGAGTTGAATGCATGTCCTGGCAAAATATTAGAGGGAGAGAACCAGTTTTTCTTGCTCTTTATCCCTCCACGCCCCCCCTGCCCCAAGGATTGATCTGCACATAAAGGTCTCCATGACTTCAAAGGCATTTCTAGACTTGGATCAGGGTCGCTGAGTTCAGAGGGGTGGCAGACACTAGCCCCTGATGTTTATTGCTGTGGGTTCTTTCATCTAATGGTAATTCTTTGCTTAGAGGAAGCAACAGACAGAGCAGTCTTGTGACTTGTTAAAATTTCAAGATTAATGTTTAGTTGCGAAGCACTTCACACACACACACACACACACACACACACACACACACACACACACACACAGAGCACTTTCATTTTACATTCTTGCTACTACTCCAACTGTGGAAGTTCCAAGAAACAGTTGGGAAGGAAAGGAAAGCAATTTTCTGTATGTACAGATCCAGCGTGTATGTCATGTGTACATTCCTACTGCAGCACGCTGACTTGTAAAGTAGTGCTGTTTTCATAATCATACAGTTGGCATAGCTGATAGTTTCCTCCCCTCTTCCTTCCTTCCTTGCTTCCTTCCTTTCTGCATGCCTGCCTGCCTTCCTGCCGTCCTTCATTCCTGCCTTCCTTTCTTCTTCCCTTTCAGAGAATTAGTTACGTGAACCTACTTTTTCTCTTATTTTCATTTCCAGCTATCTGTCCAATTGATCTGGATGATGAAATTCAAGGTAATTGATTTTACAAAAGTAGCAGTTGAGATGGGAGGTTTGCAGTCATCATGGCTGCACCCACCTCCTAAGCTTCTCTTATATCACTTTCTAAGAATCTTACGGCTTTTCCTTATGCCTCTATGTGCTCATGGAAGATGGCTGTGTTAAGTGCGGAACAGCGGTAAATGAGAATCAGCTCAGAAGTTGCACGAAGAATGCATTATCAGATATTTTACACGAATGAAAATGTCACTAAAGAAAGCAGTAAAATTAGAAAACATTAAGGATTATAATGATAACTTTCCATTGTAGTATTCATTCTTTCTTTTTTTGAAAAAAAAACTGGTTATTTTACTACTGTGTTTTGATAAATAAAATTATTTCAAAACAAAACGGATTCCAGGATTTTTCAGATCACCTTCTTAGCAGAAATTACTAAAAGTCAACTCCATCCTGCCAATTCACTACTTACTTAGCTTATTATTTCCAACCTCATAATGAAGACCCGGTACTGTCATTCTACCCATACAGCTGGAAATATAAGACAGAATTTCAACTCCTACGTGGAGCTACACTACAAACCTATCAGCAAATAGAGCTGGGTGCGAGTATTTACACTGATTCCACTGGTCACACTCTGGGCTGCAAGACTTTGAGGTTCAAAATTGCTATAAAACAAGGATATGAGGTTGTTGAGTTGTGTTTGGAAATGGGGAGGTGTACAGAAATGAAGTTTTTGTTCCTTAGATCACAGATCTATCAGCATGAAATGGAGTCAGCCTGTCTGACTTGGATTTAAACAGCATTTTGAAGTTCTAGCATCCAGAAACATTGGTTAAAGATAGACTTTGATATAAATGATCTGCTTTAAATACTGTAGACAGGAAAGAAGGAAAATTCTTTTCCAATTTACTTGCTTTGTGGGCTAAACATATGTTACTATAAATATGCAGTTTTACACTGAAAAAATTTAAATGCAGCTTTTGCTTCCCAAATCTAGGAGGATTGAAGAAAATGACAATTGTGTTTCTTAAGGAAGTGGAGTTCATACTGTACTGGAGACTCAGTGTACAGGTTTCTTACATAGCCACACACAGGGTAGCTCAGAGGGCAGTGCTCTGAATCCAGACTGCATGGGTTTGAAACATTACTTACAAACTGACTATTTGCATAAACATACCTTTCTTCTTTCATTTACTCATAGGTAACATTTATAAAGTTAAAAACAGCGCTTACCTCATAAGTAACCAATAACCAATTAAGGAGATTAATGCAGGCAGCATGTGGATAAGATACTATGCGCTAATTCAATGTTTCCAATCATTAATTTTCCCGATGGTGTTTTTATAATTGACGTCAGAATGTACTGAAGTAGGTGTGCCAGATGTTCAGGAGCCAAGGTAAAGCTAATACCATCGTCAAAGAGTGAGATGAAAAACTCCTACAGAAACTAAGCAGAATAAAACAGATATGGACTCTCTAAGGAAATCCATCAGTTTCTGGCTTGCTGAACCCTCTGTGAGCTATGCTTTTCTCAAGCAAATAGAAATGAGAGTGAACTGGGAAAGCAATGAATAAGTCTTTCAAAGCCAACAATGAAGCTTTTCAAAGGGAATGTTTGAAGACGACCACTAGCAAGCAAAAGGATGTAGATGTTTCTCCTGTTATCATTGACCTAAAATTAGAACTTAATTTTGAAAGATAATGAAAACTTCTGGAATAATGGGGTAAATAGGTTATTTCTGCAAGTGTCCAAGGAGTCTTTCTTTTATGAAGATGGTTTTATTTTGAAAATTGTTAAGTATCTAGTATGTAGTGTTCACAAGATGGTATGGTTTGTATGCACAAAATAGAAACAAAATATATGTGTGTATGATTGAATTGGATAAAGTTTCATATCCTCCAATCAGTACCTTTCATCTTAAACTGTGTGACTGTTGGAGCACTGGAGAGGATTAAACACATGCCACAAGCTTCCTTTTCACCTACTTTAAACTCCTATTTAATTACGTAAGAAGATGAGTAGCTATACCTGAAAATGATGGCCTCAGATATGGTGCTGTAGTAGTCTTGAAACACACCATATCACTTGTCAAAACACGAGGCGATTCTATTTTAAGTCCATATCCCAGTTTAGATGTGAGGATTTGAGAAGAAAAGCCAACTTGGAATTTTTATTAGACTGCAAGTTTCAGAAATTTTTTGCTGTATAAGTGACAGAGCTGGACCCCATGTGTTTCATGGATGTTAACAGAACCATAACAACAGAACTTACGCTTTTTTTCTGTAGGTTTTTGATGGGGAATTCACATTATTGTGATTAAAAAGGAGTCATTTCCTACCTCTGTCCTCAGATGTAAAGGGTAAAAATGGGCATTTCTCATTTGGAGACCCAAGCACTTTTACAAGTGCAGTACAGCCTAGTTTCTAATTGCTGCTGCCCAATTGTGTTAGTGAAAAGTCGGTCTTTGTGGGATCTAAGTGGGATCCAGGTCTCTAATCTTTCTTCTTTACTGTGTGGCTAGCTGTTAAAGGAGGATCAGCATGGGCTTTTTTCTCCCCTGTGGAACTAGCCCATGAAAGACACAGACATTCAGAATGTGTATTCTGGAAACATCAGAAACTGGATGCCCCTGATAAAACATTTCAAGCAGCCTCTATTTGGAGTTACAAACTTTCTGTTGACTTAAAATAATTTTCTATTTATTAAGTACAATTTATGCTATTTGGAGTTGAAAGTTGAAAGTTGATTGTGATAGTCATGTTCCTGAAACAAATGTATGCAGTTTGTAGCAGTGAAAATATTAAGGACAAGAAAATAAAACAAAGGAATCAGAGGGGTCTCTTAATACAGAAATATCTTGCTTTTTTACCTTCAGAAGTTGCTACAATCATTTGTAGAAGTTACAATTAGTTTTACATAATGTTCAACAGCATTTAAATGAATAACAATGTGGTTACCAACACAGGGTCTGTTTTGTCATCCATCAGCCCAACTTTAATGTAAAGATAAAATGCAGTCTATATCTTGCTTGCAGGCTCTGTAATCATGGGCTGTTGCCATCTGAGATTAGCATTTGGATTAAAGAGCATGATTAGAGGATTCGAAATTAGTGGGTACCTCGTTGAAATGACATGAACGTTAAAACACAGTGCTACAGCAATCTATTTTGTGCAATATATTTTTCTACCATTTAATTAGAAGCTTAATTAGCATGATGTTTCATGTTGTGACCTAAGCCATTGTACTCTCAAGGGGTACTACTGTCAAGAAGACAATGAACAAAAAAATGAACGTAATTGTTGATGGATATGTCAGATGTCATAAGAATTAAAAATAATTCTTTTTAAAATAGAATGCACACCACTTTATTTGTGAATCCAGAACCGACATTTTTAAAGAAGATTTATACAATGTGAAATACTTCCATGAAGAAAAAAATGCTTGAACGTACTGTGTGCAGTAGTCAAATGAACCACATTCTAAATTCTATGTGACCAGAAACCAATGCCTGAAGGATGCTTTTAGATAAAAAGATACAGCTCTCACTGTTTTCAGAGCAAACATGAAAGTCAGGTATGAAGATAATCATAGATTTGAATGTATAATGTGCTTCCCAAGATTCTATTAAGAGCCATTGACATGATTTACAAAGGGTAGCATTATAGAAAGTCTAACAGAGTCTGCTTTTGGACGGGCTTGAAGGAAGAATATGACTTAGAAATAATTTACCATTTGTGTGACATAAAAGGGTCTCTCATCCCTCTTCACTCCCTCATGATGCTGTGTTCAGATGGTGTGCATTTGTCTCCATTACATGCAATGGATGTACCTAGCAAGTCTAACAGTCATCTACCAGAAGATTAGCTCTGGCTTTTCACAGCGCACAGTGGCCATGGTAGTTTTCCTGTGGAGCTCTGAAACAAGACATATCTTAGGGAAGAACTTGCCCTGCTTGTGACTAAAATCACGCAAAGGAATGAAATATTTCCTTATGTGAATTTTACACACATATTAATGAAATTCATCTTATAGGGGACTATTGGTGTATAGGAGGTTATATTTATTGTTAGTAAAATTGTATCAGGAAGAAGTTACTTAATGTTTTCATTTTTCACTTATCTCCTTTACTTGTTTGACCCATATTCTCACATAACCCAATTTTTCTTTAGTAGGAATTATCAAAGGCCATAATACTTATAGAAATATTATGGGCCATTAACTAATAACATACAGTCGACCAAAATTTTTATTTTCTAGAATGTAAGTCCACTAGATCGGTGATAGGAAGTTTGTTCAGGAAACACCTGGACTGGGACAAACACAAAGAAATGTACATGTAAAGAACACACACAAATATATCCAATTTATTGATAAATGCTTGTGATATTTCTCAGATCATTATTTAACATTTGTCACTAAGACCATGCCTCATGAGACAAAGGTTCAATTTCCGTTTTCACAGTTAGACTTCACTCGTCAGTTCTTAAAAAATATTATGGTTCACAGAACCATAGAAACTGATGAAGATTCCCTCTCTCCCCACTTTGAATGAGTTTCACATTATACATTCATACAAATATATGTGATTTTTTAAAAATGTGGATATGAATGTGTGTGTGTTTCTGTGAGACAGGGTTTCACTCTATAGCCCTGTCCTGGAGCTCACTAAGTGACCCAGGCTGTCTTGAAACTCATCACAATTCTCTTGCCTCTGTGTGGTCAGTGTTACAGTTGCAGATATAAGTTATCAAGCACAGCTATAAATTCAAGTCATGATTAGTTCATGGAATGTAGCTTTGTTGTCAGCGTATCTGGTTAGAGTTTTCTTCCGTAGCCCTTGCTAAACCAGAGTGGTAGCACACAGTCTAGGAATTCAGGATGCTCCAGAGGTTTGAAATGGAATAATAGGAGTTCGGGGTTGTCCCAGACCTCAACAAGCTGTAGGCCCGTGTGTGCTATAGGAAATCCAGTCTAACAACATTAAACCAACAACCTAAAAGGACACTTTATAAATTGAACAATGAAGAGTTTAGTGTATTAATTATGGACCAATCTTTGAGCAACTTTGGCAAAATTATTCGGTTCTTCTTGGGTTTGCATGATGATAATGACATGCCAATTATAAAAATGTGGCTCATTACATCTTATATATATACATCTTATATATGTTCATATATGATATGCCCAAATTGACTGACCTGTATTAATAAACTAAATGAAAGCTGTTATTGAAGAGAGGCTCAGCCAAATGACACAAGGCACAATTCAGCTATGTCTAATAATTCATATTTCTGAAGAAGTCTGCGTGTATTGTAATGTTATCAGTCATATATTATGTACATGTAAGTGCTATCTTATATGAAAACAGTTAAATCACACATGCATGTGCATACTTACATGTCAGCACATCTATCTATTCATCCATCTATCTGTATGCATATCTGTCTATTTATCTACTTAATCATACATGTATGTACATACTTACATGTCAGCACATCTATCTGTCCATCCATCTGTCTTCTTATCTGTTTATAGATCTACCTACCTACCTACCTACCTACCTACCTACCTACCTACCTATCCATAGACTGAACTATCCATCTATCTTTTGTTTTTGAGACAGTCTATTTTCTGCTCATGCTGGCATTGAACTACAGAAATCTTCAGGCCCCAGAGTTCAGAATTATATCAAAATTATAGACTTGAGTAACCATGACTGGGTGTATGTTTAACTAAGGTCTTACCATAATCATAACCTAGACTGAGATTCCAATAGTAAATAGTAACTAGAGTGTTAAGGAAAAACCCTAACTGGACTGATGAGCTGTGGCATTCAAATGTGAGCCAAATAAACCCTTCCCTTCCCTGAGTTGCTCTTGTTCATGGTGTTTCTCACAGCAACAGAAAGAAAAGCAGGACATGGAGTGTTTGAGAACATATTTCCTTTAATGTTTACAGGGACTGAAAGCTGATTTTAGAACCATTTGTCGGCTTAGACTTTATAACCTTAATAAATGAGCTCGCTGTTTTTGCATCGCTTCAAAGGGGTGTTTTAGAATTGTTGGGAGCATACAAATGTGTTTATAAAACATGGTAATTTGTGTAAATGAGAACATAATAAAAATGATGATCAATGCATTACTCTGCGCTGCCTCCACAAGGATTTCTGAGTTTAGAAACTATTCATTAAAACAAATACCAAGAAAATGTGCAACAATTTCATAGTTTTTGTTACTTATTTTCTAATACGATGCAGGAGTAGAATTAGGTATATTTGGGTCCTCATCTCCACTTTTCCCTTTTTTCTTTATTTTTTGGTTGGGATGTATATCAAAACTTTTAGGTTGTAAGACATTTATTTGTTGTTACATTTTTAAAATTATGGGGTTTTTTGTTTTTTCGTTTTTTGTTTGTTTGGCTTTTTTATAGTCCGGTTGATATCTCCCTCACAGTTCCTTATCCCATTCCTTTCCCCTGACCCCCATTATTGTTATATTTTAAAAAGGTGTCTCACTGCGTTGGCAAGGTGGCCGTGTATGTCTGTCCCTTCCAGTCTAAGACTGCAGGCGTGTGCAAGCACGCCCGGTCACAGAGTGACCTTTCAAAACAGAATATTAGTTTCAACCACTTTATACTTCTTATCATTTAGGTTTGCTTAATTGTGAGGTTCAGGAATAGGCGATTTGTAATATCTTCAAATCAAACATTGCATTTTTCTGTTAACTTGTTTCTCAAATGTCTGTTGCAGTTGAATTCCGAGGTTAACTACATTTCATGTGCATGGTTGTACTTATCCCCAAGCAGTCATCTTTACGTGCTGCTGAGTCTTCATTCTCAGTTAATCTACTCTAAAAGCTGTGGAGACATTTTTCCAGTCATCATGCAACTAGCATGATTATATGAAAATGTATGTTCAAAATAGCATAAGCTTTTTATGTATTTACTGGCATTGTATGTAAGTAATGAGAAAGATGAAATTAAATGTATTGGAGTTAGGCGGGGAGAGCTTAATTAAATTAATTTTAATGTTGTGGACACTTATTTTCATAAATTCAGGTATTTAAAAAGGCTCATCAATTCTGCCATGTTTATATCCTGCAAATCTTTGCAGGATAAAATGACTCATTTCAGAGACACTTAAGACTGGTTCACTTCTAATAAAAAACAAATATCTGAGTCTGGACTCCTGTTGCTCTGGCTGTAATCTCCCTCTCACATCTGTACTTTCATAGTTCTCTTCGTCTGTATTCTAGTTGTTATGGTTATTTTCCAAGGGTCAGATTTTTGCTGACAGGTAATTCTACTTAAAAGAAAGTTCAAAAATTTATTTAAGTGTGTGTGTGTATGATGGGTGTTACAGTGTGTGCATGAATGATATATGTGTGCAGACTAAAGGACAAATATGTAGTTTCAGTTATGCCTTCCAATTTTACAAGAATTCAGGAGATTGAGCTCAAGTCATCAATCAGGATGATGTAGCAAGTTCCTTGACCCACTGAGCCATTTCACAGGCCCCATGCCAACTCATTCTGAGCCATACTTCAACCTAACTCTGTAATTCTTTTTCTTTTCAACTAGACAAAAGTATAAATGCCATCATCTGTGATTCTTCTTTCATTAATCGTATTCCAAATTAATAAATCATTAATCACTAATTGCAAGCAAAACTTTGTGTGTAGTATTATGGTACTTAGAACTCTAAGTTTTAATCATAGTGTACTTTGGCATGCGACTATATACATATTTTATTTCATTAACGTATCTTATGAGTGTAAGCATACGTATGACTAATACTGTTTCTTCACTGTCAGTTTAAGTTCACTGCTTTGATTGTAGGACAGGCCTAAGAAACAGCTGAATTCATTTGATCCTATGAATGATATATTTTCATGTTTTCTGGGACATTCAACAGAGTGTATAAGGTTAACCATCTAATAAACATATACTGAATTGATGGAGTATATTAAGTTTTGTGCACTTAAAAGGAAGTTAAAAGGAAGTTTTGTCCATTAAAAGGAAGCATTAAGTGGTAGATAACACATTCATGGGTTCTGTTTTCCCACATTCTGTGATATTCAGAATCTCTTCTTTGTAGATATTCAGGAGGGAGAAAATAAATAAATGATACCTACATGTAATAAATACAAAATACAAAGAGTCAGAGAGGTAGTAGAACTTCAAAGAGGTATCAAGGCTAGATAGCATAAAGGGAACTAGGAACCAGACAGAAAGAGTTAAGACATTACATTCCATGTTATAGTGTCTGAAGTTGATTTGGGAAGAAGTCGAAGAGGGGAAATGTGCCCTCTAACCAAAAAATAAAAAAGGGTAGACACATTAGATTGTTGAAAAAACAATGTTTATGGCATAACACAGACAGAAATAGGGATGGAGGAGACAAGCATCACCTGAAAGATTTTCTTTGAATGCTTAGCTGAAACGTATTTCCTTTTAGAATCTCAGTTTTAGTGGCCACAGTTTATGTTGGATAAGAAGTAATGGATCCAAACTGGAGCCATCTATAGGCAACAATGAAGTCAGTTCTCTGGAGATTTACCTCATCTCTAAAGGAGTATCTACAGTTGGCAGTCACAAAACAATAAACCACGTGTACTTAGGGTTTACAAATACAGAGACAGGACACTGTTTTAGCAGAGTTAAGTTTTACTTGTAGTAGCACAGTAAATTTATGTGGCATTTGGGGCACATAGAAAACATGATTTTATTGTAAAAATCTCCACGATCTAATGTAGAAGAGCCAAAGAGACTCTATGACATTAAAATGTAATCTGAAAGAAGCCATGCCCAGGGGGCTATGCTGGAGTCACAGACTAGAAATCCAACACATCTACAGAATTCCATCTCTACTATAGTCTAGATCAGTGGCTTTCAACTTGTGGGTCTTGACCCCTTTTCCCACTCTCCCATGTCCTCTCTCAATTCCCCCTGCTTCTATGAGGAGGCTCCCACTCCTACCCACTCCCACCTCAATGCTCTGGCACTCTCTTACACTGGGGAAAGGAGGCTTCACAGGACCAAGGACATGTCCTGTTGATGGCAGACAATGTCATTCTCTGCTACATATGCAACTGGAGCTGTGGGTCCCTCTATGTGTACTGTTTGGCTGGTGGATTAGTTCCCGGAAGATCTGGAGGGTCTGGTTGGTTGATATCGTTGTTCTTCCTATGAGGTTGCAAACCTCTTCAGCTCCTTCAGTCCTTCTTCTAATTCCTCCACTGGGGTCCTCATACCCAGTCTGATGATTATCTGCAAGCATCCTCATCTGTATAAGTAAGGCTCTGGCACAGCCTCTCAGGAGACATCTACAACAGGCTCCTGTCAGCAGTGCTTCTTGGCATAAGCAATAGTGACTGGGTTTGGTGGCTGCACATGGGATGGATCCCTAGGTAGTGCAGTCTCTTTATGACCTTTCCTTCAGTCCCTGCTCCACTCTTTGTCCCTGTATTTCCTCCCATGAGTATTTCGTTCTCAGTTATAAGAAGGACTGAAGCATCCACATTTTGGCCTTCCTTCTAATTGAGCTTCATATGGACTGGGAATTGTTTCTTGGGTATTCCAAGCTTTTGGGCTAATTTCCACTTATCAGTGAGTGCATACCATGTGTGTTCTTTTGTGACTAGGTACCTCACTCAGGATTATATTTTCTAGTAATGTCCATTTGCATAAGAATTTCATGTAGTCACTGTTTTTAATAGCTGAGTAGTCTTCCAGTTTGTAAACGTACCACATTTTCTCTATCCATATTCTCTATCCATTCCTCTGTTGAAGGGCATCTGGGTTATTTCCAGCTTCTGGCTATTACAAATAAGGCTAGTATGAACATAGTGGAGCATTTCTCTTTGTTATATGTTGGAGCATCTTTTGCATGTATGCCCAGGAGTGATATAGCTGGGTCCACATGTCATACTATGTACAGTTTTCTGCCAGACTGATTTGCAGAGTGGTTGTACAAGCTTGCAATCCCACCAACAATGGAGGAGTCTTCCTATTTCTTGCCAGCATTTGATATCACCTGAGTTTTTGACTGGTGTGAGGTGGATTCTCCGGGTTGTTTTCATTTGCTATGGCTAAGTTTTTCCTTCTCAGATTAAGAATTTCTGCAGCAAATAATACAGATATTATTTTCTTTGTTTGCTTTATTTGTTTTGCTCGGTTAGGTAAGGTAGCCTTGAATTCACCCAGTAGCTCAGATTGGACTTAAATTCCAAAGGACCCTGACTCCTTTGCTTTAGCCTTGTGAGTGTTTGGATTACAGGCCCATGTTTTCATGACTTGCTTGGATATAATTTTGGCAGCTTTGCATTTTAGAGAAAATGCTGTTTTCTTTAAAAAGAACAAAACAAAACAAAACAAAACAAAACAACAAAATCCTAGGAGTTCATAATGTCTTTTGTTCAGGAAGACAGGAAAGGAAGCCCAGTTACTGAAATTTTCAGGATTCTCAGTGTGGGGAGCACAGACTAGACGTGTCTTCTTTCTTTCTTTCTTTCTTTCTTTCTTTCTTTCTTTCCTTCCTTCCTTCCTTCTTTCTTTCTTTCTTTCCTTCTTTCCTTCTTTCCTTCTTTCCTTCTTTCTTTCTTTCTTTCTTTCTTTCTTTCTTTCTCTCTGTCTGTCTTTCTTCCTTTGTTTCTCTCTTTCTTCCTTTCTTTCTCTCTTTTGTTTCCTTTCTTTCTTCATTTTCTTTCTCTTTCCATTTAATTCCAACTAGAGATATTGTACTGAGGCAATTACTACAAAAAATATGCTGGAAAGGCAGAGGTAGTGAAGAAGATGACGACACGTGGGGGAAAGTTTTAATAATATATAAAAAAAAACCTTCTGACTTGAATTTGCAATAAAGGAAATTCCATCAAAGTAGTTTAGAAGGAAAATGCATTTCATTTCAACAAGAACCCCTAAGCAAAATCTCGAAGTTTATCATTTATTAAACAAGAAGTACATAATTTGTACAGGACAGGCAGTGTCAGATGAGACTGCATATGGGCTGGAAAGAATATGTGAGCTCAACTCAAGAATCTTTCCAAGCAGTTCAGTTACATCCTATAGGCATTTGAAAGAAGCTGACTGTTTTTTAGCTGGTCACCATAAGATAAGCACTTTAAGAATGTGGTTTTCATAGAGTGAAAGACACTTCATAGTAAGGACACTGAAGAAAGTGATTCTTTAGAGGGAAGCAGAGAGCAGATGGAGATTGACCATGCATTCTGATGGCATGCACAGTCACTCTGACTTTACGGACCTACACGGACAGACAGATATGTGATAGTTTATAGATGACAGGATGTTGCAGAAGAAAAGAGAAAAGGGTAGAAATGAAGTTTGTTTCAGGTTTTAATAAGCTGAATAAAGTTAAAGAAAATAAAATTTGAAATATTGGAGATAATAATTTGGAAGGGAAATTACAGGTTAATCTGCATTTAGAGACAGATGAGTGAGAGAGATGGGGAAGATAGAGAGACTGTAAGACTCCAATAATAGAAGAAAGTACAGAGAAGGTGAGAACTAATTTTGATGAACCATGATAGGGTAACATAAGAGCCACATGAATAAATTATGAATGACAGGACAGTGTCAACTGACCGGAAGAAAGAAAGCAGTCATTTCAGTGAAAATTGATACACTAATAAAACATATAATAAAATATCAATAATAAAAAAGTCAGTAACCCTGCCTAGGCACTTAGGTGTCAAATAAAAATATTATGAAATTTAATTTTAATGGTACATTTCAAGAAATGGAAATACAATTCATAATTTAAAAGGTTGAAATGAAGTGATTTTTGGTAGCTATGTTCTTAGGATTTCTTTTTCTGTGATGAAGCTCCATGAACAAAAACAAGTTGGCGAGCAAAGGCTTTATTTGTTTTATATTTTTATATTACTCTTCATCTTGAAGAAAGTCACAACAGAAACTCCAACAGGGAAGGTAGGTACCTGGAGGCAGGATCTGATACACAGGCCACACACAGGACAGTGCTGCTTACTGGCTTGCTCCTAGGTACTTTCTCAGCCTTCTCTCTCTCTCTCTCTCTCTCTCTCTCTCTCTCTCTCTCTCTCTCTCTCTTTCTCTCTCTCCTGTTCTTAAATTTACATTTCAAATGTTATCCCCTTTCCTGGTTTCCCCTCCAGAAACAGGTGGTCCCATCCCCCTCTCCCTGCTTCAATGAGGGTGCTCCCCCACCCACCCACTCCCTCCTACCTCCTGGCCCTGACATTCCCATACACTGGGGCATCTAGCCTTGACAGGACCAAGGGCCTCTCCTATTGATGCTCCACAAGGCTGTCCTCTGTTATACATGCAGCTGGAGCCATGGGTCCCTCTATGTGTACTCTTGGGATGGTGATTTAGTCCCTGAGAGCTTTGGGAGTGGGGTGAGGGGAGGTCTGGTTGGTTGATATTGTTGTTCTTATTAGCTTCAGCTCCTTCAGACCTTTCTCTAACTTACAGAACACAGAGATGGCTCCACCCACAGTGAACTGGGCTCTCTTCCATCTATTCGTAATTAAGAAAACCATTTAGTAATTAAGAAAATGCCCTAAACAAGCCACTTAGAGTTTGACTATATTTCAATGAGTATATACATAACACAAAGTAAATTTGTTTGTTTGTTCATGTTTGTTTTTCTATTTTCTTTTATCTTATTTTTGTTTTTTATTTGTTTTGGTGGTGGTCACAAGGTGTGGGATACATAGAAGGACTGGGAAGGGATTTGAGGAACCACATGATGTAAAACCAAAGAATCAATAAAAGTGTTATGAGAAAAAAAGATAATGCCCTACAGCTGCCGTTTATGGAGGTATTATCTCAAATGAGGTTCTTTTCTTTTGGATGACTTTACCTTGCGTCATCTTCATATAAAACTAGTTATCACAGCCATGAAGTTATATTCACAAGGTAGAGATTGAAATGACATGCCCAGGAAAGAGAAAGATTTGGTCCATTTAAGAGGGTGCATGTAAATCTGGAGTAAACTCTTTCAAACACCATTGCATGAATGACTGAAATCTCAATGTATTAATTTAAGTAATAACTATGCTCTTTACACAGAGAATGCTGAATTTCCTTATTTCTTGCTTTTTGTTTAAAGGACATATTAAATGACATGCTTACCTGACTAAAGTCATAGGTAAAATGTAATTTTCTCAAAGGAAACCACGATGCCCTTATCATAAAAAGGTAGAATACAAGATGATAGTGTAACTTATATTTGAGTGAATCATGTCCTATATTGTCAAATAACTTGCCTGAATTCAATTTTGGAGGTAAATGAATCTACTGTAAAGACCAATCCCAGCAGTAGTTATACAAAATTGAAGAATGAGAAAATAGTAGCTCATAAAGACAGGATGTTTAAGCGTTTCATCAATATTCATACCTGGTAAGAAGATAGATAGCATCAGAAAGGAATATATAAAGGAATGCCACCAAGGTCTGATGACTAAAATAATCAAGTATTTTCCATCATGTACAGAGAGGTGTAGATGATCAAAGACTCATAAATATAGATATAGAAGAGGGCAGGGTGGGGTTCACAGCTGATGGCCTCGATGTTCTCAGTAGGGGGTGGACTTCGGTATTGGGGTAGTGAAGGCTGTGAGGATGTGGGTGGGTACCTAAAGAGGGTGTGGTGGGAGCAGCTGTTGTATGCAATGGGAATACCTGCCAAGTGGGAATGAGTAACCCAGCTGCCCAGCAGCTCTGGGTTCAGCTGACATGGGAAATCATAAAATTGTAACAGAGTCAATCAGCGTGGTTATTCAATTTTCTCAGGAGCTCTTGGCAGCTCGGAAGGGAGAGGGGAGCACACAGAGCACACAGATGGCAGGGTTGATTTGGTAATAGGATTGGAAAGGCAGCTGTGAGAGGAGGTCAAGGACTGGAAGAAATCAATTGCACCCATGAAAGTGTGTGGAAAGTGGCTATTGGGTGGGGGGAATGAAGACTGGAGGAAGATTGTTGACATGCAAAGGAACTGCTAAATCCTGGAAGGGCAAAGCAGTGGAAGTCAACTTTCTCTGGAACCCAGGAAGAGGTCAGTGGTGCAGGTGACCTGAAGGGAGAAAGCCACCATCCTAGATATTACAAAAGTGTACGGTTTCATGCCAACCATTGTGAGTTATCAAAGCTCAATGGGCATGAACACTATCAAAGAATTGGAGTGAAAGATTTTTGAAGGGAAATGGAGAAACAAAGCATCTGAGTTGCCCAAAATGGCCAGAGAGGGAAAAAATAACCAACCTACTGTCAAGTCATTCAAACAAGGTAAGGATACTTGAAGCACATTTACATGAAAGCTTTAGGAGGAAATTGAGAGTTTGGAAAGTTTCAGAGAATGCTCTCTTACCTCTTTATAGTGAGGCAGCAAGGTCATTACCAACTATACTGTGTCATACATGTGAATGAAACAACATTTCCCACACACGGAATCTGTTTGTACTTGACCTGCGGTGTGTTCTAGTCAATGAATTCCTTCCTGTTCACTGGGTCATGTCAATTTACAGCTAAACCTAAAGTGGCACAGTGTATTTAGACTCCGACCTGCTCCACTAATCACATGGTGTTTCGAATGCTTTCCACCTCTGCTTGGCAAAGTAGTCCCATTGTAATTGGTTGTCCTTCAAGTATTTATACATCTTAAGGTCTTAAGGTCTCCCGAATTTGCTTCCATGGGATTTTTGTCCTTGCTTTAATACTGACAAAAGTCTTAGCAAAGTCACCAAATCCCATTTACTGAAGACAACGATCAATTTCCTAGTCCCCCATGTTAATATTTGAATGACTGTTCACTTCTTCTCCATGGAACCTTCTGTGTTATCATGTTCACTTGGTTTTCCCATGTTGGCAACTAAACATTATTTATCTTCTTTGTCGCGTCTATCTGATGCTTATGTCATGATGTGACCACAAGATTTTGCCTATGTATTATCTGCTAGGGTTCTCCTCTGAATACTGCTCTGTGTAAGTTATCTATTTGACTTCTCTGATGGTATGGAGGGTTCTGGTCTCAGATTATCTTTGGCTTTGTCAACCATTATTTATTGGACTAAGGCTGGCTAATTGATCTTGGGCACTTTGGTCTCCCTATCTCTGAATTGAGGACAATAATTGGAAGTATTTAATGACCTGTAAGGGGGTGGTGATTAAATAAGGGAAATCATAGAAATGTTTATAAATGTGCTTGATGCCTTCAATTAAACTAATAATTATTCATGTTATCACAAACAACAGGACAAAAGCAGAAACACTGATAATTTCCTCAAATCATCTTCCCTTTTTGTTTGAAATTTTTACCAAAATTCACATTGAAAGTTAATATCTTTTGAATGGTGATGAGTGTGGACATTTCACCCCCATTGCCTTAGGATCATAGTGCTTGCAAATGAGCCTTTGAGAAATAAATAGAGCTAAATAAGCTTGTGAGTTCAGGGCATCCATAGTTGCATGAATGGCTTTCATAAAGAAATATATTTGTGCTAGCAGGCCTGTTCTGTCTTATCATGTGATGCTTTCTATCATGCAATGATAGAGCCTAACAGCCCTCTTCAGTCTTTGAAACTGAAGAGCACCAAACCTGCTATTGGATAAATCTATATTCTTTAAAATTATGTGGTCCGTGGTATTCAAACTTAACAACAGAAATTAGGCTGAAAGTGTCCAGTTTGCTCTTTTCCTAAGCCATTCTTTTCCACATGAACAGTGTTGAACAT
Source organism: Rattus norvegicus (assembly GCF_021556685.1). Taxonomy (NCBI): domain Eukaryota; kingdom Metazoa; phylum Chordata; class Mammalia; order Rodentia; family Muridae; genus Rattus; species Rattus norvegicus. The sequence continues at coordinate 57,271,218 of NC_141547.1, read as the reverse complement.
GAACATGAACATTCAGCCAGTTGGAAGCCAGCACAAAGACTATGCCAGTAGACACTTAAGTCTATCGTATACTACCCCAAAGCACTAGTAACTTGTATTCCTATCAAAAATGTAAACAAAATCTGACTGGTTTTTACACATCCTCTTCTATCAATGTTGCTCCTATAATCCCTACAGCTTATTTTCAACAGAGTGATCTCTCTAAAGTGTAATTGAAAACAAAGCCTTTCACTCTCTTAAATTTCCGGTGATTTTTTCCCCTGGTGGTGCGAGAATAAAGTCCAGTCTCCTAAAGAGAATGTACAGCATGTGTTGATGGTGTAGCAGCCTCTGTAACCTTCGCTTCTTTGATTCCAGCATTATCCATAAAATCAAAGCTATTCTGACACCTTTTTGTATGTGTCATTCAGATGCCATAAGCTTTTCCATGTCAAAGTCTTTGAACCCGCTATTCTCTCTCCTTGTGGAACACTCTTCCCCTTCAGGTCTGCAGTCTGCTTCCTCTCTGTCATGTAAACCTCATGCTTAGTGCCAAGTCCTCACAGCAGCTTCCTGGCTCTCTCATTGTGGTCTTCTGCTTTTCGGTTTCTGTAGCATTCGTTAGGACTTGCAGCCTCTGCCCCTACCTGCCTCTTCCCACATGGATCACTTCTAAACTTAGAAGATAAAAGAACAGACCATGTTAAAGCGTTTCACTTGTTTTACCCACTTATTTTCCCATTGGTTACTGTATTTCTGAAACATTTGCTCTACATTTGAACAGATGGTTGGATATTGGGTGATTCATTGACAATTGTGTTATGGTAAGCATGTCCAGATACCATCTTCACATGTATAATAGGTGAGATGATATGTCAGAGGAATATTGCCTTCCCCTGAAAGATCATAATTTAGGAAAACTTACTCTTTTGACATAATTAAGAAATCTAAAGTAACTGTTAAAATGATGTGAAAATTGCCTTCAAGCTCAAAAAATACTTGACTCATTGTAACTAATACAGTTAGTGAATTAAAGGAATCTAATCTATGAATAGTTCCCAAAGGTCTGAGCAATGAAATACAATAAAAAAACAAGATACCACATCTTGACACTTTTTTTGATTTTGCTTGGAGAAATGTAAAACATGTTTCTCACCTGTTCTGAAGCAGTGATACAGATGTACTTGTACATCCTCATGTGCTAATAAATGTCACTTGTCTTGTGTTTGACTTTGACCGTGCTGGCACGTTCACCAATTAAAGTGCAAAAATAATAGCAACATAGATCTAAAGATTAAAATGAGTTTACATGAATCACACACAGTCGGCTAGAATTTCCAGTGCAAAGGCAATCTGCCTGCTCTTGCTCCGCCCATTATCTTTTTGCTCTCTGAAGAGTTGAATGTGAAATGTGTCTTATACGTGTAACCTGCAACCATAACTGCTCATTGCTGGACTCATGATGCAATTTTGAAGAGTCTGTGGGACAGAGTGGCCAGGTAAATTTTGCAGGCCAAAGACATGACATGCTGTTACTATTCTCATCTATTTGTAACAATGGAAATTTGGTAGCACGGGTACACTTTCAAAATTAAGTGGATAGAAAGGATTTGGATGACGTTTTCTTTCTTTCTTTTTTTTTTTTGCTTTTTCTCATAGTTTTATTACTTAATTTTAATTACTCATTAGAAGTTTCACAGATGTACACAATACATCTTAAACATGTATATTTTAAACATGTACATGAAAACAGATATGAACAGTGCATACTTCTTCCAAACTCAGAGGAGACCTCCAGTGTATTTTTTACTGCCTCTTGTACTTCTTTTTAAATAACTCACTGCATCTAATTTGTGTCGACCGTATGTGCATGAGTATGGAGTCATCCACTGGGTAGGAGCAACGGTCCATTGACCAACTCGCAAAGAAAAATGACTCTCTCTTTCCCCCCAGTCACCAAGTGCCAATGTGGATGACGTTTTCTGCTCAGAAATATTTTGTGTACTCTAAAGTAAGGATGCTTGAGTGGAGCTTCTGTTCAGAGAGGCTGCAACTAGAATGCTCTCAGCTTAGTTCTTTTACTGCCAGGGAATAATGGACTCCCTGGGGAGTTAAGAATGACATTAAAAAAAATCTTAAGTAGAAGTGAAAGATAGGCATTTAAGCACATCTCTGATGATTTGGAGATGGCTAAGACTAATTATATACTGGGGGTACAAGATAGGGTTCAAGATAGGTTAGTATGTAATGAACAAACAAACCAAAAGTGATATAAACGCAGAAATCCCCAAGTGACCTGCAAAGGTAATAACTGGTAAATTCCAAAGAATAGGCAGTCAGCTTGAATGCATTTTCTAGGTTAATATATACAGTAGTTTTTCTTATGTACTTGTTGAATGTATTAATTCTAAAAGCTAAAAAAATATTTTTAGAGTGGCTTGCTCATCTCCCCCTCGTTTTCTCTGGTTTTCTTTCAGTAGAACAGGAACAATTGCTAAAAGAATGCCATTTGGCCAATTTCCATCTGGCATCCTTTCCTGTCATTTTCACTACAACATGTGGAGTCTACTCTCTAATGCTATTTTTGAGTAAACCCTGTTATCAGTTCAACACCCTTCTTCCTCATTTCTCATATAAAGCAGTTACCTCTTGGCAGCAAGGGTAGGGGTATAAATATACCTGTGGGCTCTAACTGTACATTTAGATAAAAACAAATTATAGAAATACCGGTTCACTAATTTCTAGTAGTCTTTTGGGTTCTTTACCATACAAATGCTCCATGTGGAAAGTTCACTGTGCACACAAGAATCAAGTATTTTATACATAGATAATTAGAAAATTGTCAAGACATATGTTGCTTTTACAAACATTTTTGTATTTATCACTTTGTAGATGATACCAAAAAATTATCATGGTGCTGAATTATGAAAAACCTCTTAACTTAGAGGTCTTTATCGACGAGTAATTGCTGCTATTTGTAACCCACTTTACAAGCAAATAAAGCCCCCATCTGGTAATTCTATTAAGAGCTCTATAATAAAATAGCGATTGAACCTTTAAAAGAAAATATGTAATTATGAAATATTCATATTTGTGTCGCTATTGAAAAGCTTACAAATGTATCTGGCAAAACAAAGCTTATCATCCCAGTTTTCATTATTTAGTAAGCCTATAACCTTTAAAGATTCAAATTAGGTTAATGATGTCATGGTATATACATATGCATTACAGAAAATGGAAAATTAAGGCTATTATTTGAATAAACTGAGGTTAAAAAAACCCAGAAACCCTCATAACTGGTTACTGGGATAGCATTATCAAATTTCTTTCCATCACCCTCTGTTTTCAATGTTGCCACAGTAAAATTTATAGGCCACCTTTCTCTAATACAGAGAGAGATGGGGGAAGGGAGGGAGGAAGGGAAGGATATGGAAGGAGGCAGGGAGAGAGAGAAAGGGAGAGGGAGAGGGGAGGAAGAGGGAGAGGGTGGGGGAGGTAAGCACAGTTTGCAAAGTAAACTTCAACCTTGCTTTTACAATGCTTTTCTTTTCCTTCCTTCCTTCCTTCCTTCCTTCCTTCCTTCCTTCCTTCTTTCCTTCCTTCCTTCCTTCTTTTTTGTCCTATCCTGTGTTGTCCTGTGTTGTCCTGTCCTGTCCTGTCCTTTCCTGTCCTGTCCTGTCTGGTCTTGTCCAGGTCCAGGTCCAGTCCAGGTTCATCTCCTCCCCTCTCTATTCCCTCCCAGACCCCTCCCCTTCTCTCCCCTTTCCTCTCCTGCTTTTTTCTCTTTCTTTTATAATGAGAGAGGGTCTCATGTAGCTTAGGCCAGCTATGAACTCTTGATTTTTCTACCTCAGCCACTCCAACACATCTGGATTTATTCTGAAACTTTGGGAAGCCAACAAACGTCCTCATCATCTTAAGAGTCGGTGCCCAGAGTGGCCAAGTGTGGGACATTTTTACACTAGTGTTGACGTGCTTTTATGAAGAGTTAAAGGAACAGAAGCCTGTGAAATACTGTGTGAAAGCTAAACAAGTACACTGAATACAGACATAGCGATCATTGCCTAAGTTTGGGAAGTGAAAAAAAAACATTATTTGCTTGCCTGAATACCCCTAAGAAAAGGCAACATGTAGTCTGGTTCTAGTCCTTGCTCTTGTGCTAGGGCCTGTGAAAGGCTGGTGAATATTCACTAACCATTTACTTTTGCAAAGACTGGAATGTGACCTCTTTCTATGTGGATACAGTGGGGAGACTTCTGTTCTTCTCCTGCTTGCCTTCGACCTTTGACCCCAACCCCCCCCAAAGGCCCATTGGCAGCTTGGATTGGCTTGGTAGACACCTGATTTAATACAGCCTGTATAACTTCACAAGTCTGTACCGCATTCCTTGTTTTCTGATGATTCCTCACTCCTTCTCATGATGTTTCCAATGCAAATCCCCCATTTCCTCTTCTCTTTCCCTTGGTCATCAATGTACAGCTGAACCAAGTGTGCTTAAGATTACATTATTCTTTTTTAACTCTTGCTTCTGTTCCATTTACTAGTCTTCCTTATATGGCTTTTTTTAAATAGTTAAATCAGCCATTTAAAGACTTTGTTTACAATAACCTGAAGTTCTTGAGACCCAAGTCAGAAGTAAGATCTCCTGTAGTTGTTTTTTAACAGAACGGTTCACCTCTCCTGATAGTTATTGGAGTCTGAAATAATCAATTGCACATATCTATTTCACTAAGCTAGGCTGCGATGATCTATGCAACATATTTCTTTAACTCTGCTGTGATATTCATAATAGGCACTTTTTAATGTGCCATGTGAATGGATCTGTCAATAAGTTTTAAACTATTTTAGTTCTTTTTTTTTATTGCTGTGTAAAAATACCAGCAAGAAGTCACTTTAGAAAGTGAAATATTAAGTTTGGCATATGGTTTCAGAGGTTTTCTTCCATGGTCACCAGCCTCTATTGCTTTTAAATCTGTGGCCAGGTAGAACCATGATGGAAAGGTGGGCAGAGGAAAGTGACTGCCAGGAAGCAGGGAAAGTCAGAGAAGAGGAGAAAGGTGCAAAACCTAAGATCTACTCTTTAAAGGTACACACATCACAAAATCGTTCACTACAAACTCAATATTGGATCGATCGTTGATGAAGTAAGTTCTCTCCCAATCCAATCACCTCTCAATAATGTCACCAAGTAGGGTACAACCCTTCACCACCCGAGCCTTTAGGGCGTAAGTACTTCAGAAAACAGTAACGGGGACAACAATACCTTTACCTAATAATTATTTAATATACATTTGTGTTACGCCTCGCACAGAAGTTCATTGTTTAGCTTAATATGCTTTTATATCCATTGCCAAAACTATAAAAAGACAATTTCATCATATTAAAATTCAGGAATTACAATAAACAAATGATGTAATCTTCTGAAATTAATTTCTTAGAAGAAAGGCTGTTTATTTTATCACATCCTTCTACTCCTATGCTTCTACTCTCTTTCGTCCCTCCCCTCGCTCCTCTCCTTCCTTTTCTTTCCTCTTCATTGATGCTGTGGATTGTTCCCACTCTCCTGAGTGCACCCCATTATCACCGATCTCAGGTTCAACATTCGTTCTTTGCTATACTTAAAGAACTTTACTCTTGAAATATATGCCTAATTTTTAACAGAAAAAAATCTTTGGCAATAAAAGGAAACAGATCATAAAATCTAATGACCCTGTGTAATGAGGCACTATTATGAAGCATTTCCAGCAGTTAATCACTTTCATATCAAAATGAGATTCAGACATCTGGTGATATTTAAGTAGAAGGACAAGGTACCTTCAGCTGTAGGATTGCTTCCTCTGGAATGTCAAGTCCTTAACATCTGGTTTGAGTTGGGTAAAAGTAAGTTTCATTCAGTTTAATCTAATAGATATTTATTACAAAGCAACTTATCTATGCATTTCTGGATGTTGAAAAGTAAATAAGTACCACCAATTAGCTATCAAAGGAACAGTCAACAAAAATTGGTTGGGGCTTGCTCTTTACCTGCCACTCTACTAGATAGCAACAAAATACTGTGAGAATTGGTTCCACTTGCCCTTGACTCTGGAGGGTGTTCCGAGGTCAAGATGATTCTTCTAGTAGGCAGAGACAGTAGAGACACTTCATAGACATTATACTTTTGGACACTGTTCTTGTCTTAAATTAGAATTTAAAGCAAGACCATTTTGAGCAAAGTAGGTTTGCTATGTACAGACTATCAGTTCATCCTTGCAGCAAAAAAGATGTAAACTATATGTTGTAGTGTTTTGAAGGACTAAATTGTCTCACAAAGGTTAAGACAGATAAGGGCCTTTGTGAATTGTTATATGGTCTTAGTTGGGAGGTAGAGGGTGGAAGTAGGTGGAAAAAAGATTTACTGTATCTGATCTGTGCTTGGAACTAGTGGCATTCCTTTAGGAAGAGGATGAGAACAAAGCTAAGGTCCAGACTTATGGAACTTCGAGTGGAGAAATTCAACGATGCCGCTGTAATAAAGAGATTTCAGCCCAACGGGTGAAAACATCAGGATGAAGTGATGTTACCTCATAAGTGATACATAACTTTTCAAGCAAGAAAGGTGAACCTTGCTCTCCCCTTCCCTCTTCTTCTCCATTCTCTCTCCCACCCATGTCTCCCCCTCTCTCTGTTCATGCATTTATAAGTGCATGTGTGGAGGTGTGGATGAAGGTACATGTGCACAGGCTCACACTGGGAGTCTTCTGTGATTGCTCTCCATTTTATTCTTTGAGACAAGATCTCTCTGTTTAATCCAGAGCTCATGTCGTTGATCTTCTTGCCCACTAAGCATTTATGTGGATTATTCTTGGGAAATCTGGACTCTGGTCTTTGCTGGGGAAGTGTATTACCTGCAGAAATATCTTCTCAGTCCCTAAGTTTTAGACATTTTTGAGAGGTAAAACATTACAACTTATTTGCCTTAGTTTAAAGGAAAAAAAGAGGATTGAGTTGGACGTTGTAATGTCTTGATCTATGCAGTATATTTAGGGACAGAGTTTAAGGCTCTGTTGTTTGGGGACTGTTTTAATCAGTGTAATCCTCACCTCTTAATTATTGTGAGTTTATGATTATTTCATTGTTAATGTTTTGCTGCTTTTCAGACATTTTCTCTGTTCTGTATTGGAGACCAGATCTAGAGTCCGATTATGTTAAGTAAATGCTGGATGCTGTAATCCCACTTTCATTTCCTCCCACACCTTGAAACTATCACCAGAAATGTAAAATTTCAAAATTATATGTAAAATCGCGTAACTATTCTGAGTCTCAGAAACTCACTTGGGCTTAATTAAATTCTCTAAATTAGAATATAAATTTTTACCTTCACTGTGTGACAGCATTTACTCATTTACTTTTTCTGACATACATTTGAAGGCCACACTTGAGAGTAAGGAATAACAGAGTTTGGAAGGAGGGCCTCTTTTAGTTTATTTCCAAAAAAATTAATGTGTAAAAGAAATCTACATTCTAGTCTCTGTGGTTGCTCTCATTCCATCTAAGCCTTAATCAGTATCTAACAGAGTGCATAATCTCCCCAGGTTTTAAATCCCTTAACTCTTTCAACCCTCCCTTTTCCCTCATGTAATAAAAAGGAAACATCATTTATCTAATTTCTTTTCAGAGAATATGTTTGGCTACTTCCCTTCTTCTTGTTATTATAAAATATGTAGTAAGTAGTAGGTGAGCTGATGAATTTAATTTTCCAAGTACATAAACATGCACATATTAAATCCTCTAAGTGTCATAAATATAATCAGGCCTTTAATTAGGAAAAGTAGGTACCATATTTCTAAGCATTCTGAAAACATATTGGACTTCTGTTGGTGTACACGTCTGAAGAGATATGAAACTCAATCAGAAACGCTAGTTTGTAGCTACTTTCCTCTGAGAGCTTTGCAAATCAATTTTTCAGAGACTGTGGAGAACCACTGAACATAACCATAGTGCATGAGACTAGTAATCTTCAAAAACAAATCCATCTTATACACAGGAAGCAGCAGGACTGTTGGGATGGTCATCTATTTTTAGTTTGTGTTTTTTTTTAAGAGAGAGGAAGGCAATGAGGGAGGGAGGGAGAGAGAGGAGAGAAATTGATCTGTGAACTGACTTAAAATACCTGTGTAAACTTGATATAATTTACCAATTCAACATCTCCTTTCAATTTGGTGAAATGTTCCTAGCTCATGAAAATTAATTACAAATAAAAGGGTATAAAATGAATTTTTATTAAAGCAAATGTGTTAATTAAGATTGATGAATTGATCATCTGCTTTCTTACATTGTATATGGCATGGTGGGAGTGAAAAAACAATGTAAGTCTTTGCTGTATTTTTTTGGTGGGTAGCATAATTTTGAAAAGTATGAACACAAAATAACTGATATATTAATTAAAAAGAATAATGTCTAACGCTAGTTAATCTGATGAAGACTAGCAATACCTACACACAAATTAAATGTATATGTACTTGTTTATATAAAATATAATAGAACAAATAAGGTTCCTGTTAGCCTTTCCTGAACCAGAGCTTTCATACAACACTTTGAAACAACACAGGTAAACTCATTTATGAAATCAACTAATGTGTATCGGCTTTACAGTCTCCATTCCTCTAAGGAAACACCTAATTCATAGTTATATTGTGTAGGTGTATTGGTCTTTTTTTAAATATCATTTTGCCCTTCGTAAGTGGGAACTCAGGAAAAAAAAGACTAGTAAAATTCAGTCATATGGACTTCACAGATATTTTAAAATGCGTTGTATATATTTAAAAAAATTTTCCTGATGCCTGGTTCTCGGGAGTTTTTGTGCAATGCCACTAGTGGCATATTTTGCTCTAAAATGCATTTTCAGCTCTAAATCCCACAGAGTATTTCTCTCCTGCAGTGAAATCCTTTAAAGAGGAATTTAAATTTTAAAGGTGCAATTTGAAACACATTTTCTCATGTCAAGTTTTGACACTGACCTTTTAAAGCATGTAAGATAGGACTTTCCTCTTTAATTACGTTGATTTTTTTTAAAAAACTATATTGTAATTCTTTTCACCATTAGGCATTTCTTTAGAATGAGACTTATTTTCCTTGTCTTAGATGTCGGGGAGCAGAAAGAGCATAGTTTTATGTGCATGTTCAAGTAAGAACTGAAAACCTGACCATGACTGCATGTCTGCATTTAGGTAGGATTGAGCACCTACTATGAACACTGTCTATGGGATAAACACATATACCTGCTCTCTAAAGTAGATTGCCAGGGGCTTTGAGGAGAATTTCACTCTAAAGAGTTAGCAGGGAAGTGACCTATCAGTGAACTTTTCCTTAAAGATGAATGAGGAAGAGACAACTGTTAAAGATGTCAGAGGTGTTTTGTACCTGTTCAAATATAGAGAACCCCTTAACTACATCATTTTTACTTGGGTATAAAAGTGTATACAGTAATGATAAAGTTAACGAAAGACCTGGGGCCTTGACAGACATTCATTTTCATGCTCGTTGACGTTTTCCTTTTGTCATCATCTGGGAAAATTAAATGATCAGAAATGTACATTATTCAGAACAGGGTGAATTTTCATTAAAGGGGTGTTGTTTTTGTTGATACTTGTGGGTTTTTTGGACGAGGGCATGCATGCCTGGCAAATAGTGCCTAAATGCATCTAATTGGTCTCTCTGCTTTCAACCCTGGCCCCTACAGTAGTCTATTTATAAACACATTGAGTTCTTCTTTTAAAACATAATTCAAATTACTTCTCAGAAGCTTCTCAGGATGTTTCATTTCAATTCTAGCAAGAGCTGGAGCCTCTAGGTACTGTACGGTTCAGCTGGTTCACGCCTCTACTCTTCTCTGCTGTATTTTTCTCTCTCTTCAGGCTCTCCCACTTCACCCTCCTCCTGGTTCTTGTAGCATGGCCAAGTCTTCTCCAGCTCAGAATCTACACCGGCTTGGCCCTTGTGAATTTCCAGTTGCTTCTCTCTGTTTTGTCTTTTATTTCTTCTTATGCTCCTCCCAGTTATATAGTTCTCTGACTATTTAACTTTTAAAATAGTATCTCTCACCAACTTTCCTTGTCCACTTCCTCTTAACTATTTAGTATATGAAAGCACAATGTGTTTCTCTCTCTCTGTCTCTGTCTCTGTCTCTGTCTCTGTCTCTGTCTCTCTCTCTCTCTCTCTCTCTCTGTGTGTGTGTGTGTGTGTGTGTGAGAGAGAGAGAGAGAGAGAGAGAGAGAGAGAGAGAGAGAGAGACAGACAGACAGACAGACAGACAGGGACAGAGCGTTTATTTGATTTATTTTTCTTTCACTTCTTAATTTCATTTGTATGAAGATTAGAATTTCTGTTGAATTAAATGATGAAACAGAGAGATTCTTTATTGTTTCTCAGCTCCCATATTCTATCTGTCAAATGGATATGAAAGGAAGATTCAGGGTCAAACGGAGTAAAACCTTCCTCCTGAGGTTGCCAGTTGTTTTCCACTTCCAAATGCCAGATGGTTCTTTCCTGTAACTGAAAACACCTTTCAAGAAAACCTATCAATTCCAATGATCATAATCCATTATATATGTAGCTGTAGCCATGCAAGCAAAATAGCTTTGCACAGATTTGCCCACAGAAACTGGAAAATCAGGAGTTTCCTGATAAAAACTTAAGGAACAGCTGTCGGATTCTTTTACTTCAGACACGCTCGCTCTTACTGGAAAATTCCGACTGAGAGTCTAGAACAAGTTTTCAGGATACCCGTTCTTGCTGCTAATGTATGTGATTTTCATGATCTCAGGAAACCCAGCCTCAAGGGGCAATGACTAAGAAGCGTGTCAAGACCTGGAGAAGGAAAGTATTACCAGCAGGGAAGATTGCAAAACACAGCCCAACCCTGAGCCTTGTAATCGCTGCCTTTTCTTTCACCTGCGGTTTAAAATGTGCTCGGATTGATTTGTACTTTAATTGTCTTTTTATTGACTGATTTTGCAATTTCATATCCTCCCTGAGAAGGGGAAGTTACCTTTCAGAGGATTTTACTTCCTCTGTCACAGAATGAGTCAGAGGTGGGTAGATTGTGCCTCACAGAACACAACGTGGATGAGTATATTCTGAGTGATATGTTACCAGTTCTTAAAGATATCCTGGGTGAGGATGGGTGAGGCCTTCTGAAAACTTTCTGTCTTATGAGCTGAGACCTCCAAAGCAAGCAATGTCTTCTGAGGAGGGAAATCGGTATGAGAAGGATTAACATCGACCTGGCGTTGGCTTCTCATTTGTTGCTGACCTGCAATTACAGATTTAACTGGCTGGGCAGTGCATTGCTGTCTTTTCTAGATCATTTAGATATGCTCTGATTTAAATGTATTACACGAAGACTCCATTTAACTATATATATAAATATGCCTTTTCATTCTCCTGGGACCTGATAATGTTTGGGTGGATTGTGTGATTAATTAAATGCAGATGGCTTTGTGCCTGTACAAGAATTTTACATTGTTAAGGGAAATTGAATAGATAAGTAAAAATAGACTCTGTTGCCGTTTGCTAAGGACAAGTTAAATGACTCATCTTCAGATTGTCTATCCCTGCCTTAAATTTGATGGGGGTGTTATGTTATGATAGTTTCTTGAATAATTAAGTTAAAATTGGTTATAAAATCATTTATTTAGTAGGTTTTGCTCAGATAGTTTTGAATATGTAGAATTTTTCTCTATCAAGATATCGTGAACAAACTTCTTTCCCTAGGATTAATTAAGGAACCCATCTCTTCTGAAAAGTGAGTTTTCTAAAAAGTTATTTAGAAAGATATTGACATTTGTTGTGGACGACCACTGTGCCTTGTGTGATAAAGATGACTTAGAAGTGATAGCCTTTTGAGTTCTGAAAAAATCCAGTTGAAGGCTTTGGGTAGCAGACATTAAACAAGTCCTGTTTTTAAGAGGGTGATCTGAATAACATGACATTTTGTTCTGGGAAGGGATGGAGGGTCAATACATACAAAACTATGTAGTCTATAACCTAGGTGTATTCTGTACAGTGTTTTTCTGATTTATATGAATACCTTCCATGATAAAAATCATCTAACAGCATATTTCTCAAAATGCATCTGCCTCACTAAGAAACTGTTTTTGGTTATTGAATCCTGAATTCTCCTAAACCAATTAACCAGCACAGTTTAGCTCTTAAAGGTTTAATAGGCCATTCTAATTTATCAATCAAAATAATTGTCTTAAGTCTTTCAATTCAAATTTTAGATAGCTTGCTAGAAAAATTAATTTATTACCACAGAAATAAAATATAGCATATTGTGAAGAAAAAATAGGAAATGATCTAATCACTTTCAAAACTGAACCACAGTAAAAGGAAATAATAAAAGTATAATCACTTGTGTGTTTGTGTGTGTGTATGTGTGAGTGTATGAATGTGTGTGTGTGTGTTTGTGTGTGTGTGAGAGAGAGGGGGCAGGGAGAGGGAGAGGGAGAGAGGGAGAGGGAGAGAGGGAGAGGGAGAGAGGGAGAGAGGGAGAGTGAGAGGCACAGGCAGAGGCAGAGGGAGAGAAAGAGGGAGAGGCAGAGGGAGAGGTAGAGAGGGAAAGGGAGAGAGGGGGAGAGAGAGAGAGGGGCAGGGAGAGAGGGAGAGAGAGGCAGGAAGGGGAAATTATCAGGCATTGGAAACTCTAGTAGTACTGTGTGACCCTAGACTGGCTTGCTCTTACAGTTTAGATTCAGCTATTTTTAAAACATGAACACAAATTTCAGCACCCTCTAGAAATCTTTAAAAGATAACATCAAGCTGAGTAGATTCTTCGTGTTTGTTTAAATCTAACCTATTTGCAGAGTCTGATTGAACAAAGGAGAATATATTTGTTAAGCTCTTGCACATGAAGCCCATCTGGGTAGCAACAAGTGAAAGATGACAATCATATCCAAATGAGTCTAAAAATGGAAACCCATTATTTGGAAGAGAAGCAGTATATTACTCTGGCAAAATGGAGCCATATGTTAAGTAAACAAAAGTACCTTATTTGAAAGAATTAATAGATTTTGAGAATATGTAGGTTATAATCAATACATCATATAAACATGGTTATCTGCCTTTAAAGTGTATGGGTGAGTGAAGAGCGAACAGGGACACATCTGTAGAATTACAAGGATGAGGGCTTACTGGCGGTGACATAAGCAGAAAATGTAACCTTCACATAAATGAACTACAGTGAGAAGCAACCTGGGTTATGTCAACTTGCAGGATATTTTCAGCATATCTCCATATGTTAGAACTCTTTTGCACCTTGTAAAAACAGCCACAACAACAATTACAGACTAATTGCTAGTGTCTTGGAAATGGACACACCATTTCCACATATAACATTTCTTGAGCATTTTTCATATGGCAATAGTTGTGCTAAGAAATACTGAATCGCTGCACTAGATATAAAATAAGTCATTCCCATTTCACAGATAAACCAACTGAAGCCGAAGAGATTAAATAACTTTGTTGCTTGGATCCAGTAAGGCACAGCATTAGGCCTGTTTCTAAAGGCCAAATCTCCACCACTTGGTCTAGTCTTTTAATGACTCCAGAAAACTGTGGTTAGATAAGAGATTCTTTTATTCATAGACTATATAAATAAATATGCATACATTTATGAGTATAAAACACCTTCATGGAAAAGCAATATAAACTTTGAATCGTTATCTGTGATGATCACCATTATCAGTTTGACAGATTCTGGAATCAGTGCAGACAATGATTCTGAGCATGTCGTATAATGCTTTCCCAAAGTAGGTTAGGTGAAGCCTGTGGCACTCTTCCATGCATTGGGATCCAGAGCTGTCTAGAAGGGAGAAAAGTAGCTAGGCATCAATATCCATCTCGTCTTCCTTACTGACTGTGAAAGCAATGTGACTGATGTTCCTCAAGTTTCACCTGCCTTGCCTTTCCTGACATAACAGAGTGCATCTCCTTCAATTGTGAGCAGATAAACTGTGAGCAGAGATAAACCTTCTCTGACTTAACTTGCCTTTTAAAGACAGTCGTATTGTTATTGCTCTCTCTCTCTCTCTCTCTCTCTCTCTCTCTCTCTCTCTCTCTCTGTGTGTGTGTGTGTGTGTATGTGTGTGTGTGTGTGTTGATATGTGCATGCAGTTTTAGACTTCTGGAAGGTGTAGCAGCACGCAGAGTGCAGAGACTATCTGTGTTTAGTTGTCAGCTGAGGAGACACGCTAAGTGCTCTTCCACAGTCAATTCGAGGTAGTTGGTGTGTCTCTACCTTGGCTTGTTGTTGCAAAGTAAGGAGGATGACTTGGTTCTGAGATGAAGCTAGGGTTTTTGGCTTTAGGGAGTTGGCTTAGTCCATGTGCTGCAGACTTCCTACCCTTTAGGCTATTCTGAAATGAATGTAAGGATTTCTTTTGTTGCCCATGCACTTGTCTTCTGCTAAGACAAAGAAGTATCCTTATCCTTATTATTTCCAGGAACAGGTGACCTGGGCTCAGACATCTAAGGTATTCTAGTGCCTTGGCACAGTAGTCATGGTAGAAGGGTTTCTGGAATCAGAAACTTTCATTTAAACCCAAGCCCATCCTTCTGAAGGCAGTTTTATTGTGTCTAGGAATATTCAGTTGAAATGGCTTCTGCATACTGATGGAACAAGGATAGCAACAGTGGGCAGGATAAAATGTAGACTCCCAGAGGCGCTATTCAGAACCGTCTGAGTGATGTTTCTCGGTGCTCAGATTTTATTAACAGTTAAATTAAAAGTGAGATAAATTGAGGTAAGCTCCATCACATAGCGCACAGTAACTGGTGATCCCCTCGGATCAGTATCTCAGATACTGGCTGATAGGTGGGAGGAGTCAGTTCTTAAACTCAGGCCTGTAACCTGAGCCCTACTGCTCTCCTTTAAGCATGATTAATTAAACTGCTTGCGGGTTAGGTCATGGGAGTCCCTCCCACCTCCAGCAAATTCATTTGCCAAGCGCACCTGCTTTTACATTAATTTGCAGGCATCTTCTATTATTTAGGTTCGTTTTTACTTAAAATAATGAGTAAATTTAAAACCTTGCCTAGCAGAGGACTGCATGCTTGCTATAAATGTTTTACAGTACAAGGTGGTGAAGGGTGGGCTTGGAAAGCCACATGCCACCTCTAAAAAATACTTTTTCATGGCGATGAATTAAACAGTCACAGCCTGGTGCAGACTAACAGTGAGCTGTGCAAAAGGTCAGGTGTTGGCATTGTCGTCTTTTGTTTGTGTTGTTATTTTTCTGGCTGTTAAATGGTACTGTAAGCCTTAAATGGCTGCTTTGCATTCATTCCTATGGGGATATTGTGTGTATTTTTATGAATCCATCTTGCTTTACTTATTTTGTGCTTCTACCTCTTTAGATTAAAAATTCATTTATGTATTTTTTTTAAAGCGGGGCATTTCAAGTCCAAGGCTTTTAAGCATCCATGCTTCTTGTGGTCAGTGCACAAGAGGAACTGCCCTTTAATACAGAATGCAACTGTGGGGATCGGTTGTGAGTGGAGGATAATCCACATGAGATCTTAAGACCTGAGAATTATTTCTTGACTGCCTCCTCCTTTTTCTCCTGAACTCATTTGACTCTTAGCTTTTAGACATAATGTGTAGAATTAATTCCCTTTTAAAAGCAGCAGGCATTTTTTTTCTTCATGCACCATCCTTTTCTTCGTTCGCAAGGGTTTGAATTTTATACATAAGATGTGTGTGTGTGGGGGAATAAGCGTTAAATAAGATAAGAGCTGTCTGCTGGAATGTAATACTATCTCATAATATCAGCAGCCTTAGAAATGGTCTTTATGCAGATGTTCACACAATGAACAGTCTGTTTACAAATTGCAGTATTTATAAATGAACAAAGACACAATGACTTTTCTATGCAAGGTTTTGAGAATAGTTTTCTTACGTAGAGTAGGTAACATGGCTGACTTAGTAGCTTTCTGATGGTGAAAAAAAAAGATGGAGGCCTGTAGTGGGCATTCTGATTTATCTTGTTCTGTTGTTGCTATCTTCTTGTCCCTTTCACTGTGATGCTCCTGTCCTTTGGTATTTTTCATAGCTTGACATGTAGCGGTAATGGTTCTATTAGTGTAGCAAATGTGCTGAGCTTGCCTTTTGCGGTGAGCTTGTCGGCACCACTACTGTCTTGCAGGGCCTTGTTAGTAAGTGCCCTTTACTGACTAGGCAGGAGCCATCACCTAGAATTAAACATTTTCTGCTAGACCTGTTTCGACGATGCACAAGATGATTTTAGTCTATGATGTCACCTTCTTGGTGATAGCTACAGACTGCTGAGATTAAATTACGGTCCCTGAAAATTTTAATATGATGCTATTGTTGTGTACTTGTTCTATAATAATAACAACTGTTTGAAACAATGCTTTCCAGAGAGCGGAGTATGATCGAACACCTTGGAAATCCTATGAAAGAAACACTGTGCTCTTATCAGACAGAAAAATCTCAGACGCTGGAATGTGGGCGTTTAGATGAGTTGGAAAGCTGTCAGGAGTTATTCTAGATGGGGCTAGCCTAGCTCAGCACAGGTCCGAGAATGCTGCCTCGGCAGAACAAAAAGCACTCAACCCAAACAGAATCTCTCATTTCTCTAATTTTAGGGTCATCATTTACATTTCGCTCTGAAAATGTTTCTTTTCTTGTTCTACTCAGCAGAGTTTCTTTTTATTCCTCAGCAAATGTAAAGCACTCAGAATATACAGAGGCCTATGACTTAGGAGGGGTTTTTTGAAGAGTAACAATTCTAGGAATGACAGAGCTAGTTGTCATGCCTGTCTCTCTGACAACCTGTAATGAACACAGGATTTTCTTCTCTTCCCTAATAGCCATTCTTCTGCCTCCATCTTCGGGAAGACTTCCTTTTGCCATTCATCTTCATAATAGTTTCAGAAGCCTGCATCATCTTTTTTCTAGATCCTAATCCATCAAGTGTAGCATGTATGTGTGCTCTGTCTCAATTAAGTAAACAAGGCTTTGAAATCTGATTTGCAGCTCTCCTGGAAAACTGCAGACTTCTAGTTATAGAGATACTACAGAACATTCAGCGGCGTATTTTCCTTTTAAAAAGGGCTAAAAAATATTGAATTGCACTAACACTGAGGTGAGATGTAGCTTTGCAAAACTCAAAGATAAATTTCCTGAAAGAACCCCACAGTTTATTAAGGGGAAGCTATTTCTATGGTCAGGAAACCAAGGAGTAATTTGGGAGCCTTTGTCCACCTCCTGAAGGAAAGTATTTAACTCTGGGTATGATGGCTAACTTTTTGTATTTGATACAACTTAAGGCGTCATACACAATTCTATGCCACGGATAGTCTACAATGGAGTGTTCTATGGGTCTGGATGGGGGATTGTTTAAATTAAGTTAATAGATATTGAAACATGCAATTCTCTGCGAGTCAAATAATTTCCTAGGCAATGGGTCCCATACCATAAAAGAGTAGAGAAATCCAGCTAAGCATCAGCAGGCAAGTGTGCGTGTATTTATTTTTCTCTGATCTTGACTGTAGATATAATGTGACTAGCTGTTTGAAGTTCTCTCCTTGACTTCCCCACAATGATGGACCCTAATCTGAAACTGAGAAATGAAGTAAATCATTTTCACTTCTGAGTTGCTTCTGATGAGTATTTATCACAGCAACAGAAATGAAACCAATTATCAACTTTAAGATTTTATTAGCTGAAAAAGGAAAAAGAAGGCATATAAATGTGGTTTGAAAAAGCTAAAGTGATTTTGACTGGATGTGTTCTAAAGAAATAGAAGCATAGGATAAAAAAAAATTGAAGGATGGTCGTGAGACTGCTGGAAGCTTAGTTATTTAAATAACAGGCAGAGGTCTACTGATTCTGTATGTCATCATAAGTTTACATTAGAAGTTTAGAAACATGAATGCAGATAGGATGAGTGGTCAAAATTCTATGGCAACAATTTATCAGACAGATGACAAGTGGCTTCACAAGTTAAGGAGATGGTGAGAGGATGAGGTGAGCAAAGTCTCCTGTAACAAAGAATCTGCAAATATTGAGTAAACATACATGTGCTGCATTGACAAGCCTGGCGAAGGAGCACGATATTGCTTATGGCTAGGTAAGAAGTGTGTCCTGTAAAATACTAGGAAATATCGCCTGAGCATTCAGACATTTCTTTTCGTCATCATCACTGTTGAAGCCTGGGAGACAAGGCACACTCCAAAAGTGATTCCATTGTTATTGTTTTTTGAAAACCTTTGATATCAACCAAAAGGTCATAAATAGTGTTATATTTTTGTGTAACATAATGCCATGTCTCATTTATACTTTCCTGTATATTTTTATATGAGTTAATTTCCATAGGTTTTCCCTTTTAAGTATCTCTCTCTCTCTCGCTCTCGTTCTCTTCCTTTGTGTATTGTACATGAACCGTTAGAAATCATAAGACAGATCAATGCTACATTAAACTTTAAGAAACTACTTCATCAGAACATGCTTCATTTCCTGAGGATTGTCAGCAAGCCTGGGGAAAAACATGTCTGAAGCTTGTATTGTTATCAGGGCTTCTTGCCGCACTGCTGTCGTGCCATTAGGGTGGTCTTTAATAGAAGCCTCTTAACAAAGGCATAAAAGATGAGTGCAGCAACAAGGGAAGGGTCAAGGCTTCACTGGGCACTTTGGAAAGCAGGGCATGGTGGTTTAAATCCTTAAGTCATTGAATCATTTCTAACATATCAAAAGATATTAATGTGCTTTGTATGGCTATTTTTTTACCTTGCTCTAAAATTCCAAAATGGCAGGTCAGACTAGGCCAAGCATTGACTGGCTTTTTAAATTAATGTTTAATAAGATGGGATGGCTGCCAGTACCTAGAGTAGTGGACATGACTTAGGTAAATGTAGCTATTTTATTCACTTTTTACTTCTGTCTGTCTAGAAAAGAGTTCTTTCTCTCTCTCTCTCTTTCTCTCTCTCTCTCTCTCTCTCTCTCTCTCTCTCTCTCTCTCTCTCACACACACACACACACACACACACACACACACACAGATGTCCTGCTGCCTCTATTTCTTGAGTGATTAGAGGCATGTGCCGCCACATCCAGCCCAACAGTTCTTTTTTAAAGCTATGCTAGCTTCTTCCTCTCCCTTGCTTCTCACTTCCTTGTTTCTCTCCTTTATTTCTACCATTAGTATTTTGTCATTCTAAATGTTTAAAATAAAATTTTCTTTTCATCAAATGCTCTCTCTCCCTCTCCCCACTCCCTCCCTCCCTCCGTCCCTCCCTCCCTCCCTCCCTCCTTCTGTCTCTCTCTCTCTCTCTCTCTCTCTCTCTCTCTCTCTCTCTCTCTCTCTCTGTGTGTGTGTGTGTGTGTACATATACATATGTTCACAGAGATCAGATTGCAATTAATTGAATCCCTTGCAGCTGCCTGAGATCTAAATTCTGGTTCTCTGACAGAACAGCATGCCCTCTTAACCGATGAGCCACATCTTCATCTAGCCTATCCCTCATTATTCGTATATCAAGGAAGGGTTTACTCTTAGCCAACCATTATTTCAAATCAAATAGCAAAAATTAAGTTCTATTCTATTTGATGACTTCATTAAAACTACAATAGCACCATCATTTATTTATTTATTTATTTATTTATTTATTTATTTATTTATTTATTTCAAGGACCTGTACTGAATTAAAGTCATAAATATTCATTATGAATTTTGTGAAGAAAAAGCAGGATTGATAGAAAATCAAGTTTCTTGTGCCCAATGTTTGCTTGCTTGAATTCTTTGGGAAAAATATGAATTTGGAGCAGCAATTTATAGGAGTAAACTCATGGTTTTAAAAATTAACCTCAGTAATATAATTTGTTAATAGTCTATCTTTGGTAGAATAAAACTTCCAAAATAAACAGGCCATTAAATGCGTTCTGGAGCTTGTTGTTGAAATACTCTATTTTAGGAAATATTGAAGGGAAACAAGAACCAAATTGTTTTTAGTTTTGGATCATAAAATGTACATGTAAACAAGATACTACGAACAACTTAGATTTTTTTTTCCCCGGAGCTGGGACCGAACCCAGGGCCTTGCGCTCTCTAGGCAAGTGCTCTTCCGCTGAGCTAAATCCCCAACCCCAACTTCGAGATTTCTACAACAAACTTCTTATTTCTAAGGTGTTACCTGAGAAAGTTGGGAGAACAGTTTTTATCTTGAGATTGATTGCTTCTCAAAAAATTTTTTCAGCTTTTCTTCCCAGTGTTACTTTATATTTCCCCTTACATTTCCACTTCTTGCAGTTAGTGTCCATATAAGCAACGACAACAAGTTTTTATTTAGAATTACAGAGTAAGAACCTGGAGAAAATTCATCTCAAATAAAATTATAGTCAACTTCATTGATATATGGACACCTTTATTTATACTTTAGTGCCTTACAGAAATCCTGAAAAGGGATTTAGTCTTATTACATGGCACTTGTTTCGTGCCAATTCTTCTTTTGTTTGTTTTAGGCCTCCCCAACACTTAATTAAAAAGGTGCCACAATTCTAATGTGAAATCCACTGCAACTGAGGGGAATATAGGTTAAGAAGCTCTCTACAGAAATCAGTTAGCAACAGTGGCAGAGCTGTGGGTACACACTCAAGACTCTAGCTGCAATGACCGTAAAATTAACTTTTCACAAAGTAGAAAACTATACAGGCTTAACTGTCAGGAGACAAATAAATACTCTGTGAATAATATGTCCAAAAACATGATCATTGAACACTGATACTAATGAATATTGAATTGCAATACCTGGGCATCATAATCTCAGTAATAAAAATAGTAATGATTTTATCGAGAGGATAGTAGTGTCATTAAGCATAAAATATTCAATATGATTCTTTTTAAAATTTAAAGTTAACATCCTATGACTTGAATCATACCTGAAGACCAACAGTGTCTGTGGGAAGGGTGTGTGCAGTATGTATTCACTTTGAACACATCAGCAGTGTCCCTTTGGAGGACATAACTTGGGACTGAACATGGACCGTGTCCTCAAGAAGTCTACAGGCTAATCAATGCACCAATGTTGACTTCAGAAAATACATTAGTGGCCATGTTTAAAATTAAAGCACCTTTTTAGTGTACTCCTCTAGTCAGGAGGCTAGATTTTGCATTCATACAATTGATATTTAAAATTTAGCACCACTGAGACCATGAAACAAGAAAGGAGCTTTAGTTGGTGAACGGATATGCCATAATGAACAGAATTGGGAGACTATAGGTAATATGAAAGTAGAGAGGGGGAATGTTACCATAGGGAAATTTAATGGACGGTGTTGATTAATAGAGGGGATGAGGGTAAATGGGCACAGGTCACCATCACAGTCATTATACATGCAAAAAATGAAATGGAGTAATGTTGACAGATTATGTGCTAAGAAGTGAATGGGCAATGTTGGAAGGAAGCTCTGGGGCTAAATATGAACAAGAAATATATCTATACAAGAATGACATTTTCAAAGAAGAAAAAGATTAATTGATCCTAAGGAAATGTATTACCACATAGCACAATAAGAAATACAAAAAATTTAACACCACTGTTAGTTTGTGATCTCTTAGGCTTTATGTGATCTGGTTCTGCTTCTGTTGTCTTGGATATAATGGAAAGTAACACATAACCCATTTCATATGAGTGGGTGACATGTGACTTCACAGAATGTACAGCACGTCAGATAGTGTCCTAAGTACTCTCTGAAAAAGAGCTTAATGGGTAGTGATATTGTTCCCTTTGAATCTTTAAAAGGGGTTCAAGTACATAAAGTGTTCAGGGCACTGGCTTGAACATAATAAGGACTCAATAAATGTTAGCTCAATAAATATTATCTTTAGCAAAGAAGCAGGAAAAGATATTAAAAACAGAGCAAATGTCACATGCATAAGCTACAAAGAAAAGAGTAAATACATGCTACATGCTTGCCAAACTCAGACATGTGCACTTGTTTCTAATGACCAATAAGGAGACTCTCTCAAAGGGTATAGAGCACAGAGAACGTCTCAATTTCTACTGAACGAAGTATGAGGAGCGGCTGGCTGTAAACTCATAAGTGGCATAAAAACAAGTCAGTTAATTAAGAATCTCCTTTTCTTTAAAATGAGAAATATCCTTTCTGAAAATACATGTGTTCATAAAGGGCCCTTATTGTGGTAATTTGGAAAATGTAACAGAATAAAATGATTTTGATCAATGCATATTCATCATTTGTTTTTTATTTTATTTGGTCAAATAGTGGTTAATAAGAGAGTAAATGTGGCATGATTGTCTAGTTTATAATGATTTACTAATTAAATTCTTTTCAAATAGTGGTTAATAAGAGAGTAAATGTGGCATGATTGTCTAGTTTATAATGATTTGCTAATTTAATTCTTTTATACCTTTACACCTGATATATATATCATATACATATTTTGAACCATGGAGTAACTTTTTTTAATATTTCTTACTTTTTCTAACAACAGTCATCACATATTGTGTCATGTGCATACAAAGTCATGATTATCCAATGCTTTTGAGCTCTTTTCTTAATTTGGCTGTTAGTGAATTATTTCCTTCCATATAACTTATCTGGACATGGAAATTTGTTTCAACCAGTGGAAGGCAAACACATTGATATTCCCATGCATCTTTCTCTCAATTTGTTGTTTCATCCTTTTGAATGTATCTGCCATTCTGTTGTGTGGTTTGGCTAAAGGGAGCATAGGCCACTGGCCCTGTAGACTAGGTGTGCTAAGAGCAAGAGAGCCCCACAGTAGACATGCAATGTCTGTAGTTGGACATGTCATCACTTCATTCCCCAAACACTCATTAAATATTTTATATGAACAAAACCAACATAATTACATGAATGTTGAACATTTTCTCTTTGTTATCATATGCAGCAAATAAATAGAATTTAGATGGAAGTGATAATAGAAGAACAAATGCAATATTGATCAGCAGAGAAGTTAAAGAATAATTTTAGAAATTTCCTACATTTTTAGCAGATATGCAAGTCAAACGTTCTGTTAATCAGATTTTGATCCTCAGAAGCAAAATGCTTGATGGGTCAAGTATCAATATAACTATGTGGAAAGAGCTAAGTGAGCTCATAGACACAGCTCTGTCTCATGAAGTAGTTGTCTGAACCAACTAATTGATGCCTGTAATACACTGCCATAAATGCCAGCTGCTGAAATATATGCCCAGAACCTTCTTCAGAGCTATGTAAGAGTTGCCCTCCCACCAAGCACCCAGACTGAAATCTTGCCACATGACATTGTCTAAATAGAGGACCCCGTGACACTGTCACCAGCTCTAGCTTTCAATAAACTGATAAAAAAAAAGCTCAGTAATTTCCATGGACCCCAGATTTTAAGAAACGTGGCTAATAAATTAGGAAGCTTCATCTCTTCCCACACAGTTTGCTCTAAACAGAGAGAGGATGGAAGGAATGCGATGACGTACAGGCACGTGGACCTCTTTATGGCCTGTGTTCTTTATGATTCCGCAGTTCCACCTTTGACATCCTGTTATGTATTGAAGAGAAGAGTGAACAGGCTACTAAATCACAGGCACACGTCTAGCCAATAAGAACCAGGTTTGGTTTTAGAGAGTACTAATTTTTAGACCTTTATTTACCCTGCTGCTTTTCATTTTGCCCTATTAGTCTTTGTTCCATAAAAATCTCTTCCTTTAATAGATTCTCTTCTTAAGACATTTTAAAATGCATCACATGTCAAATCCAATTCAACTAAGATACCTAAATGCATGTTATTTCAATTAAATATGGATGATTCAAAAAGTGTATGCTTGTAATTGCATAAAACTGCCGTCCCACATTATATACATTGCATAGATGAATGCTGTGAATGTATGCACAAACCAAAGTTAGACTTTAAAAAAACACAGAAAATAAATTATTCACATCACACACATCTATACATCTGATAGTGCAATTAGCAATCAAAAGAACTACAGACGTACATGTAGTGGAGGTATTTTGAGTTTTGTGCATCCTGCTGTTAATAAATTCCGTGTTTACTTTTTTACACATTTTCTATTTCATTATTTTGCACCAGAAAGATAAAAATAAAATTACAGGTTTTCTTTATCTTAGTTCCTTTAAAAAACCATCCTTCAGGCTCCTTTCTCCTCCTCTGCGTCTCGCTCTCATTTTCCCAGTTTAGATAAGACTTGCTTTCCTTCATTTATCTCCACTCTCTTTCCTGTTCCACAGCAACTGAAATTAGTAATAAGAATAGAAGTCCTGGACCCAGATCTGGGGAGATTTGGGAGGCCATCCAGGTTACTGCTCTGCATTTCTTTAGCTTCTAACCATTCTAGGATAAGGATCCCATTAGTGTTCTTCTCAGCAGCACCCAGAATAGCTTCATCTTTCAGAATGTTTATTTAAATAGTCTCAAAGTTGTATATGTCATAGAATTAGTCACTGTAGCAGAACTATGCCTTTTCCGATTCTTATTTCCTTATAATGGCCCCATTTTTTTTTTACTACTGTCTTCTTTTTGAACTCTTCGGTCTCATTTTCTCTTTATTTAATGCTGAACGTCCATGAATTTAAGAAAGAGATTAATACCTTTAAGTAGAGTAGCATTTATTCAAAATGTCCTTTGGAAATATGTAGAAACATCCAGTTGTGACCTATTTTCCTCATGTAGGCTCATGTAGTCAATGTATCTTCTCTTATTCCAGTGAACTACTTGTTCTCTCGCATGTCTGCCTTGCTCTCTGTGATGATTTGATGATTCTACCATTTGCTTAAAGTTGTGTTGCGTGTATTGTGTGTGTGTGTGTGCTGTATATATGTGTACATGTTCATGTTTGTATATGTCTATATTTGTGCATGGAGAGACTAGATGTAGATGCCAGGTGTCTTCCTCAGTCATTCTTGACATTATATGAGCTCTTCACCTAGATTTATTGGCCAGTGATCTTTAGGTATCTGCTCTCTCCAGACCTGTCACTACAGTAAGGAAGGCAGGACATCCTACCTGGCTTTAATTACACAGATTTCAGAAATCCAAAATTAGTACTCTGGTTTTTAAGACAAGTACTTTAGCAATGGATGTATCACCTCAGCCCCCAGGAGGACAGAACTATCCCTTATGGACTCCATCTATTTATGCCTGGACAGTTAAGAAAGACAACATATGTAGTTATACTTAGAATTCATTCAGATGGGATGTACTGCTCACCTCCACCATCTTAACTATTTCAAGAAGGTTATGAATCTCAACTTGTTAACTCATGGGAGTGGGTTAAATGTAGCATGAATCCCTTCAGGAATCAGACTTTAACCAGAAAATGGCTACAACTTGCAAAAGATAATGGAATATTTAAACTTTATCTGAAAATATTTTTAAAAGTCTTGTGTATAAGACCTTTTAGATTGAGTTTTGTATGATAAGATTGCCAATATATTTAACAAAAGAATTCAATTCCATCATTAATTTTTTTCTGTGAAAGTATTTTAAGTTAGTGAATTAAAACAAACTAAAACTAAATAAAAGCAGCTAGAAGGGTCTTTACTTATGGTGTACACTCCCTAACTCTCTTGATTCTAAACTAGGAAGAAATGTGTTAGAGACAAATTAGTAAGAAAGGATAGGAGACCTGTTTTTTATGCAGGTTACCGAATTCATGTCTTATCTATTATAAATGGATGCACACGTAATCATCAGTGGATCTTCTTTGTCATGCTTTCTCTACTAATGAGTCTCATTCTTAAATTAGAGTTGGGTGACAATTAACATTTTATAATTTTCATAATTTTGCATTTTTAGTATCTAACCTTTCCTTGAGATCTCATCACATATGATTCAGTACATTAATGTTTTCCCAAATTGGTGCTTTATAAAATACACAATAACTCACACAGGTCTACGTGGGCTTTGTGAAATTTTGTTAGAGAAAACCCAAATTTATTCACACCTAGAATTGAGCTGAGAATCACAAGTCGATGCAGACTTGTGAGCTTGTTCTTGTCTTGTATGAATGAACTATGGTTTAGGCTAGAAAGGATACAGTCTATAATAATAAACAGGCTTGAAAATATATAATCACAATAATACGAAATAGATACCAAGACTCCAGTGTTAAAGAGTTTTGTGTCACATGTATTTTGATGTTATCTAGATTTATGTTTTTAAAGAGTTTTGTTATTCTGTTATTCTTTCACACTATTGGATATACTGTGCATAGTCTAAAATTATGTGTCTTCTGAGCATTGGCAATTTTCATAGTTAATTGGATAGTCTACTATCTGATATTAATGAAGGGTATTGCCTGCTCATTGATGGTTCAGCATGGTTACTAGCATAGATTCCTGAATTAGACCTTACAAATCTTTATACACACACACAACACACACACACACACACACACACATACACACACACACAGAAGAGAGAGAGAGAGAGAGAGAGAGTTTTTTCAGTGTTGCATGAATTAAAAAAGATTGGAAGTCAGTTACTCATTAATTTAAATCAAGAAACACTGATGTTCTTGCCATTTGGCAGGCAATGTCTAAGCACTGGATATGTAGATATGAGAAAGAACAGTTACTTTCCTTTAGGCAGTTGCTGTCTAGTTAATAAGAAAAATAAGTGTATTAGGTTTCAACTACTGTGATTCAAAGAGTAATTGAAAAGTGGGTTGAGTGCAATAGCACTGTTTTGGAACATAAAAATACTGTCTTATCCAGACTGCCAGGGTATCAGCATTTCTATATCGTATTTCTGCAACAGAGATATGTCTCAAACTCATACAAAAGAAATGCTTTTGTTCTGAGCAATGATAGTGCACATCCTTGAATGAACTCACTAGAATAAAATAAAAGGATAGTAGATACTCCAATGTGTGTCTGGAATACACTTAAGCATGTATATATGCATACGCATAAATGTATATTGTATTAGCTACCCATTGCTAGGCCAAAGAAAGGTTATAAATTACCTTTAAACATAGCCATTAATTGTTTTGCCTTTCTGGAGGTCTGAGGATACGAATGTGGCTCAATGGGTTAAAATCCAGGTGTCAGTTGGTTTGTGTTTTTATTGAAGTTTCTGAAGAAAGTTCGACATCCTTATACTTTTTACCTGCTAGAAGTCAGCTGCAATTTTTGTCTCACAGCCCACTCATCTTTAAAATCAGCAGTGATTGGTCAGTGTGTTTTCACACCTGATCTTTCTGATACTTGAGGCCAGCTGGTATTACATAGTGAGCTCCAGGCCAGACTGAGATAGAAAGTGAGAGCCTACCTCTCCTCTCTAACTCTGATTCTGTCTCAGTCGGTCGATCTGTCTGTCTTAGCTTTCTTCTCTCTCCTCTTTTCCCCTCACTTCCCTCTTTCCCCTCTCACCCTGTCTCCCTTGCTTTCTTGAATCCAGGTTTCTCTGCGTAACAGAAGCCTGGCCATCTTGGAAATCTGTATACCAGGTTTGTCTTGAATTCAGGGATCTATTTTCCGAATGTTGAGATTCAAACCTTATACCAAAATGGAGGGGAACACCCATATAGAAGGGGAGGGAGAGGGGTTAGGGGAATGTTGGCCCAGAAACCGGGAAGGGGAATAACAATCGAAATGTAAATAAGATATACTCAAGTTAATAAAGATGGAAAAAAAAAGAAAAAAATGTTCAACATCCTTAGTCATCAGGGAAGCATAAACCTAAACAACCCTGAGATTGTACCTCACAACAGTCAGAATGGCTAAGTATAGAAACACATGAGATAGCAGATGCTGGCAATGATGTGGAAAACGAAGAACACTCCTCCATTGCTGGTGGGATTGCAAGGTGGTACAACCACTCTGGAAGTCAGCCTAACAGTTCCTCAGAAAATTGGACATAGTACTACCTGAGGACCCAGCTATACCACTCCTGAGCACATACCCAAAAGATGCTCCAACATACAACAATGATACATGCTCCACTATGTTCACAGCTGCCATATTTATAATAGCCAGAAACTGGAAACAACTCAGATGTCCTTCAACAGAGGAATGGATAAAAATATATGATACATTTACAGAATGAAATACTACTCAGCTATTAAAACAATGACTTCATGAAATTTCCAGGCAAATGAATGGATCTAGAAAATAACATCCTAAGTGAGGTAACCCAGTCACAAAAGAACATACATGGTATATATTCACTGATAAGTGGATATTAGGCAAAGAAAGTGGAATACCCATGGTAGAATTCAGGGACCACGTAAACCAAAGAACAGATGCTTCAGTCCTACTTAGAAGGGGGAACAAAATAATCAAGGTAGAAGTAGAGGGTGGGAGGGACTTGGGAAGAAGAGAGGAAGGAGGAAGGGGAAAAGGGGGGCAGATGTACAGAGGGTCAGGAAATTGAACAGAAGTGTGTAGCAATGGGGGACGGGAAACTGGAAATAGTAACTAGAAAGTCCCAGATGGCAGAAAAGCAAGAGCCTCTCAGGACCCCACAGAGAGGACATTAGCTGAAATATCCCACAAAGGGGAGGGAGAATCTTTTGAGACCATATCCAGAAGTTAGGCATGGTCCTCTGGTTGAGAAATGGGGCCACCCACCCATCTCTAAAATTTTGACCCAGAATTGCTCCTGTCTAAAGGAAATTCAGGGAAAAAGAGTAGAGCAGAGACTGAAGGAAAGGCCATTCAGAGACTGTCCTACCTTGGGAAGTTAGGTGAAGGACTGAAGGGGCAGAAAGAGCTGAAGCACCCTTATCTGGCATTAATAGGAGGGGAGGCCCTTGTTCCTGGAAGGTTTGATGCCTCAGGGTAGGAATGCTAGGGGTGGTGAGGCAGGAGTGGGTGAGTGGGTGGGGTGCACCATCATAGAAACACGGGGGATGGGATAGGGAGTTTGCAGAGGGGAAATTGGGCAAGGGTATAACATCTGAAATGTAATAAAATAAATATCCAATTAAAAAATTCAAATTTTATAAACATTGTTATATTACAGACATATAGATACAATTATTTTTAGAAGTGCAATTTAAGTATAAATAAATAAGAATAAAAAATCCCACCTACAACATTAAAGGTGGGTGAAAGATACAGTTCAGAAAAATCTTTTAGCTGTTGTTCCTCTTTCCTCTGCATTCTGAGTACTACAGCATCAATAATGTACCTACATACCTGTATTGGTGGCTAAACTACTAATTAATTTAAAATGTATTTCAGTATTCAATATGTGCTACATAATGCTGCTATGCTATGCAAATAATGCTAAATTTATTGATACTGAAAACACAAAATCTCAGGGATGGCGGAGTCCATTTGACTTAGAGAACTATTATATTTGATAAATTCTCTGTTAAGTGCTGGAAAAGAGGACAAGACGCCCTTGGCAGGACTTGGACATTGTAGTGTCAATCGGGACACTTGATTGGCTTGCAAACATTCTTTGCATCACGTTGCCATCTACAAAAGAGGAATAGTAATGTTTACGGTTTCTATTTTATAGGATAATGTAAGTGGTAACTTGCATGAATAAGAACGTATCTTGAAAAATATTAAGAGGCAGGAAGGAGACATTTTCCATGCACCAAGTAGATATTCCAAAGTTAACACAAACAGTGAAATTAGAAAATGCAAAATGAAGTATACTACCTCAGCATTATGTACAACCACCTCGCCTTAATTCCTCTCTTATCCTTTACATGTGCCATATTTAGTGACTTAGCGATTAGTCCAAAGCAAAGAAAATGAAGATGTATGCACAGCTAATTTATTTGAATCCTTAATTTAGTATGTTACTTATATTTGGGATGACTGGGATAGTGAACAGAGAAGCTAACACATGAAAATATTAACAGGGCTGGCTTACTTGATTCATCTCGTCACTTGATAGAACATTCATTATTTATAAGGTATCTCAGGTATTGCAGGGATAAATTAAATTAGGTGCAGACTTTGCCTTCTAGGCAGCAGTTTACAAGTGTTAATCGGGATAAAATGTGTACATAGAGATCATGTGAGTTCAGTCCTTTAAGACCATACCTTCAAGGAGTCATGGGGCAGAGCATTCATATGGGAGGGGGAAGGGATAAATGATAACCTGAATTTTATTTCTGGAAAGAAACAAACAGTTTGAAAAATCAAGCAGTGTGCAAGAGGTAGAAAGTATTATAAATTTATTGAAATGTCTGTGGTTGCTTTATAAGGAATAACCAATGCTACCCAGGTAAGTAACTCTATATGCTGGTGAAAATTGCCACAGCAACATTTACTGTGGCTTATGAAAATTTAAATTTATCTCCTGAAAGTTTTATTGGGAAGAGTAAATAGTTTTGAAAACATGATCAGTAGATCTAGTAGTAAAATAATGTTATGATAAAAACATGTTCCCAGGAGTTATGATAATGATAAAAAATATGTCAGGCTCTAGCTGGCTTGCATCATTTCAAGTTGGTAATACAATATCTGTAGGTCTCAAACAGGAGAGATAAAAATCCCCTCATGAATACACCCTTTACATTATTGTGACCTTGAAAGCATGTCAAAATAGCTTACTGTTTAACTTCAATAGCTTAGTTGAGTGCCTCTGAGTCTGTTATAACTGATTCACATTGAGCCCGCCTGACCAGCACAGTAGGGCATTCCCAGCTCCTTGAGATGCACATAAAACATTTAACAATGAGAAGCCAGCTTTTGGTTTCTAGTATTTTAAAAAAAAATAGGTACAAAAAGAATCATTGCATCACATCTAGAGTGGTTTGGGGGTTGTATGAAATACTTCTTATGATTTTTAGTGTGTTGAATCAGCAACTGTAGGTCACAGAATAAGAATTTATTTCAGCAGCACATTTGCCCCCAAACACTGGATTAGACACGTACAGAAATTAATGATATTACTTAGGACCTAGGTCTTGTTCCTGATGGACACATGCAGTGACTGCTAATGCCCTTTGAAACTTCTATCCTGGGCCCTGCATGGACTCTCTGACTTGACAGTGAACACTGCTAGGAAGAGACAAGCATGCAGAGAGCAAATGATTAGTGTAAGCCCTTCTACAACTAGCCAGAGGCTTATGGAATTCTTTTCTGCAGCATTCCAGAGATAATTGCCTACCATTTTATCTAGGAGCAGGTTAGACCATTAAAAAAATACAAAT
Source organism: Rattus norvegicus (assembly GCF_021556685.1). Taxonomy (NCBI): domain Eukaryota; kingdom Metazoa; phylum Chordata; class Mammalia; order Rodentia; family Muridae; genus Rattus; species Rattus norvegicus. The sequence continues at coordinate 57,240,075 of NC_141547.1, read as the reverse complement.
GTCAGACTGTGGAACCTAGAAACAAGGGTACATAGATAGGGGACACAAAACCAAGATAGAAAATGAAGAGCACTTAAGAACATTTGCAAATAAAGCTGTTTGCCAAAAACAGCTGAACTTCTGTGGAGAGATGATTCTTTTTTTGCTGTTGTGGTTCTGCTTTTTAGTTATAGTTTTCTTCTTGGAGGGAGGTTGCAAAGGCAGAGGGCAAATCTGGAGGGATGGAGAGATTAGGGGATTGGGGTGCCTGATTTGAAGTTCACAAAGAATCAATCTAATGTTGAATAAGAAGAACATACATGACTATGTCGTCTCTGTGAAATGATACTCTCACTTTGAAATATAAGCCAGGAGTTTCATTTTGTTTCAAAATGATGAAGTGAGAAGTTTTAATTAATGTCTTCTTTATAGTTTGAAAAAGGTGCACAGATTTTCTAGAATGGTAATATTTTATGAATTGGAGCGCATGTACCTGCTATCAATAATGATATTATCTGCAATTTCTACAAAATAATTCTAACTCTATTCCCCATATATCTATAAATGAAACTAGAACATAAAGTCTTAATTCTAATACCAAGAACTAATTTTAAAATTAGCTGAACATTCACACACACATACACACACACATACACACACACACACACACACACACACACTTCTGTTCCAACTTGGCATCAATAGTCCACAAGAGTGTCTTGGGTTCCAAAATGCTATAGCCAAAACTCGTTTCTATCATGCTGGGCTCGGGACAGAGAGAGCTGATCAACCTCACTTGTATTCAGAATGCCTAGGTGTTCCATATGGCTTATTTTCCCTTGGCAAGTTTGTTCTTAAAATCTTTGGGCATTCTACCATAATTGTACAAGTAATATAAATTAGCAGTCTAGTGTATTTTGAGCTCTTAGCCAAGTGACTGATAGGTAAAATAGAATTGAAATTATATATATATACATATATATATATATAATATCCACAGACTTGTGGTTTCTCTTTAAGTACTAAAATTTGGCATCTAAATTGATTTTTTTTTTTGACTCGATGATCAGGTCCTTCCTTAAATTTTAAACTCCTGTAAAAGTTAGGCTTTTTTTTTTTACTGCGTTCGTATGCAGAAGTTGATTATATGTTGATTCATATCTTACCATCTGATTTTCATACTTTCTCAAATACATATTAGAGGCATTTTTTCTTTTAATTTTAAACATAAACAAAAAGGTCACATTAAGCTACCTGGAAGTGATCTGTCAGTAGGCTGATGCAGAATCCAGCATTTAACTAAACAAGACCATGTCTTTGGGCGAGGGCCATCGCAGGCCAAATATCTGTTTTATTTTCTGTCAATTTGTTTAAGCGAATGTATACATTTTTCTCCTGGTGTTTTCTCTGGACCTGGAAAGCAGTGTGTATCTTGTTTTTGATTGTAGAACAGCAAACACTGATGTACAGGAAAAGCAGTTGAACAGAGAACCAGTAAATATACAAAATGTACAAGCTTCTCCCTCAAATCAGGCCCGATAATCTGTATAGAACAGTCCACAGTTACAAGCATGTGAAACTCTGATACTAGTGGGACCTTGTGGGAACAAGATCACCATCGCTTTTCTTTGCTTTCTTGCATTTTAGATATTTCTCTGTTTTTTTCTTTCTGTCTTCTGTCTTTTCATGCTTAACATTTTGGATATTTGTTTTTAGGTAGTGACATATTACCAGATGTAAGCCTGATAAATCATATAAGAATGAAACAGTAGTTTAAAGGAGTCTCTGAAATTAAAATAGGTATTACCAACGACTACACCCTACATATTAAATATAATATAATCATATATATATTCCTATATGACATATTATATTAGCACATATAAATTACATATTATTACACATAGGATTTTACACATACTAATTGCTATGTCCTATATGGTATTTATACTCAATCAATTACAAGCTAATGATAATTGCTGTATATTTTGTGACTAAATTGTCCTACTCATTAGCACACGTTGATGCAACATAAAGAAAGGCAAAAGGAACTCATGATCTAGCTCACTTAAGCCAAGCACATAGACCTCAGACTTCTTTCCTCATGTGTAAAATGGGGGTGTTTATAGTTTCCTCATAGACTGTCTGTAGGCCAAAACCATGCTTGATGCCTGTAGTGAAGTCTAGCTCAAAGAAACCAATATACATCACTTCAAACTGTGCTAACAGAGGAGTATGCAGTAATCTTCTTGGCCATCCATTAGATGTTATAGTCCTATGAGCTTTCACTTTTTAATGTTTTGCCATAGAAACTGGTAGGGAAAGGTAATATTTACTCAAGGTCATCTAATAAGTTATTCTTTGTCATTAGGGCTACGAGGTCTTGGCTTTGCTGTCTCATTTCAGTGCATTAGGCCACAAAGTCATCAAAACAAACCAGAAAAGAGCACCATCAAAGGCAAAAGTAATAAAATCAAAGAATCCTGGAGCAGTGTGTTACTAAAAGCCCTCTGCTATCTTAGTTCACATTCTCAGACCTCTTGAAATTTTTTTTTGTGAAGCTTTAAAAGGCTTGACTGGAAACCTTCATGCCTTTTTAAAGACACAGTGTATCTCTTGCTGACTCATGAATGCTGAATTAGCAGTTGTAATATAGATTTTTGAATATCCATCAGAAAAATGCCAATACTTCCTGCATTGCCAAAGCCTTTAGGCATTTGCTGCTGAAAAAACAGTGCTATGACTAGCTAAGCAGATAGCTGGTGCTATAGCAGTAATGGAAGGGAGGAGGGGAGAGAGAGGGAGAGAGGGGGAGGGTAGACTGTGACAGAGAGAAAGAGAAGGAGACAGAGAGACAGAAATAACATGTCTGAAAGAATGAGTATACTTAAAATGATCTGAAATGTTCAACTGCTAATAAATACGGGTATGCATTTCTGATTTCAGAGTGTGTGTTCATATACATGTACAATATATGTCTTTTCCCTGCCAACCTACCAGGATTTGTCTGCCAGAATCAAGTGCAGATATAAAAGAAAAAATGCCAGTCCTAGCATCTCCACCTGATTTTGGGGTCTTGTTTCCATGCCTGCTCTGTGGAACCACCATATTCTTCCTACTGTTTCTTTCCTTTGGGCTTGGCAGGGACCCTGCACTGGATGCCAGTGTGGTAACCTTAAACTCGCTTACTTAAGTGGCTGAGCTCATCTCTTCTTCCTTCATGTGGTTTGTGGGATGTGTTTTTTTGAGTTTGCCTTCACTCTCTTCACAGTGCAGCTTGGCCACGTTCACCATACTTCCGTTATTGTGTTATCCCTTAAAAAAAGGCAATAAATATTTAAAGCATAAGGCATTATCCTGCCTGTTGTGAGTACAGATATTTTTAAGTGAGCAATAATGAGGAGGGAAAATGGATTTCTCCATGCATTCTAAAGGTCTAAGCAGGCAGTGAGCAATTTGTAAGTTACAGGATCCTGCTTGTCCTACTTCTGGGGAGTAAAGCCAAAAAAATTTTTTTGTAGATATTTTAAGAGATGGCAAGACAGGGAAAGAAACCCAAGTCATCACAAAAGCCTCCCAGTGCAGCCCCAGCCATCTGCATACAGTTCACAGGACTCTTCTGTTTATTTATGAGTTGTGGGATGTGTAAAGCCAACTCCTGGCTGTAAAAGGCCATACAGTTGCTTGCATATTGCTTTGCCCTACCCCCTTTTGCTTTCACTGCAGCAGTTGCTTCTCTTGTACAGGGATCCAATGCCATGCAAGAGAATCCCCATTTGAGGGTATTCAAATTCCTGTGCTTGAACATTCGAAATGACAACTAAAAATCACACTCAAAGGATGAATCAAAAGATTTACATAAATGCAGTGTATCTTGATGTACATATATTGAAATATTGCACCTTCCAAGAATGCTTTAGAATAGTTCTAATGTCCTCTGTAAAAGCCACAGAATTAAATTGAAGACAGAAACATTAATTTTCTAGTGTAACTTGGTACTTTTCAATATAATAATCTTAGATCATGACAGACACAAAGAAAAAAAATGAAAGAAGCAATATCTTTTACCTTAAGACCTCACAATTGCTTCCTAGGAAGAAAGTTTTTTTTCCTAGATGTTTGTCTAAGGAAAATGATTTTGCAAATTTCATCTCAACATAACAAGTTCAAGGAGGTAAATTGTTTATAATAGAGTTAAATGTGTGTGCCATTGTTAATCAGTAGTTCTATGTTCTTTCTGATTAAAAAGAACATTATGTCATGCAGGCCAGGAATTTTCTTGATATGCTATTTTAGTTTAATCTGTCCAAAATTTTACCCTCTAGGCATTCTATGATAGTTATTTTTCTCATTTGACTTTGTGATCTGGTTGAAACATTTTCAGCCTTAAGCAGTACGTACAAATAGATAGAAATACTTGGTAGTGTGCATTTTTGACCTCTAAATGTAAGATTGCAATTGCCGGCTCAGAGTGTATGAAATAGTACATCTACCAAGGAATATGAGGAAAGGGTCTGTGGTAGCACAGGACTGACTTACCACAGACTCTCTGTATCCTCCTGTACTTTGCAGAGCACAATCATCTTCTCGAGGTATATCCTATAGGTAGAAAATGCTTGTTCCCACTGAAAACATGAGGATTTGTGATTTTTTTAAATAGCTGATGAGCTATCACTCTGCTTTTCCATTTATGACACTTTTAGAGAAGTAGTCAAATGTAATATACTTTTCTTAGAGATATAGACTCTGAAGCCACCGTTTCAATGATTCTGTGGGGGGAAAGTAAGGACGTGTGTTGTATTGTTGAGTGTAAAGATGAGGGTGTGAAAAATGCTAGCTAAGAATTAAAATCTAGGTTTTCTGTTGTCTCTAATTTGGAAATGATTCTAACGCTCCTTAATAAAGTAGAAAGAAGTATGACATTATTCGAAATACTGGTATGATTACTTTCAGTAATTTAAATGTAGACTGTGTACTGGGTTACATATCCAGAAACAACATGGCTCTAAGGACAAAAAAAAAGTTCTGAACACACACACACACACACACACACACACACACACACACACACACGTGTGCACACACACAAATCTAAAACAAAAAACAGAGAACTACAACGTAGTAAGATAAACCCCAGGATTCCCAGATGCCCTTGGCTCTAGTCATCATATACTTACATTGCAACAGATATTTTCCATACTGATTGAATGGACAAATAAATAAAGGTTATATGCAGTGATAGAGTGATCCAAGTATAGCAAGAGCTTTGTAGACAAAGAAGCAGGGAAAGCTCACCACAGAAGGTCTACTTTGCCAGAGGCCCCAGCCTGTGTTCTCTAGTACACACTGACAGGTGTCCAGGCTGATTGTGACTCAGTGGAAAAGATGACTAGCAGACCACTCTGGAGTTTAAACCAGGAAGCGAGCTGCAGAGGGCACACTGGGTTGAGTAGCTGTGTAAATTTTCTCACCAGTCTGTTTTGTTGCTTACGTGGCACTGTGTCTCTCATATTTGCTTGTCTATACACTTATTTAATTTTATATCAACACCTTTACACATTCATATATGAAAGGAAATACTCATGTCTGTTTTGTTTGATGCTATAGACCAAGCATTTACTTCTGTGTAATATAGTAGGAGCTTAATTAATAATAAACTGTTAAAATATAGGAATACTTACATTTCTGCTTGAGGGTGATCGGTGTCCATGAATGTATTGTTTGATACGTGTATTCATTCTTTCCTGTTTTTTAACCATACTTCTCTTTGGAAATTAAGATCTTTTATTGTAGGTATGAAATTTGAAATGAAGACATAACTAATCTCATTTAGTAGTGTTAAGAGACACACTACTAAAACCTATCCTCCCTATGTTTTAATACAGAATCTAAAGAGCAAACTTGTTCCCACAGCCGTCTAGATTTTACCCTTCAGAGTCTTGCAATGTTCGGCTTTGACTGCCATTTACCTTTTCATCCCAGTTTGAATGGACTCTTCTTTCCCATACAAGAATCCGTTTAAATACATTTACATGGACTGCACTTTCTTCTCTTAGCGACAGAAAGTACTTCACTGTGTCTAGGCATTAAAAATTCTTTCACAAACTCGAGAAGACATCCACCATGATGACTTACCTCAAGATCTTGGTGTTAAAAGAAGCCATAGTTTCCAGAAACACATAAATGATCTTGACAACTGAACTCTATTGTCCATTACACAGTACTCACACTGGTCCATTCTTTTGTCTTCAAAGTCCATGACTTTTCTTAGCTGGGGAGTTTTGAGACCATCCGTTTATTTTCAAATGGGGCTTATTTTAGAAAATTGCTATCTGTGGTAAGTTCTGCTTGCACTGGGCAGCTGAATGAGGTCTGGTAGTGTTTCTGTTACCTTTTACTTAATTGCAAACCCAGGACTAACCATGAAAATTGCCGTCGGAAATGTAGGTCAGTGAGTGGGGTTTTCCCTGTGTCCCTCATTTTACGAAGCAAACAAATTCAAAAATTAGCTTATCCCATCACAACATTACTGCAGGGATAAACAAAAAGAATTACTGCCTAACTTCTTTACATACTTGCGAAAGAATGAATTGTTCAAATGTTTGCTTTTTAGTCAGTCATCAGTAAACCCGTGGAATTCATTCGGTATCAGCCTTAAGATATTCACAGTGGCTACTTCCTGTTTTGCTTAGGGTTCTTATCTCTAAGGTTGTATATAACTAGAGGGCTTGGAAGAAGACTTAGAATCATGGCTATAAATTTGGCTCCTCAAACCAAGTGCTCACAACATGGCAATATTTATTCATGTGTACAATATATATAACGCTGTAGAATATCCAACTTTGTTTCAAAAAGAATTCAAACATTAATCACTCTTTGCACTGATAGAGAAATGTACTCTGGAATGGTACAGATATTTAAATAATGCCCATCATTTCTTTTAAATAACTAATGTTCAACCATTCTAATTATAATACCGTTGTATTATTCTCACTATTCTAAATATTTTATATAATAATTCTAAAATGATATTCCTCCTCATGCTTAAAATCAAGTAGATTTGTCCCCTGACCTTGGGCATATATCATGTTTTAAAAAATCTTCATATGCTTTTAGCCATAAGTAAAAAACTAAGAAGAAGAAAAGTAACCTCTGGGAGTGAGAAGTCGCACTCACTGTGCGACTCACACACCACTGATACCAATACCACTAATATCCAGGAGCGTTTGTCATGATCCAGAAGGTCCTCTAAAGAGCTTAAATCCTTCCGTGACTTCCTTTGGAGCAGTAATGGCGAATTATACAGATTCCTAATTGTGCTATTAGTTTATCTAAGTTAAAATGCAATCTCCTTAATTTGAGGGTTTTATTACACACTGGTCACCAAAGGTGAAATACATTAAAAGCACACTGGCTCTTTTAACAGATTAGACATTTTCAGATGCCCTATTTTCTAAAAAACACTGTTTCCTACGTTTATTTTTGTTGCCATTATGAGCTGTTTTATTTTGAGCTAGAAGTACAAATTAGAAAGCCTGTAGGAGGCTTATTTAACATTTGGTCAAAAGTCATTAAGTATGGATCAAAGACTCGATTCTTCTTAGAAAAAAATGAATACCACTTCATGATACATCTGCATGATATGGGATTTTTGTAATCAAATGTCTCTCTGTGCTAGCACGCTTGAAATTTAAAAAGCACACGAGTATTGTGTCATTGAGAATAGAGATACTTTACCATTCTTTATATTGAGTACTACAAAACTAGAAATCAATTGACTCAATGCTATTTAAAAGAGTTTAAGAAGTGAATCTAGAAGAACAGAGAGATGGCTTAGTTGGTAACAGTACTTGGCATACTAACTTGAAGACATGGGTTCAAATTCACAGAACTCATGTGTGACGTGAGTTCAGAGCAAGATCCATATTTGATGGCAGGAAAGCTGGGAAGCAGAAATAAGGGAACCCTCAGAAGCTTTGGTCTACACACTTGCTGTATGTGGTAGGAACACACCAAAGAGACATCCTGTCAAAAAAGCTTGAATGCCAGGACCAAAAGCACAGACTGTTCCCTGTCTTCCATATGTATAAGTACTGACTTACAGACAGACTGATAGACGGCTAGACCGGCACACGCACACACACACACATCTACACACACACACACACACACACACAGAGAGAGAGAGAGAGAGAGAGAGAGAGAGAGAGAGAGAAGAGAGAACTTTTATTTTTCAAAAGGTTGTATTATTGCTGAATGTTTGTGCATGTGTGTTTGCACCTGTGTATTCGTGCATGTGCGCGTGTGTGTTTATGTGTGCATGCATGTATGTTTCTTATACAGTATGGGGTTTCAAAATTATTGATGTTCACCTCCTAAAGTCCAGTAGTGCCATTAAAGTTGTAATGATAAAAAAAATCACTCCAGACATTAAAAAAACATCCAGAGAGAACTGTCATTACTAAGATAAATATGTGTAACTGTGTTTTTACTATCGTTCAAAATGTATGCTCTGAATATGTATATTATAGCGTTGTACAAAATAGTACAGGTAGAAATCAAACTTTCTCATTTGCTATGTGGTTGACAGATTTGGGCCTTTAAGGTTTCTTTATTGTGAATTAATCAGCACATTGATCTCTTACTCCTAGTAAATGTGCATGAGCCTCCACTACTAGAAATCTGGGCTTTCTGCATTAGGAGATGATTCAAACCAGAGTTGCAGGCCTCCTCTCCTGATTCACACCAGAAGGCTTTAGAATAAACATTTGGCTGGTACTTCCTTACAGGGCTCATCCAGCTGTCCTGTGAAGGAACTGTTGCCCACACTCACATGCATTAATGTCTGCTTGCCAAAATGTTTGCCTTCACATAGACAAAGGCACGAAGCGATATGAGCAGTACACTGCTACTTTAACCAATCACGTGAACTCTGATCTCTTCTACCCACAAGATAAACAATTTAGTAGAATATTAAAGAATCTTGGGAATTACTAGGTGGTATCCACTGAAAATTATAGCTCTAAGTTAGTCTTTCAGTAGCTTTTAATAAAGTAAAGTTTTATAACCCAATTATGGTGTGACTTTGATTTCATTTTTAGAGAATTACATTCTACATTTTAGAAAAGCTTTTGGTTCTGGCTTTAAAAATCCTAGCTCTTACTTCTTTTTTTTTTTTGTTGTTGTTCTTTTTTTCGGAGCTGGGGACCGAACCCAGGGCCTTGCGCTTCCTAGGTAAGCGCTCTACCACTGAGCTAAATCCCCAGCCCCCTAGCTCTTACTTCTTTTTTCCACTCTTTTATTTATTAATTACTACTACTATTATTATTGTTGTTGTCATTGCTGTCATCATCATTACTGTTGTTTTATTATTATTTGCTTGAAATTGTGATTGCTTTTTCACCACTAAACTCAGTAACTTATTATCTATGAATAAGAGTGATTAAATGATATCAATAATGGTAGGATTTTATTTTAAAAATAATTTTCCATGGTAGAGTACAAACTTTTCATGTGCATATGTTTGTACTCTTCCATTGATATATATCTATATTTCTATATCTATATCTATCTATCTATCTATCTATCTATCTATCTATCCATCCATCTATCTATCTATCTATCTATCTATCTATCTATCTATATCTATCTATCTCTATCTATCTATCTATCTATCTATCTATCTATCTATATCTATCTATATCTATCTATCATCTATCTATCTATCTATCTATAGCTATCTATATCTATCTATCTATCTATCTATATCTATCTATCATCTATCTATCTATCTATCTATCTATCTATCTATCTATCTATCTATATGGTTTGGATGTTTTGATACAGCCTTTTCTATCTTAAATGAGCAGTATTGCTTTTTTCCATATAACATATATTGAATAAATTGCATATCACGGGTTATATGTGCACATCATAAACTTATATGTAAGCTTCCCTTTTTTTATATCAACTGGCTTTCAAAAATAGTTTTAGTGAGTCACTTGTAATCTGAAATATTCACAAGAACTTAACTTTTCAAGTACTTATCCTTTTGCTGGGTTGTAGCTCAAAATACACTCTAAAATTTCAAGGATTTTATGTAAAAAAGGAGGTGATTCAGACAGAAAACAGGAAGAGTAGATGTAACATCATCAGGTGAATGTCAGCATAATTCTGTTTTAAGTGTGTGTGTCACAACACTGACGTTCTGTGGCTTACACAATGGTGATTTTTTGGTGCAGTTTTGGGTGGGTTGTGGCAGCAGAGTAGTCATCCTTTGCTGTTATTATTTTCTTCTGAGGACAGATGCAATGAAGGCTGTGTGCCTAAATGAGTACTTTTACTCTTAGCTAAATTAGTCTGGCACAAACACAACACTGCTAGCTTTCAGTACAATTGAAAATAAATGCTATGGTTCAGAGGTCTCTCTTTTCATAGTTCTGCTAAATCATGCTTAAAGTTCAGTTTGTGTTCCAACAGTAGCATTTAAGATGGCATAGTTAAGAATCCCTTAACATTTCCATTTACAACTTCCCCCTCGTTCTAACATTTTCTTTATTGATTTTAGGATGTTTCATGGTAACAGCTTATCAGCGCTTACAGCCAATGACCTAAATATGCAATTAAAATTGCACTATCCTAGCTAGGTGATAAAGGAGCTCTAGCTATGGGACTTAGAAATGCTGTTTTCTTTCTCAAGTCCTCTTCCTATTACTAATTATAAAATGGAAAAGCACGCTGGTTTGACTGAACCCTTTAGAGAAATCATGATAGGCTCTTTATAGATTTTAAAATGAAGATCTTTAAACATTCTTTTCCTTGCTAATACTTCTCATTGGCCTTTATCATTTCATTCCAAGTTAAAAAAAACATTCATTTATGGTTTGTCAGGGGAGAAAAAATAGCAGAGGAATGTGCATTTTAATCATGCAAATAGCTATACAGAACACTGACATCCAAGAGAATATGGCTTGATATGAAACCTGACGTTTTGGCATTTATGAAATTATTTAACCGAGAAGAAATGCCCCAACTCAACTCATAAAATGAAGACTAAGCTTGGCGAAGTAATTGACTCCTTTAATAAAGAAAATGTGACCCGCGGATCCCGGCCCGCAGCAGCTCTCTGCTCCCAGACCCGGTGAGAGAGAGACCCAACCGCCTGGTCAGGTGGGCACTCCTGAGGCTGCAGAGCAGAAGAGACCACCAACACTGCTCACCCCTGCCCACATCCCTGGCCCAAGAGGAAACTGTATAAGGCCTCTGGGCTCCCGTGGGGGAGGGCCCAGGAGCGGCAGGACCCCTGCCGGAGACACCGCCGGACCCTGAAGGAAACAGACCGGATAAACAGTTCTCTGCACCCAAATCCCGTGGGAGGGAGAGCTAAACCTTCAGAGAGGCAGACAGGCCTGGGAAACCAGAAGAGACTGCTCCCTGCACACACATCTCGGACGCCAGAGGAAAAAGCCAAAGACCATCTGGAACCCTGGTGCACTGAAGCTCCCGGAAGGGGCGGCACAGGTCTTCCTAGTTGCTGCCGCTGCAGAGAGCCCCTGGACAGCACCCCACGAGCAAACCTGAGCCTCGGGACCACAGGTAAGACCAAATTTTCTGCTGCAAGAAAGCTGCCTGGTGAACTCAAGACACAGGCCCACAGGAACAGCTGAAGACCTGTAGAGAGGAAAAACTACACGCCCGAAAGCAGAACACTCTGTCCCCATAACTGACTGAAAGAGAGGAAAACAGGTATACAGCACTCCTGACACACAGGCTTATAGGACAGTCTAGCCACTGTCAGAAATAGCAGAACAAAGTAACACTAGAGATAATCTGATGGCGAGAGGCAAGCGCAGGAACCCAAGCAACAGAAACCAAGACTACATGCCATCATCGGAGCCCAATTCTCCCACCAAAACAAACATGGAATATCCAAACACACCAGAAAAGCAAGATCTAGTTTCAAAATCATATTTGATCATGATGCTGGAGGACTTCAGGAAAGACCTAAACACACTTAGGGAAGCACAGGAAAACATTAATAAACAAGTAGAAGCCTACAGAGAGGAATCGCAAAAATCCCTGAAAGAATTCCAGGAAAACACAATCAAACAGTTGAAGGAATTAAAAATGGAAATAGAAGCAATCAAGAAAGAACACATGGAAACAACCCTGGATATAGAAAACCAAAAGAAGAGACAAGGAGCTGTAGATACAAGCTTCACCAACAGAATACAAGAGATGGAAGAGAGAATCTCAGGAGCAGAAGATTCCATAGAAATCATTGACTCAACTGTCAAAGATAATGTAAAGCGGAAAAAGCTACTGGTCCAAAACATACAGGAAATCCAGGACTCAATGAGAAGATCAAACCTAAGGATAATAGGTATAGAAGAGAGTGAAGACTCCCAGCTCAAAGGACCAGTAAATATCTTCAACAAAATCATAGAAGAAAACTTCCCTAACCTAAAAAAAGAGATACCCATAGACATACAGGAAGCCTACAGAACTCCAAATAGATTGGACCAGAAAAGAAACACCTCCCGTCACATAATTGTCAAAACACCAAACGCACAAAATAAAGAAAGAATATTAAAAGCAGTAAGGGAAAAAGGTCAAGTAACATATAAAGGGAAACCTATCAGAATCACACCAGACTTCTCGCCAGAAACTATGAAGGCCAGAAGATCCTGGACTGATGTTATACAGACCCTAAGAGAACACAAATGCCAGCCCAGATTACTGTATCCAGCAAAACTCTCAATTAACATTGATGGAGAAACCAAGATATTCCATGACAAAACCAAATTTACACAATATCTTTCTACAAATCCAGCACTACAAAGGATAATAAATGGTAAAGCCCAACATAAGGAGGCAAGCTATACCCTAGAAGAAGCAAGAAACTAATCGTCTTGGCAACAAAACAAAGAGAATGAAAGCACACAAACATAACCTCACATCAAATATGAATATAACGGGAAGCAATAATCACTATTCCTTAATATCTCTCAATATCAATGGCCTCAACTCCCCAATAAAAAGACATAGATTAACAAACTGGATACGCAACGAGGACCCTGCATTCTGCTGCCTACAGGAAACACACCTCAGAGACAAAGACAGACACTACCTCAGAGTGAAAGGCTGGAAAACAACTTTCCAAGCAAATGGTCAGAAGAAGCAAGCTGGAGTAGCCATTCTAATATCAAATAAAATCAATTTCCAACTAAAAGTCATCAAAAAAGATAAGGAAGGACACTTCATATTCATCAAAGGAAAAATCAACCAAGATGAACTCTCAATCCTAAATATCTATGCCCCAAATACAAGGGCACCTACATATGTAAAAGAAACCTTACTAAAGCTCAAAACACACATTGCACCTCACACAATAATAGTGGGAGATTTCAACACCCCACTCTCATCAATGGACAGATCATGGAAACAGAAATTAAACAGTGATGTAGACAGACTAAGAGAAGTCATGAGCCAAATGGACTTAACGGATATTTATAGAACATTCTATCCTAAAGCAAAAGGATATACCTTCTTCTCAGCTCCTCATGGTACTTTCTCCAAAATTGACCATATAATTGGTCAAAAAACGGGCCTCAACAGGTACAGAAAGATAGAAATAATCCCATGCGTGCTATCGGACCACCAAGGCCTAAAACTGGTCTTCAATAACAATAAGGGAAGAATGCCCACATATACGTGGAAATTGAACAATGCTCTACTCAATGATAACCTGGTCAAGGAAGAAATAAAGAAAGAAATTAAAAACTTTTTAGAATTTAATGAAAATGAAGATACAACATACTCAAACTTATGGGACACAATGAAAGCTGTGCTAAGAGGAAAACTCATAGCGCTGAGTGCCTGCAGAAAGAAACAGGAAAGAGCATATGTCAGCAGCTTGACAGCACACCTAAAAGCTCTAGAACAAAAAGAAGCAAATACACCCAGGAGGAGTAGAAGGCAGGAAATAATCAAACTCAGAGCTGAAATCAACCAAGTAGAAACAAAAAGGACCATAGAAAGAATCAACAGAACCAAAAGTTGGTTCTTTGAGAAAATCAACAAGATAGATAAACCCTTAGCCAGACTAACGAGAGGACACAGAGAGTGTGTCCAAATTAACAAAATCAGAAATGAAAAGGGAGACATAACTACAGATTCGGAGGAAATTCAAAAAATCATCAGATCTTACTATAAAAACCTATATTCAACAAAATTTGAAAATCTTCAGGAAATGGACAATTTCCTAGACAGATACCAGGTATCGAAGTTAAATCAGGAACAGATAAACCAGTTAAACAACCCCATAACTCCTAAGGAAATAGAAGCAGTCATTAAAGGTCTCCCAACCAAAAAGAGCCCAGGTCCAGACGGGTTTAGTGCAGAATTCTATCAAACCTTCATAGAAGACCTCATACCAATATTATCCAAACTATTCCACAAAATTGAAACAGATGGAGCCCTACCGAATTCCTTCTACGAAGCCACAATTACTCTTATACCTAAACCACACATAGACACAACAAAGAAAGAGAACTTCAGACCAATTTCCCTTATGAATATTGACGCAAAAATACTCAATAAAATTCTGGCAAACCGAATTCAAGGGCACATCAAAACAATCATCCACCATGATCAAGTAGGCTTCATCCCAGGCATGCAGGGATGGTTTAATATACGGAAAACCATCAACGTGATCCATTATATAAACAAACTGAAAGAACAGAACCACATGATCATTTCATTAGATGCTGAGAAAGCATTTGACAAAATTCAACACCCCTTCATGATAAAAGTCCTGGAAAGAATAGGAATTCAAGGCCCATACCTAAACATAGTAAAAGCCATATACAGCAAACCAGTTGCTAACATTAAACTAAATGGAGAGAAACTTGAAGCAATCCCACTAAAATCAGGGACTAGACAAGGCTGCCCACTCTCTCCCTACTTATTCAATATAGTTCTTGAAGTTCTAGCCAGAGCAATCAGACAACAAAAGGAGATCAAAAGGATACAGATCGGAAAAGAAGAAGTCAAAATATCACTATTTGCAGATGACATGATAGTATATTTAAGTGATCCCAAAAGTTCCACCAGAGAACTACTAAAGCTGATAAACAACTTCAGCAAAGTGGCTGGGTATAAAATTAACTCAAATAAATCAGTTGCCTTCCTCTATACAAAAGAGAAACAAGCCGAGAAAGAAATTAGGGAAACGACACCCTTCATAATAGACCCAAATAATATAAAGTACCTCGGTGTGACTTTAACCAAGCAAGTAAAAGATCTGTACAATAAGAACTTCAAGACACTGAGGAAAGAAATTGAAGAAGACCTCAGAAGATGGAAAGATCTCCCATGCTCATGGATTGGCAGGATTAATATGGTAAAAATGGCCATTTTACCAAAAGCAATCTACAGATTCAATGCAATCCCCATCAAAATACCAATCCAATTCTTCAAAGAGTTAGACAGAACAATTTGCAAATTCATCTGGAATAACAAAAAACCCAGGATAGCTAAAGCTATCCTCAACAATAAAAGGACTTCAGGGGGAATCACTATCCCTGAACTCAAGCAGTATTACAGAGCAATAGTGATAAAAACTGCATGGTATTGGTACAGAGACAGACAGATAGAACAATGGAATAGAAATGAAGACCCAGAAATGAACCCACACACCTATGGTCACTTGATTTTTGACAAAGGAGCCAAAACCATCCAATGGAAAAAAGATAGTATTTTCAGCAAATGGTGCTGGTTCAACTGGAGGGCAACATGTAGAAGAATGCAGATCGATCCATCCTTATCACCCTGTACAAAGCTTAAGTCCAAGTGGATCAAGGACCTCCACATCAAACCAGACACACTCAAACTAATAGAAGAAAAACTAGGGAAGCATCTGGAACACATGGGCACTGGAAAAAATTTCCTGAACAAAACACCAATGGCTTATGCTCTAAGATCAAGAATCGACAAATGGGATCTCATAAAACTGCAAAGCTTCTGTAAGGCAAAGGACACTGTGGTTAGGACAAAACGGCAACCAACAGATTGGGAAAAGATCTTTACCAATCCTACAACAGATAGAGGCCTTATATCCAAAATATACAAAGAACTCAAGAAGTTAGACCGCAGGGAAACAAATAACCCTATTAAAAAATGGGGTTCAGAGCTAAACAAAGAATTCACAGCTGAGGAATGCCGAATGGCTGAGAAACACCTAAAGAAATGTTCAACATCTTTAGTCATAAGGGAAATGCAAATCAAAACAACCCTGAGATTTCACCTCACACCAGTGCGATTGGCTAAGATCAAAAACTCAGGTGACAGCAGATGCTGGCGAGGATGTGGAGAAAGAGGAACACTCCTCCATTGTTGGTGGGATTGCAGACTGGTAAAACCATTCTGGAAATCAGTCTGGAGGTTCCTCAGAAAATTGGACATTGAACTGCCTGATGATCCAGCTATACCTCTCTTGGGCATATACCCAAAAGATGCCTCAACATATAAAAGAGACACGTGCTCCACTATGTTCATCGCAGCCTTATTTATAATAGCCAGAAGCTGGAAAGAACCCAGATGCCCTTCAACAGAGGAATGGATACAGAAAATGTGGTACATCTACACAATGGAATATTACTCAGCTATCAAAAACAACGAGTTTATGAAATTCGTAGGCAAATGGTTGGAACTGGAAAATATCATCCTGAGTGAGCTAACCCAATCACAGAAAGACATACATGGTATGCACTCATTGATAAGTGGCTATTAGCCCAAATGCTTGAATTACCCTAGATCCCTAGAACAAACGAAACTCAAGACGGATGATCAAAATGTGAATGCTTCACTCCTTCTTTAAATGAGGAAAAAGAATACCCTTGGCAGGGAAGGGAGAGGCAAAGATTAAAACAGAGACTGAAGGAACACCCATTCAGAGCCTGCCCCACATGTGGCCCATACATATACAGCCACCCAATTAGACAAGATGGATGAAGCAAAGAAGTGCAGACCGACAGGAGCCGGATGTAGATCGCTCCTGAGAGACACAGCCAGAATACAGCAAACATAGAGGCGAATGCCAGCAGCAAACCACTGAACTGAGAATAGGTCCCCTATTGAAGGAATCAGAGAAAGAACTGGAAGAGCTTGAAGGGGCTCGAGACCCCAAAAGTACAACAATGCCAAGCAACCAGAGCTTCCAGGGACTAAGCCACTACCTAAAGACTATACATGGACTGACCCTGGACTCTGACCCCATAGGTAGCAATGAATATCCTAGTAAGAGCACCAGTGGAAGGGGAAGCCCTGGGTCCTGCTAAGACTGAACCCACAGTGAACTAGTCTATGGGGGGAGGGCGGCAATGGGGGGAGGGTTGGGAGGGGAACACCCATAAGGAAGGGGAGGGGGGAGGGGGATGTTTGCCCGGAAACCGGGAAAGGGAATAACACTCCAAATGTATATAAGAAATACTCAAGTTAATAAAAAAAAAAAAAAAAAAAAAAGAAAATGTGAGTTCGCCTATCTATCAATTTATTTGGTCATTACTTATTATTTGTATTTATTTTAAAAGACAGAGTCTCACTTTATGGTGTTGAACTTGAGGCCATCCTATGGCTTCTACACCTCAATTGCCTGTACCACCCCACACTCTGTTAGCCTTTCTCATTTTAAATTTAAAGTCACTGCCTCATCAAATGTTGGGCAGCTCTGTGAAATGACTGAAGAAGCTCCTCATTCTCAGCGCAAGTGCACATGGTCTCTCTCCTGTCATGGAGCTTTCAGTATTCTTTCTTCTGATAAACTATGGTGTTCTGGGACACAGCTTTAGTAGCATAAAGGGTACTGTTGTCCTAATGGCATAGAAAACCTGGATGGCAAGTACCCAGATTCATTTCTCTATGCCTCTCTACTTGTTTGTGCTTAGGCAATATTTAATGGCATAACTTCTGTGAGTTTTCAAAATTAAATAATCATATGATTTTGTTTGCTTATTTGACCCTTTTAGATCTCAATTTCTTTGTGTGTATTACGTACATCTGCTGTTTCTTTTGAGAGGTCTAATTCACTACATTTAAATCATCAGTCACTTTCTTCACTAACACCCCCACATCAGCCTCCTCCTCAAGCATCGAATCATTTGAGTTCCCTGTTCTCTTTGATATGTCTTTAATTTCTATTTCTGGAATCCAAAGCAGAACATGGTTTTTATTCTCTGCCAGCACAGATGCATCTGTATTAGTCTGGGACCTGGGTCTTACCTTTGTAACTTGAAGTCACAATCCTTCCCTGAGAAATGCAATCTAACCATCAGTAATGTTATGTTATCTATAGCAAGGTTTCTTTTGTTCTGTTCTTTTCTTGCTACCTTTCTCCTTTTGGATCCTCGTTCTGTAGCTCCAAAATGTATTTTTAAACAACAGAAATTAGGTATTAGCTTTTCTCATAAAAATCATACTTTATTACAATTATACCACACTGCTTTTGTGTGAAGATGTCAATTGAGAAATATCCTTGACATTAATGTATATTGTGTGTAGTAAAAGAGGCCTTACTGTATCTCACTGTTCTCTCTCAGTCTTCATAGAAGACATCAGAATGGGCTTTAATCTGCAGCTTGATGGCTCAGCATTCAGTCTACTTAGATATTGATTTCTCTCTTCACCAGGACTCCAATTTTGATAACGGTTCTTCCCGTTCCTCTGAACAAGCCACAGACTATTTGTGCTAGAAATAGACACGGGGATAATTTTGTTTCACCTCATATTATATATGAGAAAACTGGCATTCAGAGAGTTTCAGTGGCATGCCTGGGTCTATTTCTAGCCAAGGCTAGGAATGAGATCCTAGCCTAGTTTTATTGCTAGAATCTGCAACTCTCCACTGAGCTTCAGACTTAATTGTTAACTTGCTCGCTGTCTGTGGCATCCGTGTTTGTGGCAGGACACTTTACTATCTAGGTATAAGACCATTGTCTTTTTTTTCTCCACACCTATATTTTCTTAGTTACAATTCACTGAAAAATCCTGTCAGTTCCACATGGCCTTTATGATTTTCTCCCTCTTAAGTCCTGTCCTTTTGCTTAGGGTATGAAGATTCTCCTTCATCCTTTGTTTCCTCTAGTTATTTGCCCAAGAGAAAGATGGTGTATAGAAGATGTCTTTTTATTTTACTTTTGCTATGCCTGACCCAGAAATTAAAGCAAGCCAAAGGGTACTTCCCTGGAAATCCTTTATAAGTGAATCTACAACTACTTTTAGAAATGTATTATTCTAAATGACATATATTCTTTTCAGGATCCTACAAATTCCCTTCATCTCCTGTGAATCTACGTGTCTGTGTGTGTGTGTGTGTGTGTGTGTGTGTGTGTGTGTGTTTTATGTTGAATTATAATGCATGTAAGCATGATGTTCTTGGGATATTCCTTACACAGTGCCTAACAGAATGATGGGACTGGTTTGATGGGAGAATCAGCCACATTTCAATTTTTCGAATGCAGTTTCTACTATTAATCTGTGACGCTGAGAAAAGTTGAATGTTAGGTTCAATTCCAACTAAGGTTTACTAGTATCCAATTTTTTTCCTCCTTTTTTTTCATTATGTGACTTAGAAAGATCTTGCTTCAGAATGTTCATATGTGGAAGAAAAGAGAAACCATAGTGTTTTCAGTTTTAAAGCCAAGCAGGAAAGGCAAGTGTCCTTATCTTTCCTGAAGGCAAAGGATTGAAAACTAAGTGAAACTTCAAGTTACTTAACCTCTTAGGATTTAAGCTTTTTCAATAGTATCCCATAGGTAAAGATAATTGTATGTTCTAAATATCATATATGTATTCCAATGACATCTTTGGTAAATAACCTCCATGGACCTCTTCCTCGTCATCTCATATTAATAAAATGAAAATGTAAGCCTTTCTTTAATTACTGGTTACTAGTTATTTCTTGAAGACCTATTGTCAGTTTGACAATGATAGAGTATATATCAATATTGGAATGTACTTAGTTAGAATTGATGGTTCATAGTGCTTAATTCCTGAAAACTAGCACACATAAAAGTCAGCAGGCATTGTAGCTCCCTCCAGTTAAAGGAAGTCAATGGTTTTCCTTAAGGTAATCTTCAGTTATAACCTAGGAATAGAGATTGTTGACTGAAAGCAATGTATAAAACATGAAAATGCTGCCATTTACTCTGTACTATTATTGCAATCAAAGGTCAGAAAAGCATATTCATAGCTTAAATATTGTGATATAAGCATTGTTATTTTGAGTCAGTCAGCAGAGTGCAAAGTTTTAGTATGTTTCATTTAGGAAGCAATGACAAAACATATAACATCACGCTAAAGCATGAGTTGCTAAGGAAGTGGATCACCGCAGGCTCACAAAGACCTTTTGATTGTAAGTAGGTATGAAGAGATAGATGCAATTTAGCAAGGGTGTCAAAGTCAGGAGAGCAAAAGGCATAGGGCATTAGGGGATGGAGAAATAATTATTCAAGATCTTAGACAGTAGTCCAGTCAATTAATGGCTTAAGATCTGCTAGAGGAGAGCATGTCCTTCAGCAACATTACTTCATCTAATCAGATAGAATCTTAAACTGTCTCTTGAGACTACTTGAAGTATTTCATGTTATTAATATGTTAACCAAAATGGTGGTAGACTGGGAAAACCTCTTGGTGATCAAATCAAGGAACACTACCTGATGTTTCTTATTGAATCATAATGGTGCTTCTGCAAAGTCCCTGAAGGAGGAAAGACTTTCAAACTTTAGTGATGAAACTCTTACTTAATAATATTGTGACCTCCAAATTTCCACACTTGTCTTTGGAGTTTCATATACCATGGTCAAAAGTGAGGCAGAGGCCAAAGTTAAGCAGATGCTCTTGCGGATGTTCCAGAAACAGCCTTCATTCTTTTGTCAAACTCAACAAAGATAAAACAAAAGCCTAAATCAAGAGTGTTGATTCAGCTTTCTCCTACCTCCAAGCTCTAGGTGTTTAGCAAGGCTGAAAATAGGCTCTATTGTACCTGCTGCTTTATAAAGATTGATAGATGCTGTCTTTTTGGAGTGTTACCTTGAGAAAATTTCTATGGTAGATCAATGTATTGGGAACCTGACATGATTGATAACAGAGACATGCTTTGAAGTGTACGGGAGATGGGCAATTGCTAGGATGTGCCATTTTTTGTCTTAGATGGGAAGAAAGGAGACATTTGTGGAGAAAAGGTACATCATTGAAGTTAGAGATGTAAACTTGAATAATGGTCCACATTTTCTAACTGTATGACGTTGAGGGAAACTAACTTAGCATTAATTTCTTGTCTGAAGAATTCTACCAATTTCCAAATCTTTTGAGAATGCAATAGACTATCTATAATACACACAAAACAATATTTCTCTTCTGTGTATCAATAACGGAGCACCTAGAGCCTCTTTACAAAGGGCATATGGCGATGTCCACCAATATTCAACAGAAGTGTCGCATCAGTGAGGTGTAAATTGTCACAGAAGTTAAACATTAGCAGTGGTTTTATGTAACTAGTTATATAAGTTTCTGAGAAGAGACATTCACATTTACATGCTTGTTTTTTAATCAAAGATAAGAGGATTTTTGAGGGAGAAAATTTACTGAAATGTGGAATTAATTTGAACCCTATTTTTCTCTTTTATTTATTGCTATTTCACAGCATCCCTGAGCTGTTCAGGATAGAGGCCCAATATAACTGATGTCCTATTTTATTTTTTATATTTTCCATCTCTTATTATTTTATGCATAGAGTTAAAAGTCACTTTAGATGTTAAAAACTATTTACGTAACTAGCAAAATTAGATGAGGTTTTCTAAGCTATTGTGTACTCCACAGCATATTTTCTATCTGAGTAGATAGGCAAAAATTAGCTCCAAAGAGATCAGATTAATCAAATTTAGGAGTGAATGTAAATTTAAATCAACCATGCAACCCTGCTGTACAGCAATTAACATTTCATGGTAAAATGAAGTGTGATGAGAGTGAATTCCAAATTCTGTGCAGAACTGACAATATTTTGTTTCATGGAGTATTTGAGCAAAGAATAGAAGTTTCAAAGAAAAACAATTGTTAATGCACTGGCTTTGACATCTCATGAAATAATCTAAGTTTGAACATAATTTATATTTAAAGGGCTTCTATTTTTTTTAAATCTCACTGTTTTCCTCTTTATAAGCCAACTAAGGTTTTCTTAGTCTTGGCATTCTTGGTCCTTCGGATGGCATAATTCTTTCTTAATAAACTTTTCTATGCACTGTGGTTTGCTTAACGGCATTGTTAGGAGCTAGCCATCCGGTACAAACCTACTGTAAGTCAATTCCTCCCATCAGTGACAGTTGTGATGCCAATTATGCCTCCAGATGCAAGGCATTGACTTGAGAATGAAACTAAGAGAGTTACCTCACACAGGTACTCTTGCCCCCAAATTGTACAACTTTTAATGTATTCTATCTGGACAAATTCCCCCTTAAAAGGATGAAAAAATGCTGATAGTTTTCTTCAACTCTAACTCTACGTGGCCGTTTCTTCCTCTCACTATTTAAAAGGGGAAAACAGAATTTCAGAGACTGCTGTTCCTTGGAGGACGGTCTTTGAGACTCACAGAGACTTACAGACTCCACAATGTGGAGGAAAACATAGAAATCATAGTTGGTAAAAGCAAAGGACTGCAGCAATGCAAGTTCTCTATGAATGTCACCCAAGAGTCTGCATTTTTACAGTTATTCTTGGTTGCCATGGAGATGTGTGTGAAGAAATTGGAGAAGAGGAAACAGAGGGTGGAAGGTTGTCGGGGTAGGTGGGTAGCAATAATACATTTCTCAAGAATTCAAGTAGTAAAATGAACTCTCTTTATAATGTTTATTTTTTAAAAAGCTATTTACAGATGAAACAAGTATTGCGATTTGTGCCCTGATTAGCATCTCTCTGGTTCTAAGTTAAGTACCTCACCCACCGTCATGAGGTAGCTATTACCTTGCCTCACTCAAGTTTATTCTTCTGCATAGTGACTAGAGAGCAGTATTTGCCTTTTGAAGGCGTAAAAAGGCTCACTGCTAATCTGCAATATCCACAAATATGCGGCTGTGATAGTACTGGGTCTGCTGACAAGGCCAGGAAGCTGCAGGTGGCTGCAGTGCCTATACATAGGCACTATTGCTAGACAACAGAGATTCTAATTTAATCCACCCAAGTCAGGGAGAACACAACATGAATTAAAGCTTTCTGAAGATGTCTGGTTTGTTATGCTTATGACACAGCGTACAGGTAGTATTTTCTAATTCAGTATTCAGTTATTTTATACTTCCTCATTTGCTCTTTCCTGAGATATTGGTTGTACATTGTTCCTTGAACAAGACAGTATGACACGACATACATGCTTGGTGTGACAGTGGTAAACTGGCTGGACAGTGGGCACTTTTGCTCTCTGCAGTGAGCTCATCTTCCATCCCTGGTGAGAAATCTCCTTTAATAAATGTTATCCTTAATCACGACTCAAATGATCCTTTCCTGAAATCTGGCTTCTCTGTCACCTGCTGCTGTCACCTTATATTGGAATGAGACATGACTATATATCAATGCGATTGAATCCGTCAAATTTTGCTTTGTATGATGATCTTCTGCTCTGTAGAATGCAGTTTATGTTGGTAAATTCATAAAGACTTTGTAGTTAGCGTTAGAAATAACCTAATGATGTTCTTTCCCTTGTTTCAAAGACAGGGCATAGGTAATTTATTGTAGACTCAGTCACTCCAAATAGGTCAGAGTCATGAAATTTGAGAACCCTTCATTTGAGGCTATCAAGTCATTGGGGAGATTAAATCTACATTGTGCTTTAATCTGCTGGATGGCTGCTGTCATCAGTAAAATGTCGAATCTGTCGGCATAGTTAATGGAAGGGGCACTGTCCTGGTAATCAGCGGCGGCATGCAGTGACAAGTAATTTTATTGAAGTACCAAGTAAGAACTTAACCCTCTTGATTTCTTCCCTTGAACCCATTTTCTTCCATCAGATGGAATGAGGAAAATTTTAGAAAATATAGTGAATTCCATGTCAATTTTAAACAAAATGTTTCTCACCCTTACTCCTAAATTTAGTGTATCTGAACAGTGAGGCCTGGAGGAAGGAAGAGATTACAAGGAAAAAAGTAATTTTATAAGATTAATATAGACTCTCTCCGTCTCCTTCTCCCTCTCCCTTTTTCTCTTTTATCTTGTGTTAGGTCACTGTCTTGGTAGTAACCCTTTGTAATATATGTGTCCTGCTTCTCCACAGATGCAAGGTCAGTTCTCTCATGTCTATACAAACACTTATCCTTGCCGTTGATAGAAACAAGTATTCATGATAAAATAGGTTCTCTTCCCCCTTTTGAATGAGGGTTGAGTAGAAAAAAGGAGAAATGCAGGTTAATTTTTCTACTGATAAAATGATCTAAAATTTTGTTGCAAAAGCTTCAAAGTCAGACATGAGAAGCAGGCGATCTTACTGTTGCAATATATACAAGCTTGAGTGTAATGTTTCCTTTCTTTAAAAATTTAGAACCATACTTGAAGCAAACATAGAATCATTCCATTAGTGCTTAAAGAACTAAATCACTCAAATTATAAATAATTTTTAAATTAGTAACCTTACATGTACATATGTTTTATGACACTATATATCCAGATTCTATTTTGTTTCCATGCTGATTTCTGCAGGCTACTGGTAACAGGAGTTTAATGATTGTCAATGTCTAACTCTGTGTCATTCAGAACTCAGATGGTAAGATTTCGTTCTTAATACCAAATCTTAGGATGTGGGGCTGTGAAATTGTACATCTAACTCAACTTCACATAATTTTAGAAGCTTTTATTTTCACTCTTTAAATCTGAAAATGACTACACTTTGTCAGGCATCTCAGTTGTCAAAGAACAGCGGTAGTGGCTGTGACTCAACCTGGAGGTTGAAACAGAAAGGTAATGAACGACGTTCTGAAATGAGAAAACAAGGTTAATGGTGATATTTGAATGAAACCTTTTCAAACCCACTGTCAAAACACAACTTCTTTCCCCCTCTCGTTTGAATTTCATGGCAACCTCACTACTTGACTTTCTTGTGGGGTGTGCTTTCTGAATGCCTTTCATTTAATAGGCATATTTTAGAAATCTAATTTTGCTGTCTGCATCAGATCAGTGATACTGTGGAAACCTAACAATTTTAGGCTGTCTGGATGCCGTTTCCATCAGGTAATTAGCATTGTTATTGAGGGTGACATGGGGGAAGTTATCTCTCTCTCTCTCTCTCTCTCTCTCTCTCTCTCTCTCTCTCTCACTCTGTGTGTCTTACTTGCTCTAGACCACAGCCCCTCCACTTTTATAAAGGATGTGGTTTCGCCAACTTCTCTTATTTATGTGCTGCTGTTTCTCATTATAAACTCTATTTATGTCTGTCTGCCGTGCTTCCTGGAGGTTTTACAAGGTCTTCTCGCATGCTCACATCATGGCTGGGTTAGGAATAGGTGGTCTAAAGAGGTTAGCTCCGTAGAATGTTAGAGCTGGATCTCTGGCTTCTCATTTAACAGAAGAGAGAACTGGGATTCAGGAAGACCACTGTGTTTTCCAGATAATCCAATCTTCTCTATCTTCCCCTCTTTTGGTGTCTTAGCGCTAATTCTCCTTCTTTTTCTATTTTAGAATTTTTTTCAGGATCTGAAAAAACAGTTAATTTATATCAGCTTTTTGAAAAAATAAATTTCCTTGTTTTGTTGAATAACATCACAGACCCCACCCATTCTGCTGCCTTGTGCATTAGTTTTGGCCCAAAATGTTTATCTTCTGTGTGCATTTTAAATATTTATGAATTAAATAATGAAGGAAACAATAAACCTCAGGAAAAAATGATGACTACTGTTCAAATCCACAGTTCCTATTCTGGCAAATTTACTTTAAATCATAGTTCCATTCAGTGACTTATTTATTGATATACACCAGGTATCTATAATTTGCCTGCTGTGATTTCATACGGCAATGTATGGCAAGACTCGGGACTGTAGTTTCCTGTGGGAATGTGAATAGACACTTTGCAAAGCATTTACATCTTTCTTATTGTGAATTATGTGAAGATATTAAAAACGTTAACTCAATATAGGCCTATATGTTTCCTTTCCTAGCCCTCTGATTTTATATGTATTGTGATGGCAATATTCTTCCTGCCTTTTGTCCCTTACTCTTCAACTGTACAAGACATTTTATCCCTTCTGCTAACCATTAAGGTTCTTTGCAAATATTTTTTGAAGTCTTTCATAGAGCTTCCCAGTTTTCTGTGTTTCTTTCTTGTTTTGTTTCCAAGAATTCCCTTTACTATAAGATAGGCTTGATTTTATAAATCTAGCAAATGATGGAGAAAATTTTATGAAAATCTCATTAAAATGTGGCCCTGTAGGTGAGTAAATAGTAAGATAAAAGCAAACACAGAAAACTATTTTTAATGACTTTTTGCATAAGTACTGTTAATATCTCAATGACAAGGAGAGGATCTATCATTAGGCGATAATGGCAAATGCTGGGGTATGGACCCAGGCTAATTAGCTGTTTACTGATTTCTTACCATTGAGTTAGTATCCCTTGAGCATTTAATTCTTTGTCTTGTTATTGTGTTGACACTCCAAGTGAAGCCTTTTTAAAACTCACATATATTAAACGTATCTTCTCTCAGAGTGAATTCTGAGATAAGTCTTTTAAATTCCTGTCTTGAATTCTTCCCCCTTGCCACATATTATTTTATCATGGAATAGTGAAAATGAAAATGTATTGTCTGCAAGGGTTCTGCATTGTGTACGGAGCAGACCAGATGCACTTGCTGATATCTAGTCGCTCATTCTAAACCCTGCAGCTTATTACTAGAGTATTTTCTAGGGAATGTTTTTTTTTAATTTTTTCTTCTTTGTGGTTGATACTTACGTAGTGGGGGCATTAATTTCCCTGCTTTTCTAGTTCATTCTCATTTTTTTACATTCTTTGCCTGTCTAAAATTATGATTTTCTTGGTTCCTTCCTAGCTAATAAAGACACAAAATGTCATAGTACCTATATCCAGCTGAATGTTTTTAACATTTGGTCAGCTTTTGAGGTATCTGCAGATGACGTCTATCTGATTAAGTCAATAATTCTTAATCCTTATGGACAGCCATCTGAGTATTTCATATTTTCAACATATAGCTATCAATATTCCTCCCTTGTATATTCAGCAAAGAGAGGTCTGATTCTGAAGAATGCAGCAATATTCTAGGTAGGAAAGGCAGAAAGTTAAATGGTGGAACTGGGTCAAAACCCAGAAGGTTTTGGTTTCTAGAAGACATGGGAAAGTAGAGTGTTTGGATGAAGTACATATGAAAGAAGAGGGGGAAAATTCCTCTCAAAGTATTGGTAGGGCCTTGAGTTGTTCCAAAGGAGAAAGGTAAAGAGAACTAAACAAGTATTGACTAACATTGGTGGTCTCTCAAATTTTTTCTTAAAGAGAAACAATAAAATTAGTGAAGAAAATATTGAGTACAGCTCTTATACAAACATGTATCACCTGTTGAAGACTTAAAGCATCGCATCCAAAAGAGGTTTCCATTAGCATCATCCCCTCTTTTATAATGGTTGCATTGAACATTTTTCTGTAAAAGTAAATATGAAATATTCTTAGTGCTATATTTACATAATTAATCTCTAATATCTCACAATCACTCTGAAAATTCCTCTTTAGGTTACCACCAGCATCTGTGTGTCACTACTTCACCCTTTGGATTATCATAATTTGCTAGTCAGTCTTGTACTTCATAGACATCATAGCTGGTAAAGTCATGGTTGCTTTCTGCCTTTGGAAGCTTTCCTTGTGTCTGATAGTACCATGGAAGCCAGCACTAGAGAAAAGGCATTCTGCTCATAGATCTCAAATTAGATTTAAAACCTCTTAACAAGAAGAGATCATGTCTAATACTGAACTCAAGCCTACCTACTACCCATAGCTAGTGAAGTCATGGATCTTAAAGAATTTACAAATTTCTCTTTAGTAAACCAATATTATCCCTAAATGTATTCTAATGGAATCCAATCCCAATATATACATCTACAAGACAACTTCTACTCCTTAGGCTCAGGGAACATTGCTGAAATAATGGTGGAGTTTATCAGAGAGTCTGTTGTGAGTTTCTGTCTCCTAAGAACAGAAGAAACTACATGGATGAAACTTTGCCAGCACGACTGCTTACATGTAAGCTGAAAAGGGGCTACAACAAACAATTTAATGTAGACGGAGGAAAGATTTTCCACGAAAATCTAGCCAACTAAGGAAAGTTAAGGCTTGGAGAAGTAGTGTTCATTATGGAAAATCAACCAATTTGCTATCCAGTACCAAA
This sequence comes from Rattus norvegicus, assembly GCF_021556685.1. Lineage (NCBI taxonomy): Eukaryota > Metazoa > Chordata > Mammalia > Rodentia > Muridae > Rattus > Rattus norvegicus. The sequence goes on along the minus strand of NC_141547.1, from coordinate 57,211,679 downwards.
TGGTGAGCCCTGAAAACATACTTTTAAGTTAAATTATACACATTGAACAAGTTATATTTATAATATATGTATATACCTATATGCAGACAAAACTATTTACATTTTAATTTAATTTAATACATTTGTTTACTTTACCTTACAGGTTCTTTGAATATATGTATGTATATATATGTATATATATATATATATATATATATATATATATATATATGTGATGACATTTGACTTTGGGATTTTTGGTTCTTTTTTTTTTTTTTTTTTTGGTTTTTTTTTTTTTTTTTTTCGGAGCTGGGGACCGAACCCAGGGCCTTGCGCTTCCTAGGCAAGCGCTCTACCACTGAGCTAAATCCCCAACCCCTGACTTTGGGATTTTTATGTGACTCCTATGTGTGCAAAATCTAAGTGTCTCTGGATTTATGAGTGTTATGCTTTTTCTGATGGGAGGAGAAGGTTGGGAGGATCTTGTAGGAGTTGTGGAAGTGGAAAGCATAATCAGAATATATTGTTTGGACAAGATCAATTTTCAATAAAATAAAGTTAAATAAAACAAAACAAAAACCTCTGTGAATTTGAAAGAAAAAAAGGAAGGGCATATTTATAGGTATGAATGAAGAGAGAAAAGAAGGGAGAATTATGTAATTATATCATAATCTCAAAAAAAGAAGTAATTAAACCCACTTTTATCGTCACAGTTTTTAACATATTAAAAAGGGTTTGAATAGGCCCTGTAATATTTTACGATGATCTTATCAACCTGTTGATTTAGGAAGAGATGTCCATATGCTACCTTTCTATTGAACCTCTTATATTTCATGGCAGCTCCATTCTGCAAGCATCGAGTGAGTTTGCTGTGTGAGAATGATCCCAGTCATAATTTTGCACGCAATCTGCAGTTGTTTTTCTGATGATTTTGATGTTTTGAGATGATTATACTTCTCAAAATTAACCCCACCTTCTTGTTTCATATTCCTCATTGGCACAGTATATGCAGGCATGATGTAGCTACAGGGGCAATGGTTGGAGTACCCTGGCTGTGGTTTGGAGCATTTAATGCATAAAACTACTTTGTCTTCATGTTATTGCTTAATCTATAATTGAGCAGCATTTCTGTATTGCTTTAATAGTTACCTTGGCAGTGTGTGTGAGCTTGCACATACACACACTCACACACACACACTGACACACATACTCAACATACCCAAATGTAGTTTCCTTTATTAATCACTCTATGAAAGACCACATTACTTGATGTTATCTTATGTACATACACACAGTGGATATTCTCAATAGAAGTAGAAACCAAAGTGTAATTAACTCTCTAGAATTTAAGAAGGAAATGCCCTGCCCCCTAAAATTACTCTAATTCATAATACATTCTTTTCTTGGACCCTGATTGTCATCCTCATGTTATTTTTGCCTTATAAAACATTCTTTTCATCATATAACTCTTCTTTAAAACAAAAAAAATCATGCTGAGCATTTGGGTCACTATCCTCTGAGAAAATTAGACATCACTATTTTTTTATCAGAACAGCAGAGACTCTTTGCAAAAGACCCCTGGATTAAGCCTCGTGACTTATAACACTCCTTCATAGGAGAAGGTTGTTGAAAGGGTCATTGGGACTTCATCTGTCATCCTGGCTGCTCTACTCTGCATCCTTAGCCACTGTCTGTAATTCTACCATATTTGCACATGGCTTTATAGTGTTGAAGTCTCTAAGGAGTTGGAATATATGAATTGAATCCAGTGAATTTATGGGAGAGGACACCACGTATGAAGCTATGAAGAAGTTATCTCCATGTTGGGGACAAACCTTTTTAGTAGACTGTCTGCTTTGGGGTTACTCACATTTCTGGAAGTAACTCATCATTGATGTCTAAGTGACCCCAACTAGTTCTCCAACGTGGACTTTGTTGGTATCTATTTTGGTTTGTTACTAGGCTGCAAAAATGAAGGAATGGATGTTTGTTTACTCCTTTCCCAGAGAAAGAAGTCCTGTATCCCTTGCTTGCAGGCAGAAGATTGTAAGCTGATGAGTTGACTAGTGTGAATTATAGAAGTTTCTTTTCAAAATAATCCCTCTGTAAATCATGCTGTAGGTCACACAATGTATCCAGTGTTCATACCAAGATGATCTTTTATGCCAATTGCAAGTGTCCTTTGCTACTTCTGCTAACTTTAGTTTTTGCATGTTTTAAAAAAATACAAAGATCTAGGGTTTTGTTTGGTTTTGTTTTTAATCTCATTGCTCAATAGCTTCTCATGGCCCAACTACTGAAAGTTCATAAATAGGTCAAGTGGGGCATCACTGAGACTTAGTCCGTCTTTTCATACGCTAACACTTACAGTACTATAATGTGAATATAGTTCCATGCGCTTATGAAGTGTAGCTTGTTCCTGGGTGATATTAGAAAGAACTTGTAATTAGGAAAATACACAGAACAATGTGGTTGAATGCTATGAAAACTAATAATCTTCTAACCCTACATAAGAAACAAATACTAAAGTAAAATAAATTCATTCATATTCATTAAATATAGTTTTAAAAAGATTCTTATATTTTGCCGGGCTGATTTAATGTTACCAGCAAAATGTCCCTTTTTGCAACTTCAAAGATCTTTTCAAGTTCATATGTGTTCTGGGATCACAGAGCCACTAAAGGAAATTGGGCTTTTGCCTAGTAGTTATGGAATAACTTTCCCTTGTTCCAAAATATTATGGAACTAAGAGGATATTGTATTGGTTTTCTGCCCAGAAAAATGATGCCTCATTCTCCGATTATGTAGTTAGCTGTTCTCCATTCTGTAATCTCCACCACTGTATGTGGCTGTCATGCTGTGTTTTGCAACTGAGGGTGACTGTGCCTCCAGGGCAATATCTGCTTCCTCTGGAGACATTTTGGGTTGTTCTATGTAGCCTGGTGTTATTGGCTTCTAGTAAAAGAGGCATGGATGTTACTGCGCATTCTAGTGTTGTAACTAGGCCCCTGCAACAAAGAATTATTGAGCTCCAAATGTCAATAGAGCGAAAGCTGAGAAACCCTGTTTTACACTATTTCATATATTTTATGTTTAGTACCTTGGAAGATTGACACTGTATGAGGCTTAGTCTTGTATTTCCCAAAGTTTCTCAAAACACAAAGCTTATTCTATATATACTGTATGGTGAATGACTCTCAAATGGAAGTTTGCCTTTGATTATTAAATTTTTATGTTTTTTACTCGATATCATTAGTGAAGTTTTGAAAAGACTAAACTTTTATATTTGGCACATAAATGATTCTCACAATTAAAGAAAGAAAGCATTCTGCATATTTTTTTCAGAATGCTTGTTAGTTTACTCTTCATACCCACCAGAATGAATTTTCAAATTATATATTCTGTACAGAAATATCAACATAAATGTGCTTTCATGAAGCATGCATCTGCTATCAGTGAGGCTGACTGAAATTTAGACATATGCTGGGTGGCAGCAGATAAGTTGGGAATTAGTTGTGATAGGTAATCCACAAAATAGCTAGACCACATGCCAGTAATCAAGAATTCACTGTAATTACTTTAATCTGTAATCAGCTCAAGGCAGTGCACAAAAGACTGGCAGAGGAATTCTGCGACCAGAGAGGAAGTTGGTTAATTATTCCAAGACCATGTCTTTGTTCTTGTATTGATTTTCAATTGTGTGACCTTTTTATTCATTCATTTATATATTTATTCATTCAATACAATGCGTTAATTACTCTAGGAACATATTAATTACAGAAGGAACAATAAACAATAAATATATCCCCTGACCTCTCAATACATCCAAGCTCAGAGTGAGAGAGGGGCATGCAAATTAGCTCATATGCTGCATCTTCATTCTGTTTGTCCCCTGAAAATGGAGAAGATGGAGGTTCAAAGTTAATAGGCAGTAATTATGAGGGAGTTCTTAGTTTTTATACTGGAATGAAAATAATTATTGGAAAGCATACAGACTTATGCGGGGATGCACATCTGTTGTTGCGAAGGCAGACAGCTTAGTTTATTCATGAAACTAAAGAACTTTAGTTTAAGCTGAAATTTTTGCTTCTTGAAAGAATATTCTGGTCCCGCCAGGGAGGGCCCAGGAGCAGCAGGACCCCTGCCTGAGACACCGCCGGAACCTGAAGGAAACAGACTGGATAAACAGTTCTATGCACCCAAATCCCGTGGGAGGGAGAGCTAAACCTTCAGAGAGGCAGACAAGCCTGGGAAACCAGAAGAGACTGCTCCCTGCACACACATCTCGGACGCCAGAGGAAAAAGCCAAAGACCATCTGGAACCCTGGTGCACTGAAGCTCCCGGAAGGGGCGGCACAGGTCTTCCTGGTTGCTGCCGCTGCAGAGAGCCCCTGGGCAGCACCCCACGAGCGAACTTGAGCCTCGGGACCACAGGTAAGACCAACTTTTCTGCTGCAAGAAAGCTGCCTGGTGAACTCAAGACACAGGCCCACAGGAACAGCTGAAGACCTGTAGAGAGGAAAAACTAAACACCCGAAAGCAGAAAACTCTGTCCCCATAACTGACTGAAAGAGAGGAAAACAGGTCTACAGCACTCCTGACACACAGGCTTATAGGACAGTCTAGCCACTGTCAGAAATAGCAGAACAAAGTAACACTAGAGATAATCTGATGGCGAGAGGCAAGCGCAGGAACCCAAGCAACAGAAACCAAGACTACATGGCACCATCGGAGCCCAATTCTCCCATCAATACAAACATGGAATATCCAAACACACCAGAAAAGCAAGATCTAGTTTCAAAATCATTTTTGATCATGATGCTGGAGGACTTCAAGAAAGACGTGAAGAACTCCCTTAGAGAACAAGTAGAAGCCTACAGAGAGGAATCGCAAAAATGCCTGAAAGAATTCCAGGAAAACATAAATAAACAAGTAGAAGCCCATAGAGAGGAGACACAAAAATCCCTGAAAGAATTCCAGGAAAACACAATCAAACAGTTGAAGGAATAAAAAATGGAAATAGAAGCAATCAAGAAAGAACACATGGAAACAACCCTGGATATAGAAAACCAAAAGAAGAGACAAGGAGCTGTAGATACAAGCTTCACCAACAGAATACAAGAGATGGAAGAGAGAATCTCAGGAGCAGAAGATTCCATAGAAATCATTGACTCAACTGTCAAAGATAATGTAAAGCGGAAAAAGCTACTGGTCCAAAACATACAGGAAATCCAGGACTCAATGAGAAGATCAAACCTAAGGATAATAGGTATAGAAGAGAGTGAAGACTCCCAGCTCAAAGGACCAGTAAATATCTTCAACAAAATCATAGAAGAAAACTTCCCTAACCTAAAAAAAGAGATACCCATAGACATACAAGAAGCCTACAGAACTCCAAATAGATTGGACCAGAAAAGAAACACCTCCCGTCACATAATTGTCAAAACACCAAACGCACAAAATAAAGAAAGAATATTAAAAGCAGTAAGGGAAAAAGGTCAAGTAACATATAAAGGCAGACCTATCAGAATCACACCAGACTTCTCGCCAGAAACTATGAAGGCCAGAAGATCCTGGACTGATGTCATACAGACCCTAAGAGATCACAAATGCCAGCCCAGGTTACTGTATCCAGCAAAACTCTCAATTAACATTGATGGAGAAACCAAGATATTTCATGACAAAACCAAATTTACACAATATCTTTCTACAAATCCAGCACTACAAAGGATAATAAATGGTAAAGCCCAACATAAGGAGGCAAGCTATACCCTCACAGAAGCAAGAAACTAATCGTCTTGGCAAGAAAACAAAGAGAATGAAAGCACACAAACATAACCTCACATCCAAATATGAATATAATGGGAAGCAATAATCACTATTCCTTAATATCTCTCAATATCAATGGCCTCAACTCCCCAATAAAAAGACATAGATTAACAAACTGGATACGCAACGAGGACCCTGCATTCTGCTGCCTACAGGAAACACACCTCAGAGACAAAGACAGACACTACCTCAGAGTGAAAGGCTGGAAAACAACTTTCCAAGCAAATGGTCAGAAGAAGCAAGCTGGAGTAGCCATTCTAATATCAAATAAAATCATTTTCCAACTAAAAGTCATCAAAAAAGATAAGGAAGAACACTTCATATTCATCAAAGGAAAAATCCACCAAGATGAACTCTCAATCCTAAATATCTATTCCCCAAATACAAGGGCACCTACATACGTAAAAGAAACCTTACTAAAGCTCAAAACACACATTGCACCTCACACAATAATAGTGGGAGATTTCAACACCCCACTCTCATCAATGGACAGATCATGGAAACAGAAATTAAACAGTGATGTAGACAGACTAAGAGAAGTCATGAGCCAAATGGACTTAACGGATATTTATAGAACATTCTATCCTAAAGCAAAAGGATATACCTTCTTCTCAGCTTCTCATGGTACTTTCTCCAAAACTGACCATATAATTGGTCAAAAAACGGGCCTCAACAGGTACAGAAAGATAGAAATAATCCCATGCGTGCTATCGGACCATCACGGCCTAAAACTGGTCTTCAATAACAATAAGGGAAGAATGCCCACATATACGTGGAAATTGAACAATGCTCTACTCAATGATAACCTGGTCAAGGAAGAAATAAAGAAAGAAATTAAAAACTTTTTAGAATTTAATGAAAATGAAGGTACAACATACCCAAACTTATGGGACACAATGAAAGCTGTGCTAAGAGGAAAACTCATAGCGCTGAGTGCCTGCAGAAAGAAACAGGAAAGAGCATATGTCAGCAGCTTGACAGCACACCTAAAAGCTCTAGAACAAAAAGAAGCAAATACACCCAGGAGGAGTAGAAGGCAGGAAATAATCAAACTCAGAGCTGAAATCAACCAAGTAGAACCAAAAAGGACCATAGAAAGAATCAACAGAACCGAAAGTTGGTTCTTTGAGAAAATCAACAAGATAGATAAACCCTTAGCCAGACTAATGAGAGGACACAGAGAGTGCGTCCAAATTAACAAAATCAGAAATGAAAAGGGAGACATAACTACAGATTCAGAGGAAATTCAAAAAATCATCAGATCTTACTATAAAAACCTATATTCAACAAAACTTGAAAATCTTCAGGAAATGGACAATTTCCTAGACAGATAGCAGGTACCGAAGTTAAATCAGGAACAGATAAACCAGTTAAACAACCCCATAACTCCTAAGGAAATAGAAGCAGTCATTAAAGGTCTCCCAACCAAAAAGAGCCCAGGTCCAGACGGGTTTAGTGCAGAATTCTATCAAACCTTCATAGAAGACCTCATACCAATATTATCCAAACTATTCCACAAAATTGAAACAGAGGGATCACTACCGAATTCCTTCTATGAAGCCACAATTACTCTTATACCTAAACCACACAAAGACCCGAAAAAGAAAGAGAACTTTTCCCTTATGAATATCGATGCAAAAATACTCAATAAAATTCTGGCAAACCGAATCCAAGAGCACATCAAAACAATCATCCACCATGATCAAGTAGGCTTCATCCCAGGCATGCAGGGATGGTTTAATATACGGAAAACCATCAACGTGATCCATTATATAAAGAAACTGAAAGAACAAAACCACATGATCATTTCATTAGATGCTGAGAAAGCATTTGACAAAATTCCACACCCCTTCATGATAAAAGTCCTGGAAAGAATAGGAATTCAAGGCCCATACCTAAACATAGTAAAAGCCATATACAGTAAACCAGTTGCATCTGGAACACATGGGCACTGGAAAAAATTTCCTGAACAAAACACCAATGGCTTATGCTCTAAGATCAAGAATCGACAAATGGGATCTCATAAAACTGCAAAGCTTCTGTAAGGCCAAGGACACTGTGGTTAGGACAAAACGGCAACCAACAGATTGGGAAAAGATCCTTACCAATCCTACAACAGATAGAGGCCTTATATCCAAAATATACAAAGAACTCAAGAAGTTAGACCGCAGGGAAACAAATAACCCTATTAAAAAATGGGGTTCAGAGCTAAACAAAGAATTCACAGCTGAGGAATGCCGAATGGCTGAGAAACACCTAAAGAAATGTTCAACATCTTTAGTCATAAGGGAAATGCAAATCAAAACAACCCTGAGATTTCACCTCACACCAGTGAGAATGGCTAAGATCAAAAACTCAGGTGACAGCAGATGCTGGCGAGGATGTGGAAAAAGAGGAACACTCCTCCATTGTTGGTGGGATTGCAGACTGATAAAACCATTCTGGAAATCAGTCTGGAGGTTCCTCAGAAAATTGGACATTGACCTGCCTGAGGATCCAGCTATACCTCTCTTGGGCATATACCCAAAAGATGCCTCAACATATAAAAGAGACATGTGCTCCACTATGTTCATCGCAGCCTTATTTATAATAGCCAGAAACTGGAAAGAACCCAGATGCCCTTCAACAGAGGAATGGATACAGAAAATGTGGTACATCTACACAATGGAATATTACTCAGCTATCAAAAACAACGAGTTAATGAAATTCGTAGGCAAATGGTTGGAACTGGAAAATATCATCCTGAGTGAGCTAACCCAATCACAGAAAGACATACATGGTATGCACTCATTGATAAGTGGCTATTAGCCCAAATGCTTGAATTACCCTAGATCCCTAGAACAAACGAAACTCAAGACGGATGATCAAAATGTGAATGCTTCACTCCTTCTTTAAATGAGGAAAAAGAATACCCTTGGCAGGGAAGGGAGAGGCAAAGATTAAAACAGAGACTGAAGGAACACCCATTCAGAGCCTGCCCCACATGTGGCCCATACATATACAGCCACGCAATTAGACAAGATGGATGAAGCAAAGAAGTGCAGACCGACAGGAGCCGGATGTAGATTGCTCCTGAGAGACACAGCCAGAATACAGCAAATACAGAGGCGAATGCCAGCAGCAAACCACTGAACTGAGAATAGGTCCCCCGTTGAAGGAATCAGAGAAAGAACTGGAAGAGCTTGAAGGGGCTCGAGACCCCAAAAGTACAACAATGTCAAGCAACCAGAGCTTCCAGGGACTAAGCCACTACCTAAAGACTATACATGGACTGACCCTGGACTCTGACCCCATAGGTAGCAATGAATATCCTAGTAAGAGCACCAGTGGAAGGGGAAGCCCTGGGTCCTGCTAAGACTGAACCCCCAGTGAACTAGACTATGGGGGGAGGGCGGCAATGGGGGGAGGGTTGGGAGGGGAACACCCATAAGGAAGGGGAGGGGGGAGGGGGATGTTTGCCCGGAAACCGGGAAAGGGAATAACACTTGAAATGTATATAAGAAATACTCAAGTTAATAAAAAAAAAGAAAGAATATTCTGTACATCTTATACAAATGTATATGGCTGCTAGGGTATCTCTGTCTCCATTTTGTTGGTCCACAACATTTAGGTGCTTCTGTGTTCCTTTGAAGCAACCATCTTACCCTGTGCATGAAAAAGTTTACCTTTTGAAATGTTCTTCTACATTTCTGCTTGCTAAGACACTATGGCTTCATTCAAATGCTAAATATCTCAAAGAGAACTACTATAAAAGCTTCTTACAACCTGGATTAGAATTGTATTTTACAAAATATGGTCTAATGTGGGTAAGAGCAGTTTTTTTGGAAGGGAATTTTTAAGCAAACAGTGAAGGGGCTTAAATTTAAAAAGCACTGTAATTAAATTAAAAAATACTTTCAGAACTTTTATATGAGCTTAACATAAGCTAGCACTAAGTGTTGCACATGACAACATGTGATTTCAGAATGACTGACTAAGATAGCATATGGAAGAGAAGATTGAATAACTGCTCTCACTTTGGTCATACCATATGAGCAGTTGTGTGCCTATATTTTTAGGCAACTTAGGTAACAAATGATACAAAACATGCAAAACCTGGAAGAATATTTAGAATATAGGAAGTCAGCATGCTCAAAAGGCATATGTAAAACGTTGATTTTCATACTTGTTTTGATGGACATGACTCATGAGAATCCATTAATGCCATTTGTATAATTTTAAGTAGTTTACTGTCCATCATTTCAAGAGGAATTAGGTTATAGTACAGGATGCTCATAGAAAGCTATTGCAAAGAACTTTCTGATAAGCATTACAGTATAGCAGTGGGCCTTTTCCAGATTTGAACCAGTGATCCTCAGTAGTGAGTTGGCCTCAGTAAATGGGTGTGTGGCCTACCGAAGCTGTATTACTGCAGTGCTGTTTAACAAATTGTTTACTGACCTCCAGGAATGAAACTTGAACATCTGAACAATGCCTGATTCAACCATATAAAGTACAACCTGCTAATCTTACAAAACCCCAAGAATACTGGCTATGCTATGAGAGGAGAGTTGAAAGGAATCAATAATCACGGAACATTTTATGATCTACAGTGGTATTCTATTTCAAGAACAATTTTGTAGGGAAATACCACAGAGACAAGTGAGAGAACAGACCTAAATTCTTTACAATATATCTAATAGTTTTGGCCCAGATACCAACGTCACTGGAGTTAGATTCCAGCAGAAATATTTGGCAAACTTATAGAAACTGATGCTCAGAAAAACAATATGTCCAAGTTGGCATGTTGGATGGAAGGCTTCAGGGACTCTATTGAAGGAGATTAGACCCATTCTCTCCCTGTTACTTGAGTTTGCAACCATATAGTCTTTGGGTAGGAAAGTGAACACACAGTTCATATTTCCTTTGTCTTTTGCCAGAACCACTAAGTTAAGTTTCCACATGTAAAATGGCCCTATGACCTCACTCCAGTGTTTTCAAATCTCTAATTAGCTAAAAATATTGAGAGTTTCTCTTCCTTCATCTGCCTCTAGTTTCCTTCACTGTTTTCATTGTTTTATTGGTAAAATGAATGAAGCTGGCCCTTCAACAAACAGTTTCACATAATTTGCAAATTCATAATCAAGGGTCATATTAGAACTTTAATTTCCTTTAAAAATTAACAGGATTACTTTTTATCCGATATAGCAGTATCATTTAACTGAAGTCTCCAAACTGCCTAAAGAAAGTCTGTCTGCTAACATCATGCATTTACAGATGGAGAAATTCAGGCAGCCGTACAGCTACAGCTGAAACTTCAAAATCACCGAAGTCTGCTTGATGCCAAGTCTATGATCTATGCAATGTAACCTCTGTCTCCCTAATTGGATTTAGACATTTTTAATAGGGCTCTTTTAAAGCTGATTCTCGCAGAGTTTGAGTAAATTTCCTCGTCGCTAAGTTTGCTGTCGGGCTTTTCAGGTTGCATTTCTGTGAAATGAAGTGAGTTGGTATTTTGCTTACACAGCTCTGCTTCACAATCCTTTGCTTTCTGGTCATGGCCATAAAAGGAAAACGCTTTCTACAAATAGTGTCTCCAGCAGGGAGAAAAAAAAGTATTGTTGCTTTTGATGTGTTTTTACTTCTTTCTTCAGAGAAATCCTTACATGGTAAGCTGCAATAGACAATCATTTACAGAAGAACAGACTTGGAAAGGCAGAGAAAATCGCCCAGAGCCAGAAGAGAAAGAGTTTCTGAATGTGGCCCTCACTTACTAGGGCAGCGTGTCTGTGGCATGCATTCTGTTTATAGTTCTGTTCTTGATTTTTTTCTCCTCCCCTTAGAACGTTGAGTTGAGCTTCTGTTAAGGAGTCAAAAAGTGAAATAACGCCACACTTCCGTGTGAGTAAAACTAGATTTCATGGGGGCACAAATGGAAAAAATTTTTCGCACACCTTTGCCGGCAGCTCTGAGGATAGCATTCGAGATTCTGTTTTCTCAGGGTGATGAGATCAAATTGATATGTCAGCCCAGGCTTTTGTACAGGTCCATGGATCAGAGCTCTCTGTGGTTTCCCTGAAACACAAAGTACAGATTGAGAATTATTGCTGGTTTGAACTTTTAGTCCTGATTTGATTTGGTTGTCCCAGGTGGAGTTAACCTTGTGTGAAGGTAGAAGTAGGTAGGGCTGAAGGTGAGGGGGCCAACTTACTCTTTCCCAAAGGCCCCTTCCAGAAAAAATGTTCGTTTTAAAGGATATACTCTAAGCCAAAGGAGAATTTGTAAGCTTTATAGTGGGGTTTCTAACTGTCTGAGACTTTTGTCATGTATCCGAGCAACTAATTACAAAATATTGACACGAAGCAATGAGCTGGCCTCTTGTTGCATGGCTGAACATGGTTTGTGTCCCAGTGTCATTTGTGTTTCATAGCTTGGTGTTTGCTGTTATCGTTGTTTTGTTTTTCCCTGAATCACCTCATATAAGGTGTCAGTTCTCTGGAGGAAAGGGAAGCAGTGGCTTAGAAATGGGTAAATCCATAGGAGCTCAGCATGGTATCCTCCAGTACAAGGTCCCACAGAAGGCTGGGCAATTCAACTGAATTTTCATTTCCTTGTGACAAACTGGAAGACAGGCTGTACAGTGTGAATATGCCTGTCTCTTTCTTTTACATGTACGGATCGCCTATTGGAAAATAGCATTAATTTTTTTTTCCAGCTTGAATGTGGTATGGTACAAAAAAAATGCATTTAAATTTTATCAACAGATGACCCCATATGTAGCAATGAATATCCTAGTAAGAGCACCAGTGGAAGGGGAAGCCCTGGGTCCTGCTAAGACTGAACCCCCAGTGAACTAGTCTATGGGGGGAGGGCGGCAATGGGGGGAGGGTTGGGAGGGGAACACCCATAAGGAAGGGGAGGGGGGAGGGGGATGTTTGCCCGGAAACCGGGAAAGGGAATAACATTCGAAATGTATATAAGAAATACTCAAGTTAATAAAAAAAAAAAGAAAGAAAAAAAATTTTATCAACAGGTGATGTCACATTTTGGGACACTCACATATAATTCTAGATTAGGATGTGGTTTGAAATATGCATGATACTTTTGAGATATGTTAAGTGTTTAGGTCTGTCAATCACGCTAACTTTTCTATATGAAAATACCATAGAACACTTCCCTGAAAAGGGGTCAAATTTGAGGACAGGTTAGTTGTTATTATTAGTTATTATCGATCGTTATATGTCTTGTGGCATCTATTGTTTTCACTACTCTTCATCAATTTTGTCAGAAATATATTCTGACAGAAGTAAAAATTCATGTAGTAGCCACTGGGACTCCAATTAATGACACCAGCTGCTATGAGTACTGCCTTGTGACGCTGTCATACTTGGCTATACGTTTCCTACATTTCAGATGGTTCTACACACTCATCTTATTTATCCCTATTTTAATGTTACTTTTAAGAGGAAGAAACATGGATTTAGGTTCATTTGCATGTTGGTCTCCTACAAAATGGCACAGCTGAAAGTTAAATGGTATGTCAGATTACACAGCTCAAATTTTAAACATTATGCTGTTGACTCAAGTTTCTGGCTGACTCTCCTTGCCTTTTCTTAAGCAGTTATGAAGACCGAATTGCATATTTTCTCATTTAGTTTCTTTGATGATGTATCTTCAGTGCCTTCCATTTTATGATGTATATTCACAGATTTCTGTTTGGGTAATAGCAATTCCTAGTGCTTCAGTTTTTTCCCTATTGTTTTTGTGCCTTGTGTGCATTTAAACAATATAACTAAATGATAAACACTCTGATGGGGATCATAATCCATGTTTATGTACGTGTGACTGATAGAAGCCAGGGTCTAATAGGCAGAAATTTTGGAAGGAAGAAGCTTGTTGTTTTAAGAAGCAAAACAAAAGCAATTTGTTCTTTTACTCAAGAGCATATCCAATGTAAAGCTGTCAAACTCTCCAGTGTTGCAATACATCTGCATAGCCATATGTTGACAGATGTTTTTGTCTGTAGCATGGGCACTCAGATGTATAGTATGACTTCTGTGCAAAGATATTTTTCTTTGCTTTTTGAAATTTTACCTTCAGAAATAGCTCATGCACAGGAATAAAAACATTAGCAAAACGAAAGCTAATTAAAAAATATATAAAAGTCAAAGAAAGCAAAAAATGTCACTAATCATTTTATTAGATGGTGTTAGAGAATCACATGAGAACCTTAAATCCCTTTTGTCATGTAGCATGGCGATATGACAAGGTAGAGTGCCAATTTCTGTTGACAAGGGAACGCTGATACAATAGATGATACTGTTCTGGGAAGACAGATGTGAAGTGACATTAAGACTTCACATGAAAGAAATTTGTGAACAAGGTCAAAGGAAAGATGGCCAGAACTCAACCAATAAATCATCTCTTAGAGTATATAAACTGGCAAAAAAAATAATTAAGCTAGCTAACATAAAAAATGAAAGGAGAAACATTGAATGTCTTATTTGGAAGCTTTTATATTTGGCATCCCATCTTTCTTTATTCAAGACAAGAAAATGTTCCTCCTTATCATCCATGGTTTCTATGGAGGTGTATTTTTAAAGCTATCTTGACAAAGACTGTTCTCTCCATGTGTTATTCCATCGAGGAAGTACAAAAATAGCCTTGGTTGATTTCCCCGTTGCACCTACATAAAGATCACACTTTGGCATCATCTGGAAGTTATTGTCTGCAGAAGGAAGAGCTGTGAGTTGACTCATTTATAGTCCCCTGTCACCTAATGATCCACTTCAAGCACAGCATAAGTTGGGCATTGACTAACCTTTAACATACTTCTCTGATTTAGTTGTCCCCAAGTACATCTTGTTACCAGGTTATGTACTTCATGGCAATTGTGAGCATCTTCTATGTATTCAAATCTGAGGGTCGCCTCACTCTATTTTCTTCTCTCCCTCTCTCCACGTAGAAGATGCTGGGATGTTGGATATTATTTTCTCTGTGTCTTGTGTTTTATTTAGCTCCTACACATGAATTTTTCTGTTAGCAAATGTTGCTTGTATTTCAGTGAATGTGTGTGGGAACTTCCCTCATTTAAAAAATATTTATGAAAAATTTATTTGTTTGAAAATTATTTATGGTTACTTTGTACTGTAACACCCATGGTGATTTTAAGTCTTGGGAATAGGTGGAAAATTTGATTTTGTGGGTGTAGTTAATATAATTTAGGCAATGGTGGTGGATATAACATAAATACATTCCAGAGGATTAACTCAGTAATTTATTTTTATCTCACAGAGCCAGTTGGCAGAGGTAGGATGGACCTTAAGTTTTAGGTTTTGCTTAATGCAGTTTTTCTCTTGTTAAGGATCTTTCAATCTTGTAATTCCATTACAAATAACACCTTTGAGCTACCAGCTATATCCTCAAATCTAACTTGCAGAAGACATACCTTCAATTTTTTATTGGATTTTTTAATTTACATTTCAAATGTTCTCCCTTTCCTCAGTTTCCCATCTATAACTCCCCTATCCCATCCCCCCTCCTCTTGCTTCTATGAGTGTGTTCCCCCACCCACCCACTCATCCCTTCCCACCAACCCACCCTGACATTCCCTGACACTGGGGTGTCCTGCCTTGGTAGGACCAAGGGCTTCTCCTTCCACTGGTGCCCAACAAGGCCATCCTCTGCTACATACGCAGCTGGAACCATGGGTCTGTCCATGTGTCCTCTTAGGATGGTGGTTTAGTCCCTGGGAGCTCCGGTTGGTTGATATTATTGTTCTTATGGGGGTTGCAAACCCCTTTAGTAGTTTCTCTAACTCCTCCATTGGGAACCCCATTCTCAGTTCAATGGTTGGCTGTGAGCATCTGCCTCTGTATTTGTCATGCTCTGGCAGAGCCTCTCAGGAAACAGCTACATCAGGTTCCTATCAACTTGTACTTCTTGGCATTAGCAATATTGTTTGGGTTTGGTGGCTGTATAAGGATTGGATCTCCAGGTGAGACAGTCTCTGGATGACATTCACTTTTATTTCTCTGACCACCTTGCTACCAGTAATGTTGCATTGATAAATACTAGTCACCCTGCTGTGACAAAAATCCAGCCAAACCAAGGAACTATATTCTCTGGCAGGACAGCTATTTTTAATTATAAGTCTAGAAATACTAACAAAATCCAATTGACTTCGTGGTCATCTGACCTTTCTAGGACAGTGTTTAAAATAACTAGCTTAGTGTTCTTCTCTATCTCCACATTTTCCATAATTGAGTGATATTATTATTATTATTATTATTATTATTATTATTATTACTATTACATAGACAACTACAACAAGATAAAAAGTAAAAAATGGAAATGGGTGTCCCTAGATTCTCAAAGTAGAAGAGGGAACTTGTGGAATGGGCAAAACCATCCCTGTTTTCTCAGAGTCTTGGTAGGACCTTTTGCTTCCCTATTCTTCCCATGGATGTGTCCATACTGTCTGAATATTTCTTGATTGTGGCTGTGTTACTCCATGCCTCTCTAAAGTCTCATAAACTTTTTTAAAAACTGTGCTTTTTCCTTTCTAGTTTAGTGCTGGGAATTTAAAACAGGTCCTCCCATTGGGAGGGAATTTAAACCACATTGGCACTGAGCCTCTGACTTCATGTGCTTTCTTCATCTTTTTATAGGGTTTGTAGTTACAGCCAGTGAAGGGCCGTACTCCCAGTCTCAGTGTAGCTTCATTACATCAATTTGGTTTTTGTTGTGTTTTGTTTTTTAAATAAGATCATGTTGCTAGGTAGCCAGGTTTGAGAATTTATCTTATCTTAGCATTGTGGAAGACAAGGTTCAACCTAGGGGAGAGAAACTGAGCTCTTTTGTTTTCCTTTTATTTCTTTGGCAAGTGTTTAGGAATAGATTAAATGTAAGCCATGACAATTGTAATTATATTCAGATTAAAAACAGTCTTTCCAGATGTTGACTAGGACTTAGCTGACTTTTTTTATAAAGTTCCAGATAATAATTTTGAATTTTTGGGCTGTGTAGTCATCTTCACAGTTTCTCATTTTTTGTCACTGTAGCATAAAAGCCAACATAGACAATGGGAGGGAGAAGCCCATGTGCCATCAAGAGTTTATTTCACTGAACTCCACTCGCTTTATTGACTTTGTCCTGTGGACTGCAATATTTGCACTGCTGTGCTAGCCTGTGGTTCATTATAACCAGTACGTGAACTTTGTGAAATAAATGCCAGGTCTGGGTTCAGACAAACATAAATTCAGGTTCTGGCCATTGCTGAGTAGCCGTGATCTTGAGTGCTGTACCCTCTGAAAGTAACAGCCCCTTATTAATAAAATGAAGTCAAGTCCCATATATCATGCCCATAGTACTGATTCAGAGGCTGTTGTTTGAGCAAGCATTCCTTTACAGGAGGGGTGCATACCTCGAATAAGGTTATGTTCTTTGTGTTCTTGTGTGTGTTTGATCCTAAGAAAATTCCTTAGCATTGCCATTCCTCATTTTCTTCATCATTAAAATATAGATAACAACAGAGCCTACTTTTTACTTTGCTTATGAGCTTTCAGTGGATTAATTCATGTCATGCAATTAGACCATTGCCTGGCTTTAGTAAATGTTAATGACACAGATTGCCCATTATTGTTATAATCTACATCCCTTGTTACTCAGTAATAGGCTAAATGATTGAATTTTATTTTTGCTGAATTTATGTCAAAGAGTGAACAAAATGAGCAGTCATAGTTAGAACAAAGTGTTGACCACTTTAGATTACTGGTTAGATTATGATCAGAGAATAGATGATTTTTGATCCTTTACACTATTTCTCCTCATCTGTGGAGAGCATGGTTATTAACCTATTAAGGCAAACCCTATATGCTCCAGCTGCACTATGCAAAAAGGTGATGATTTAACGGCAACTGGAATACAGCTAGTTACAACACTCTCTTTTGTTGTGGTATGATTAAAAAAGGGCACGACTGTTTCCCGCGTGTCACCACTCCACACTGAACCCCTGATACTCTTGGACCCAGGCGGTCACTTTTTGGTATTAGTTCTGGCACCATAAAGCCATATAGAACTAACGTTAATTTATCCCAATGGCAGCTGGCTTTAGTGTGGCACCACACAAGCTTAGCCTAGCTATGTCCTGGCCTCAGCGGTCTCTCTGTTTCCATTGCTAGTCACTCTGGCCAGCTGTTGCCAGTCTGGAACTCTCTGGTTCCAGCCACCCACTCAGTAAAATCAAGATTCAACAAATTGTAACCCAGCAATCAGATTTACCTGTTAAGTTCTCAATCCAAAATATATTCACAGAATAAATTCACTGCCAATGAATAAAGATAGAAACCACCCACCTAGACAAGATAAAATTGACCTAGATCACCTGGAGCAGAATCATCTTCCTCTGTCATCTCCATCTTGTTTTCTCTCACTTTTCCTCCTACTCATTCCTAGACATTTCCTGGCCTATCCTTCCTTCTTATCCAATGATCGGCTGTACCCACCTTGCTGCATGATGACATCATCTTACACTCTTTGTTCTAAACATTTAACCATTTTTATCGACAATGTGGTTGCTGTTTAAAGTCTTTCATATTAAATACATAGAGTTGGATAATGTTTTATGCATAAAAGAAAGTTTCAAGGATAAGTGAAACATGAAAACTTCTTCAACAAATATATTTTTATGTATATTAACTTAAAGAAAGCCACAAACATTCATATTCTATTATAAATAAGTAAGGGTGAAGATAAAAAGAAACCTAGAACCAAAATTAGCCAAGTAAACCAGAGATTTCTCTATTAACCAAAAGGTCTACTTTTGTGGAGTGACTAACTCAAACATAAAAAGTTTGCTTGAAATAAATGTAAAGAATGAGACCTGCTGTGACTGCAGAGATGGCCTAGTCAGAAAAGTACTTGCCACTAAATCCTAAGGATCTCGCTTTTATCTCCAGCACTTATATAATTGGTTGATGCTTGATAAACGGACATAGGTGGAATTCTGGAGCTCAGAGTTCAAGGTGCAGACCAATCAAGCATGACATCAGTTGACTCCTGACCTCCACAAGTACATAAACACAAATGCACATGTACTCATAGACCTATACACAAGACTGTGCACCTATGCATCCTCACAAGTGAGCACCATTTAAAGAAAACTAATTAACTGCTTAGTTGGTTTTTACTTTTCTTAAATTAAACCAAAATGTTAACTCACAGTCAGGTGAAGGTTTTGCTACCCATTCACAAGGTCTAGAAATGTATGGTAAATTTGAACATTTTCTTTCTTGCGTATTGAATGTTACATGTCATATGTCATATGTTTGCAGCATAAATGTTGTAGGCCTGCAGCGGCCCAGCACCAAGGCAAGGCAGCTTGGGAAGGGGGAATGCGCAAGGCCTTTAACTGTACTTACACCATGCTGATGTCAGGTGAGTGCTGGGCCTTAGGCAAGCTCAGAGGAACTGTTCCAGGGGTGGCAAAGAGCAGTCTGAGATGTGGGAAAAGTGGGCCTGCAATGAGGCCAGGGTCTTGTGATTCTCAGACTCTTGGACATCCAGGAGCTTCTGGGAGTCATGGAAGAGCAGAGGACAGAGTCTGGGGAAGGGGACACGGGCAGGAGACAGCTTTTAGCTTACGTTCGGTGGAATGCGAGCTCTGTCTTGTCCCATTGGTGATTTCCTTACCTTGGTGGAGGCAGGCTTGGTGGCAGTTGTGGCTGGGAGTATAGAGTGGCCTTCTATGGATGATTAGGCTGCAGCTCTGTAGGCAAAGGCCTTCTTAATGGCTCCCCACAGTGGATCTTGATGAAAAGAGACAGCCCATGGTTCTAAAGAGTTTATGGTCATGGCAAAAAATAGATGTGTAAAACCATACCTAATTTATCAGGGTAGGTCTGAGATTAAATACCTTTTGGAGGGTGAAATGTTTGGGAAGGGAAGCTTGTTGGCTAAGCCCTCCGGGCCTCTAGGTACCTCATTAGCATGGAGAACTCTGTTTTGAGCCTATGTGACCATAAGACATGGTTCCTTTTATGTGAGAAGCATGGCACATGTTCCAAGTCAGGAGTCTGGCAGGGAGCTGGGAGTCACCCAAGGTATGTGCCCACTGAGTTTCCGGGTCTCTACCAGCTCTACTTTGCCAAATTTCCTGGCGTGTTCTTATCTCCCACAAAATGCCACTGTATGCTTATGTCTGTTAATGAAAATTCCTAAGTAAGTGGCTTGGTGTAGTTTTGTGTTATTGGTTTATGGAGAAACTGTCTTACTTTGTAGGCCAGGTTAGCCTTGAACTCTTGATCCTCCTGCCTCAATTTACCAAATGCTGGGGTTACAGGCAAGTGGAGATTGTTACTGGTGGCTACATTTTATCAACTTAGTGCACACCAGTGCTTCATTTATGTAGTAAAATTTGTGCATTTTGTGAGGAGGGGTTTTATATGTACATGTGTGCACCTGTGTGTGAAAACTACAGGTCATTTCCAAATGTCATTCCTTAGAATCCATCCACCTTTTCTTTTCAGAAATAGCCTCTCATTAGGAACTTTGGAACATAAATTCAGCAAAGGTATTGCCCAATGGGCACTGGGATTCCTCCCATCACTACTTCCCCTGCCCTGGTATTAGTCAGACTACTGCATTCAACTTTTTATGGGGGTAATAAGAATCAAATTCAGAACCTCACAGTTTTACTGTATGTACTTTACCAACTGAGCCATCTACCTAGTCCTTGGCATGGTGAAATTTGGAAAGGTTTTCTCTATGTCTTCTATCATAGCAGAGACTATGTTTTAAAGATCTTCTCAGACCTCCCATTTCTTTGACTCACTTCTACATTAGAAACTTCAGAGTATTAATTAGTATGGCTGCCCTTTCAAAGTATCAAAACTAAATGGTTGTAACCACCAAAATGTATTGTCTTGGTTCTGGAGGCAAGAAATTCACACTTAAGGAGTTCTTAAGGCTGATTTGTCCTGATGGCTGTGAGGAACGAGTTGCCCTAGCTCTCTTCCTTGGCATGTCTAAGCTCCTTCCAGTTCACCTGGCATTGTTCCTGTGTGCATATCTCTATGTCTAGATTTTCCCTTTTAAGAAGGCCATCATTTATACTGGATTAGAGCCCACCATAATGAGCTCACTCTCATTCTGTTACCTCTGCAAAGGCCTTCCAAATAAGGTCACAGGCAGAGGTACTGAGTATTTAAGACTTCAACATTAAGATGTAGGGCAGTTTGATTTAATCCCTAACAGAAACTATTGAAAAATCATCTCTTTAAAGGCAGAGGAAATGGAGAACTTAGCCACTGTCCAAGTCACATATCCCCTTTGTGTCCTGATTGGAAGAATACCAAAGCTATTTTTTTCTGCTTCACTCCTTTTCCTAGAGGGTTGTGCTCGGCCTCTCTAGATTAATTATTCACTTTCTTCTGCCTAGGTAGACAAAATTTTCTCAAGTTTGGACACATATGTTTTGCTGAGAATCACATGGAATAGATTTAGTCATTTAATTCCTAGTGACTTTGTGCTTAGCCTAAGGGTTTTAATTTCAGAAGTAAGTACGGCTAATTTTTTTTTTCTACACAGAGTTACCATTTCTTCATTCAGTAAAGTTCACTGAACATTCCTAAGCCCTGGTGATACTAGACATTTGCCCTGTTATTGCATTTGGACTTGTGAATACTTCTTATAACTCTTCATTCTTGTGCTGTTAGTAATGGAAATAGCTTCTGCTATTCAGATGCTCTTATACATGCATGTGCTAACTACAACCAAGTATGCCTTTGACATTTTTGGGTACTGATGATGTTCCTGTGAGATCTGGGAAGGATTAGTCACTGTTAGGAAATCCAAATCAGCCACTGACATTCATCAGCCTGAAACAGTAGCACATGCATTGACATCAATCTATAGTGTAGATATTCTTAACTTTTCCATCGAGTGAATAGGAGAATATATTAAAATAGAAATTATTTATAGGCAATGTTGCAGTAAACATTTCAAGTATGTGAAGTATTAAATGTATATTTATTTTGGGATTAATATACATAAGATGTGAGAAATGAAGAACAACTGTTCCTATTACCTTTTTATATTTAAGATCCAAAAAATGTTTTAAAGACTATTTACGAAAAGATTATAGGTACTTCTATAACACTTAAACACCGTTGGAAAGATACTATGCTCATATACTGCAAATGTTTATTATATGATATGCAAATTTTAGGGTATATTCTTTGGGAAGTTGGGGTTTTAAATACTTTAAACCTAAGAGTTTAAACATATCTACTTGGACACATAAAGTGTGTCATTTATCTTTATTGTATAATTTGTAATAAGGATAAGATATAATACAATAGGTAAAAATGCACTAAAGTTTTTACTAATTTTGTTAAGCCAAAACATTCTTAACAGTGTTTGGGGGGTGTTATGAAATGTACACAAAGCATTCTTTTATAGGAATAGTGAAAGGAAAAGAAAGGATATCTACGTTATAATGACAAAGTTGGTCTAGGACTTAAGATTTAGAGTCATTGATTGGAATAATACTGGAAAATGGAGCAGAAAACTTAACAGGCCAAGGTCAAACAAATGTCAGGCTAGTGTGTGTGAAACATCGGTTTCAGCTAAGAAGGACAGGCACTTTCTAGTGTCAAAATCAGAAAATAATTAGGGAAGAAATGTAGTAAGTGTCAAGAAGTAGTAAGAATCTTATGAAAAAGAAAATACTTTACCAACCCTTCCTGTATTGATAAGCAAGAGTTATATAGTAAGAATTCGTAGCTATCAAAGAAAGACATGCCTAAGGCAACACACTGGTGTTTAATAAAAATAAGATAGTAATACAGCTTGAAATAAAAGAGAGGCAGAAGCAAGCCTGTGTTCTAGGCTGATAGATGAACTCCTACCTTCTTAGGACCATCTTTCTCTAAATAGATTCTAGATTTGGTATGTTATATATTCCCAGGGTCTTTCTCTTTTCATAGATGGTCTTCTTAGATTCCTTCCCACTATCACCCCATGTATTCTACCAATAAAACAAACAAACAAACAAAAAAAAACCCACCGTCTCTGAGCGTCTGTTTCTTATTTCTCATCTACTTACATCCTGCAAACCCAAACTCATGACAGAAATATCAATGATCTGGCTTTGAAACATTAGTATCTAAATAACCTTGATACATATGCTGCTGCTCACAAATCAGTCAAGTGAATTTATCTAGTTTGAAGGATGTTTGGAAGAATAGAATGGAATCCGTGTACTAAGAGAAAATACTTTACCAACCGTGTACTTTTACCCACACTGTATTTGGATCGCATAGTATGGCGTGTAAGAACTCTTGGCCAAATGAACCAAGAGATGTGCTTATTGCTAAGAAAACTTACCTTAAAACTCCAATATGATGTATTTCTTGTTTTGAATATTTGCTGTGTTCTTGTAAATGTTATTTGAAAGTTTTGTCTATTGTAGAAATAGTTTAATTTCAATCAGGACTTCTATACCACCTTTGCTCATTCAGTTTCCTGATAAAAGAGACACAAGTTTTATTATCATAATAAGACTTAATCATCAGTAGAGCTGGGCAGATATCTGCCCTCTAAGTTAATAGTGTCTATTTCCTCATTAATAACAACAAAGTATAATTTTCCCTGCTTCATCTAGGCTGCTCTTAACTTCAGTTGGCCAGAAATTACGGCCATGCTTTTAAGACTCACCTAACCCAAGGCTTCTTGCTTTTCTCCTCCTCCTTCCTCTCTTCATGGTTCGTCTCAGACTCCATGCTTGAGAACCCCAATCCTCCCTTATCTCAATTCTGCCCAGCTATCAGCTGTAGGCATCTATTCACCAATCAAGGATGACTAGGGAGGCAAGTTCACATAATATCACTTGGGTCTACTTGCAGATTCTCTCCTTCTTGAGAACAACCAGGTCTTGAGGGCCAGCGTTTAGCATTACAATCCATAGCAAAATCGAACCTCAACATTCGTCAAATTAGCTTAGGCACAAGACCCTGAATTAACTACATCTTCAAAGTGAAAAATCAAATGTATATGTTTAATAGCACCCAGAGAAATTGAATACTAAACATTAGGCAATTCTAAAATGAAGTAATAGCTCAATTCCTATGGTTTCTTTCACGTTTGTATTTAGTATTGAAAATTCAGTCTCTGTGATTCTTTTCTTTCCTCCTTCCTCAGCTTTTCCCATATTTCTTTCTTTTGTTGTTTTCCTTCTTCCTTTGCTCCCTATTTTCTTAGTTCTTTCCTTCGTTTGTCTGTTAAAATGGATGGAGCTGTATCCTAACTCTAATTTCTAGGCATAGAAACAGTGAGATTAATTGTTTTTAGGAGAGCCATATGATAAGGACACTGACGAGGAACATATTTAT